>NC_135344.1:36208657-36518663 GCF_023851605.1 Tamandua tetradactyla
AGCAAATAAGCTGTTTTGAGTTTTTATAGATCCAGAGCCAGAGGAGAATTTTGCCTCAGGACAGACCATGCCTGTAACTGACTTGATGAGATTTTATACTGTTTCTAACTTTGTATTTTATTTGTATTGTTACTGAAATGGTTTAAGGCTTTCTGATATTGTTATGGAATGTATGTATTTTGCATTTGGAAAGAGTATGTCTTTTTGGGGTCCAAAGGGTAGAATATGCTGGTTTGAATCTATGGTGGATCCCAGGAAAGCCATGACCTTTAATCCTCATTCAATATTGCTGGGTGGGAGCAATTTGATTGCTCCCATGGAGATGTGACCCACCCAATTGTGGGTGGTAACTTTTGATTAGATGATTTCCATGTAGGTGTGTCTCTACCCATTGAAGGCGGAGTTGCTTACTGGAATCCTTTAAAAGGGAAACCTTTTGGAGAGAGTCCCTTTTTGGCAGAGCAACCTGAAAGCCAGCAGATGCCGCCATGTTCGCCACGTGCCCTTCCAGCTGAGAGAGAAACGCTGAATGTTGTTGGCCTTTTTGAACCAAGGTATCTTTCCCTGGATGTCTTAAATTGGACATTTCTATAGACTTGTTTTAATTGGGACATTTTCTCGGCCTTAGAACTGTAAACAAGTAACTTATTAAATTCCCTCTTTTTAAAAGCCATTCTGATTCTGGTGGCTAGCAAACTAAAACACAAATGTTCCAAGGAATGCTCATGATGTTGAATATGCAACTATTGTGAATTACTGATTATATATGTAGAATGGAATGATCAAAAGTTACAAATGTTTGCATTTGGTGTTTTTTGGCATTTAAAAAATATATATTAATAAAAAAAAGAATGGACAGCCAGGTGTGCATGGGTGGTTCAGTGGTAGGATTCTCGCCTTCCACGTGGAAGACCTGGGTTCAATTCCCAGACCATGCACCCCCTCCCAAAAAAAGGACAGCCAGGAATCACAAGGCTTTTGAAGAAAACCTCCCATGTGAAAGATAGGGCCACAAGAGAGTAAAAGTAAAAAGAAATGTGAGGAAAATAGACAAAATGCTAGGAGCACAAATCAATGAATAAATTAAAAATAAAAAAAAAAAAACTCCTCAGAGAGATAAAAGGAGCCATGACATACTGCAAGAATAGGGAGCTGTGAAATGGGAAAAATCAGAGAATAAGAAAGTACCGGGAAATAAAAGTATGATACCAAAATGAAAATTCAATAAATAAAATTGAAAGAAAAATTGAAGAGATTTCTTGTTAAAAGAAAAAGGCAAAGAGATATAAAACTAAAAGACAACATAATGAAATGTGCAGTTCAAAAGTCAAACATCCAACTAATAGGACTTTCAGAAAGAAAAAAATGAGAGGAAAAAAAAGAAGGGGAAGAAATTATTTAAAGAAATAATACAAAAATTGTTTTCAGAACTGAAGAACATCAACATTTTTATTTAAATGGCCCAGAACTGCATGCCTAACACAATGAATTGAAAAGGGATCCTCAACAAGATATATCTTTGTGAAAATGAGAATCTAGGGATGTTAAAGTAAAGATTCAAAAAGCTTTGAGGGAAAGAAAAAATGGCATCAGACTTCTCAACAGTCATATAGGAAGTCAAAGGTAAGGCACATTCTTAAATGAGGTGAAATAAATTCCAACCTAGAATATTATAAAATTGAAATATATATATAAATAATTTAAATCAACAAAAATCAACCAAATTAAAAGGAAGTATTCCCATCTTCATCTTATGCCCTTCTCCAGACCTCTAATCAGCCCAATTGCCTACATTACGCCCCGAGAGATCAAGTCATTAATGAGCAGACCTAAACACTGCTCTCAGAGCTAATCAAACAAAAATAACTTGAAGCTCTGTCTTCAAGTTACAGGAAATCTGTTTGAGAGGATACGTTACCTGCAAGAATCAGATAATAATCACAAGTAAATACCAAACTGTATGGTGCAGGCTCTGTGGAGTGCAGGGACATGTCAGATGAGAAGAAATGTGGCTGGAATGTTAGAAGGCAAAGCAGAAAGAGGTGAGGAAGAGACTGGACCTTATCATCACAGTGCTTTGTAAGTAATGTCAAGGTTTAGAAATTTGATCCCAAGGGTAATGAAAGCCATTAAAAGGATACCAGTCAGGGAGTTACACAACTGTAATGGACTAGAGAGAGGCAAAAACCAACAGGAAGAATTGGCAGCTAGGAGTCATTAGAGTGGTTCAGGTAAGAGATTATGGTGACTAGATCAGAATGGTGGCTTTGGAGATATGGATTAATATTAAAGATATATTATAGAAATAAAATCAAGAAAATTTGGTGATGCCTTCCGAATTGGGAATTGGGGCATGGACTCGGTTAGAGGAGGTAAGGATGGCTCCCAGAATTCTTACTTGAGCAACTAGGTGAATTGCAGTTTCACATTCCAAGATGAGAAAGATAGGGAAAGGTGATGGTGTTAGAAAGGAAGGTGAAAAGTTAGGTATGAACAAGTTAAGATGCAGATAGTTGAGATACTCCCATGGATTTGTCAGCTGGTGCACTATCATTGCCATACTCCACACTCCATACTCCATACACTAGAACACCACGTGGAGCTGGGGCTCGGCAAGGAAATCCAACCTAGGGACTTGTTGGCATCTAGCTGGTAATAGATGTCATGAATGTGGCAGGGCAGTGGTTTTGAACTGTGGGGTGTGTGTTCTCAATACAAGTTTCAGGTCCTTATATTTAAGAGAATTCCTGATTTAGTAAGTCTTGGTGAGAGCCAGGAATCTACTTTATTAAAAGAAAACCCAAAGGATTTCGATGCAGGTTGTTCAGGCCCCACATTTTGAGAATTACTGACCTAGGATAAAATATAAAGTAAGACAAGAACTGGGAGCAGAACCAGGCCCTGACAAACCCTAAAGTATAGAGGTAAGGTCCACAAGAAAGCCCTGGCTGAGGAAAAAGAGGAATGGTCAAAGAGACTGGAGGAAAACAGAGAGAATGCTACTATATCACAGAAATCAAGGGAAGAACTTTAATAGTGTGGAATACTCAGGTAGGTTGGGTAAGATAAGGGCTGAAAACATTCACTGGAGGTCAGCAACATTAGTAAGAATGGTTGGTGAGAGTAGGAACTCATTTGGAATAGGTTTAAACGCAATTCAGAGGTGAGGATGTAGCAACAGCAAAAGTAGCCAATCTTTTCCAAAAGTTGGAGAGAAACAGAGGTTGTTAGGTAAAAGGAGGTGTGCCGCCAAACAGCAATTATCTCTTTTGTATTATTTTCTTAAAGGAAGGGAGATACTAGCTTAGTAGTTCATAACCTTGGCTGCATATTGTAATCACCTGTTGAAGTTTAAAAAAAATACCTGATGCACAGACTCCACTCAAACCCATATATCAGCATCTCGGGGGTGGGGTTGGGGCTGGGGCGGGGGGGGGGGGGGGGGGGGGGGGAGGAGGGGCGCAGTCCAGATATCAGTAGTATGTTTAATTTTCATTTTCTTTATTCTTCCTTTCTCCTAAAGCATTGTTTTTATTTCCCCAGTGCTTGACATATAGTATGTCCTCAATGAATGTTCATTGCTGTGGAAAGTATTGCTGGCCAGTTAGCAGATGACACAGACAAAAAGAACTCACTAAGTATGGTAAAGTTCACGTAATCTTCGTGTGAAAAGGATTACAGTCCAATTCCCTTACTTTCCAATGGAGGAAATGAAACCCGAGAGAAGTAAAATGCCTAAGATCTATCGGCCTTGGTGGCTGCGAGTCAGGACCAGAATCCGGTATTCTGACTCCCAGGTAAATCTTTTCTAATCTTTCAACAATCATATTTTGACCATTCCCTAAACCCACTCACCTATCAAGATTGAGCCTAATAATACTGTTCTCTCATTCCCCCATTTTTTCGATCAGAAATTTAACCCTACCATCCCTGCTGTCACCCTCAAATCCGTCCTTTCCCCATCACCGCCTCAAGCCCAGCCCCCGGATTTTACGAGTGGGGCCTATGGGCCCTCACTGCGCTAGCGCCACTCCGGTGGCGGACTCGGTCGTGATAGCAACCGGAGACTCGCTAGTTGGCCTGCAGCAACAAAGGGAGAGAATTCGTGATACAGTTAGTTTTCTTATATGCTTTCCTTACCGCTTCCCGTGCCTGATGCGTAAATTTAAGGGTCTGGTAAGAAAGCTCCATCAGACGCTGTGTTCAGGCCCCGAGAGAAGGGAGAAAAGGACCCTGTTACTAGGCTGACCGGTACATCCGAGGAACCTGCCTCGGGGAAACCTGATGCTTAACCAGCCCGCCCATTTCAGGATAGGCCAGAGCTTAGATGGATCAGCCAATCACCAGCCAAAGATAGATTCTTTACCATGCCAATCAATGGTAAACAGAACTTGCTTTAACCCTGCGGTTACGGGATACTGGCCAATCGGAGACCGAGAGGGAATGATTGGCAGGGTTTGGGGCGGGCTTTACAATTGGTCGGGTCTTGTAATTCTCAAGAGTCTGAAGTGTGAGCTGACGCGAATTTATGTACGATAGTAAGTAAACTTTATTTTGGCAGGTATTAAGTCCTCTGAGACCAAATGCTTATGGTCCTAAAACTATATTTTGACATCTCGTCATAAGAGTTTGGACGTTTCTCCCTACTTTCCTTTGTACTTATCTATTCACAGTCAACTTAGAGTGAAAGGATCTGCTGTGGATGATGGCTGTAAGGGGCTTTCTGGGATTGCAAACGGCCACATACTTGCCCTTCTCCTCGAAGTCTTCACTTGAGACCTACTCTCATTAGTATTTAAACCACCAAGGTATTAAGGTAGTGGGAAGATGTATTTAAAGCCAAAATTTTTGCTGAAAGCCAAAAGTTGCCAACCAAGGGTTCTGTATCTGGCAAAAGTCTTTCAAAAATGAGGGAGGGTTATTATATAATTTGAAAATATGATTCTTTTTCAAAGAAATATTTTAAACCTGTGAAAACTTGTTCATTTTAATTGATATTTATCTTTCATAATGACATCATTCCATCCATACTTGCTGAAAATTTATTTATTAGTGAGGCAAATATATATGTAATAATATGCTGCATATATATTTATAAAATTTCTAGTGGGAGTTCTGTATAAAAAGATGTTTCTTTTCAGCCTGAGTTTTTAAGTTTTACAGAAAGCGGAGCTTTTTCTTGTTACTTTTCAGTTAACTGTGTGATCCAATTCTTCCAGCTGCTTCTGTAATAAGACACATATTAATACAGTTTTATATGGTATATGTGGAAGCGTTTGCTTCATAGAGCATAATACTTGAGCAAATGTATCCAAGAAAGAAAGCAAATGAAAGAAGAACTATTCTATTTATGGAATAAACTCCAGACCTAAAATTCAATATTTTATTAAAATGACGGATGTTCTTACTGTATTTATTAAAACTTGTAGTAATGTGATTACTTCAAATTGAAATGGTTTCATGCCACACAGGATTCTTTAATTTATTTGATAAGATTTCATATCTTTAAGGTGCTAGATGGCAAATAGTGTTAATATATGCAACAGGAATTACTGTTTGGAATGCATAAATGAATGCTCTTTCTGAGTACTGACAACATCCAGAAAAACTACTGATTATAGTAAATTTTAACTACTATAGAATATTGGGATCTCTCAATACTCAATAACATGGATAAGACAGCTGAGTATTTGCCCTGTAACTGAGTTTTCTATAAAAATTTTATTAAAGATCATTTAATTGTGTTGTTCTTAATGTTTTCAGTCAGATAAATGCATGAGCTGGTTTCAGTTGCAAAAAGAAAAAAAAGTGGGCCATGGTGGCTCAGCAGGTAAGAGTGCTTGCCTGCCATGCCCGAGGACCCGGGTTCAATTCCTGGTGCCTGCCCATGTAAAAAAAGAAAAAAAAAGTGAGGGAGGGATTAAAACACTTCCATATAAACAAAAGCTGAGGAACTGGTTACCACTAGACTGACCTTACAGTAAATGCTAAAAGAAGTTAAGCAAACTGAAAGGAAAGGATACTAGACAACTGACTGAAACCACATAAAAAATAAAGATCTCCAGTAAAGGTAATCAATAAATACCAGTACTACTGAATTTTTTATTTGTAACTCCACTTTTTGCTTCCTTCAGTATCTAAATGGCCTGAGCACAAAATGTAATGATAAATCAATAGTTTTGGACTTGTAACGTATAATATGTAATTTGTGACAAAAATTATATAAAGCTGGGGGATGGAGAGGTATAGCAACATAATTTATGTGTGCTATTGAAGTTAAGTTAGTATCAAAGCAAACAAGATTGTTTTAGATCTAGGGTGTTAAATTGAAACTCCACGGTAAGGACAAAGAAAATATCAGAGAATACGCAAATTCACAGAGACAGAAAGTAGAGTACGGATTACCAGAGGTGGTGGGGCAGGGGCAGTGGGGAGATAAGCAAAATGAGTATAGGGTTTCTATTTGGATGAAAGGAAAGTTATAGTAATAGATGGTGGTGAGGATACTGCAACACTGTGAATATGATGAGTCCCACTGAATGGTATGCTTGGTAGGAGTTGGGTTGGGAACATTTATGTTGTATATATGTTTCCACAATTAAAAAAAAAGAAAGAGAAACTAAAGAGATAATGACTATTGAATGCAATACTTGATACTGGATGGGTTCTAAGAACAGAGGAGAAAAGGCCTAATAGGACATTATTGGGACTTAAAAAAAAATTGGAAACTAGACTGTAAGCTTTATATCAACATTAAATTTCATGAACTTGATAACTGCACTTAGGGTGATTATATATAAGTGAATATCCTTGTGTTCAAGGAGTACGATGTGTGAAACCTGCCATCAAATGTCCAGAAATTAGATAGATGATAGATAGATAGACTTGGAAAAGGTGGTAAAATATTAAAATTGGTGGATCTGGAATGTACAATGGTGTCTGGTATAATCACATAGTTATGCATTTACCACCACAGTCTATATGAGAACATTCCCATTTCTTCCAGGGGGAAAAAAAAGAATCTTCTCCCTTAAATCCCTCTATTATTGTCAGTTTTGGGATAGTGCCTCTGTGACAATGTAAGAATACTGTGATGTTACTGTTAACTGTAGACCTTGGTTTGCATTAGTTACATTTTTTTCCCATATCCTACCCCATTAACACCTTGTAATAGCGACATACATTTGTTCTAGTTCATGTAAAAGCTGTCTTATATTTGTACAATTAATCACTATCATCATCCACTCTAGGTTTCGCTGTTTTACAGTTCCAGTTTTTATCCTCTAGCTTTCCTTCATGTGACACACACGACCCTAATCTTCCTCTTTCAGCTGTACTCACACTTGGCTTTATTAATTACACTTAAAATATTGTGTTACCATCTCACAATATTGTGCTATCCATTTCTGAAGTTTTACAATCAACCTTATTAAATAATCTGTATTCCTTCAGTTTATATTGTCCAACTTCTGCTCTCTTTCTATCTCCTATCAACTTATGCTCTCAAGTTTAACTCAGTTTGCTCATTATATTTAGTTCATATTAGTGAAACCATATGATATATGTCCTTCTGTTAGTAGCTTATTTCACTCAACATAATGTCCTCAAGGTTTATTCACATCATTGCTTGCATCACGACTTCATTCCTTCCTGCAGCTGCACAATATTCTATCATATGTATACACCACAGTTCGCCCTTCCATTCTTCAGTAGATGAACCCTTGGGCTGCCTCCTTTCACTGGCATTCATGAATAATGCTGCCATAAACGTAAGTGTGCAAATTTTTATTTGTGTTCCTGCTTTCAGTTCATCTGAGTATATACACAGTAATGGGTTTGCCAGATTAAATAGCAGTTTTATACTTAGCTTCCCAAGGAACCACCAAACTGCCCTCCAGAGTGGTTGTACAATTCTACATCCCCACCCGCAGTGATAAGTGTATCTCTTTATCCATGTTGTCTCCAGCACGTATAGTTTTCTGTTTATTTTTTTAAACAGCTTTATGTGAATTATATCTTGATTGAGCTATTATTTTTTTAAAGGGAAATAAAGACATTTTTATATGAATACAAAATAAAATGTGTTGCCAATAGACATGCACCGCAAGAAATGATAAAAGAAGTTCCTCATGTTGAAGGAAACTGATTCCAGATAGAAATTTGTATTCACACAAAGGATACAAATTTGCATAAATATAAAGGATGTTTTTCCTCATTTTGTAATTTTTAAATATAATTTATTACTTAAAGCAGAAATAATTATTTAGTGTGTGGTTAGTAACACAGAGAAAGAAAATTTATGACAGTCGTACAAGGGATAAAAAGGGGACATGCAAGTAATTAGTTCTAAGGTTCTTACGTGATAACTGAAGAGGTATAATATTAATTGAAAGTAAACTGGAATTAGTAAAAAGATTCATTTTATGAATCCTAGATCAACTACTAAAATAGTAAAATAAAGAAACACAGCTAATACATTAGTTAGCCATTACTGTGTAATAAATTACCCCAAAACTTAGGAGCTTAAAACAATAAACATTTATTACTGCACAGAATTTCTGTGCAACTATCTTGATGTTTTTGGTTTAGTGGCTCTCGTGAAGTTGCAGTCAAGACATTGGCCAGGTCTGTGTTCATTTGAAGACTTGGCTAAGGTTGGAACTTTCACATGGTTATTGGCAGGAAATTTCAGTTCCTCACCATCCAGGCCTCTTTAGTGGCTACTAGAGTGTCCTTATGATATGACAGCTGGCTTTCCCTAGATCAAGTGATCCAAGAGGAAGTAAGGCAGAAGCCACAATATCTTCTATTGCCTAAGCTTCTATGAACAGACCATACTTGTTTATTAGAAGTGAGACACTAAGTCGAGTCCTTATTCAGCAGAAGGGTAATTAGGAGGAATTGGGTTGAGAACATTTCTTCTGGAAAGAAGAAATATCAAAGGATTTGTGAACACATTTAAAGTAATCATAGCTACTAAGTCCATAAAGGAGATAAAATAGATGTTGGATATCCTTTCACATGCTTAAATAGTAGTGACAGACAATAAGCTATTCAGATAATAAATGAATTATATAGATTGATAGTTATATCTGTATCTATCTTTCTGTCTGATCTCTCTATACACACACACACACACACACACACATACATAGAGTGTGTGTGCATCCTTAAACATCTTGAAGAAGGTGAGATTTGAGCAAACACTTGAAGATGAAGAAGTGAACCATGTAGGTATATGAGGAAGAGCATTCCATACAGAGGAAACTGGGAGCAAAGGATTGAAGCTGGGACCATGCCTAGTGGTTCAAGAATGGCAAGAATGTCTGTGCTGGAACAAACTGAGTGAAAGGGGTAGTAGTATAAGAGGAGGTCTTCTTTTGAGTGAAATGGAGAGCAATTTGTTTCAGTTTGTGAAAGCTGACAGAATGCAATATATCAGAAATGGGCTGGCTTTTTCAATAGGATTTTTTATTTACAAATTTACAGTTCTGAGACCATGAAAAAGTCCAAGTTAAAGCATCAGGAGTAAGATACCTTCTCTGTGGAAAGGCTGCTGGCATCCAGTGTTCTTGTCACATGGTAAGGCACATGGGATATCTGCTGGCTCTTCTTTCCTGGTTTTGGTTTCAGTTGCTGTCTCCACAATGTCTCTGGGCATTTCTTTCTCTCTCAGCTTTTCCCAGGGTATTTTCTAAGTTCTCTCTCTCAATGAGCTCTCTTAGAGGACTTCAGTAAAGAATTAAGATTTACCTTGAATGTGCTGGGCCATATCTCAAATGAAATAGCCTAACCAAAAGTTCCCACCCACAGTACATCTGCCCCTACAAGAATGGATTAAAAGAACATAGTGTTTTCTGGGGTACATAACAATTCAAACCAGCACACCATTATAGGCATTTGAGCACATAAATGACTTCTTCTGACTTGTTTTCTTCCAGGTACTATGTTGAGAGCAGACTTCAGGGAGAGCTAAGGCAGAGGCAAAGAAATCAGTTAGTCAAGAGGTTATCCTGGAGGTTATTCTTATGCATTATATAGATATTCTTTTTGGTGCGTGGAGTGGCTGGAGGGAAGTACCCAAAACTGATGAGCTGTGTTCCAGTAGATTGATTGTTGAAGCTGATTGTATAATGATATAGCTTTTACAATGTGACGGGGAAAATTTTGTGTCTGATGTTGCTTTTGTCCAGGGTATGAACAGATGAGTAAAAATATGGATAAAAAATTAAATAAATAATAGGCAGAATAAGGGGTAAAATAAATTGAGTAGATTGAAATACTAGTGGTCAATAAGAAGGAGGGATAAGGGGTATGGAATGTATGAGTTTTTTCTTTTTACTTTTTATTTCTTTTTCTGGAGTGATACAAATGTTCTAAAAATGATCATGGTACATCCAGGGATGAAAGTCTCTCTGGTGGCATGGGAGATGACCCCCAGGGATGAGCCTGGCCCTGGCACTGTGGTCAACAATGCCATCCTGGCCAAAAGGGGGAAAAGAAGTGTAACAAATTAGGTATCAGTGACTGAGAGAGTTTAAATAGAGTCTAGAGGCTACCATGTAGGTCACTCTCACACATGCTTCAGTTAGACATTGCTACCTATCATAACTTGCCAACCCCCAACCAAAACCATTCCTGCCAATCCTGAAGAATACCTAGGTCATTATATAAGATTTTCTAAAAGTTCTGTGCACTAGGGTAACTTTCCAGAAACCTACAACCTCTCAGTGCATCCCTGGACTAGGTCCTGAAATGCAGAGGGGTCAGCCCTTCCAGATCATCAACTAGTTCTATCCCCATATCCCATATGATTGACAACCCCTTCCAACATGAAAAAGTTAGAAATGGGCATAACCCAAATACCCCTAAAGAGTAGGAGAAAAATCAAAGGTGTTGGTGGAGTTATACAGAGAAGGTCGGGTTTAACAAATAAGTATGAGTGCTTAATCATTATACTGATATTTCTTTTAGCCTTCAGTACTGTAGAGCAGCTAGAAATAAAAACCTAAAATTATGGGATTGTAACCCATCCCAAACTCTGAAATCTGTTCTACAGCTAATTGTTGTGATGTACTTTGAAACTTATTGCTTATATATATATAAATTTTATTTAAAGAGAAGGAGGAGAATAACAGAGAAGATAGGATTTAACGAATGAGTATGACTGCTGAATCAGTATATTGATATTTCTGTTGGTCTCCAGTGTCTTGGAGCAGACAGATGAAAAAACAAAAAATCTTGAAACTATAACCCATACCAAACTTTAAAATCTGTTCTATAACTACTTGTTAAAGTATACTTGGAAATTTGTTGCTTTTTTTTGTATATATGTTATATTTCACAATAAAAAAAATTAGAAAAAAATGTTCATGGTGATGAATACACAACTATGTGATGTTATTCTGAGCCACTGATTGTATACCATGTATGGACTATATGTATGTGACGATTTCTCAATAACAATTTTGTTTTTTAAATCAGAAAGCTATTAGGGGAAAAAATGAAGAAAAAGGGGGGAAGAGTAAAAGCACAAAAGAAAGCTATGGAAATAATCCAGATGAGATACAATGGTAGTTTAAACCAGAGTACTTATAGTTAAGGTAGTGAGAAACAGTCAGATTTTAGATGTATTTTGAAGGTAGACCTAACATAATTTCCTGTCAGATTGGCTGTGAAGTATCATTAAAAAAAGAGGCAAGTTGTAACCAAGAAGTTAGGGTTTAAAGGGTGATTATGATTGCTGAATCATATAGATATTCCCGTTTGCTTTCTGATATTTTGGAGTAGACAGAGGGAAATACCTGAAATCTTGGAACTGTAATCCAATGGCCTTGAACTCTGATAATGATTGTAAAGCTTTTATTTTGTGCCCTTGTGACTGTAAAAACCTTATGACTTACTCTTATTTGTACCCATTTTATCCAGTTTTTCAACTCTGGAGTCTTGGGATCACTAAAGACAGCTCCTAATGTTTATTAATGAAGGGCTTTGGGTCAGCCCAGAAGTAATCCACCCCAATTCCAAATTTATCATGATAACTGAAGCTGGATCTAACCAAAATGGCCTACCTGATTTGCATAGTAGCTTAGATTTTAATCTATACGTCACCTTTACCTCATTATAATATTAAAAATCATGCCCATCATAATATTAAGGCAATCATTTTCTTATATGTATTCTGTGATTAGGCATGTAATCAATCTGCATACACTCAATAATTAGATCATCTCTAATTACATCATCTGGAGCCATTGGGCTCATTATCCTAAAACTTGCCTATCTCTTAATACTATAAAATTATCAGAATTACTGTAGTTCCAAAAGACAGATTTAGGGGCCTATAGGCCATCTACTCTCCTGTTCAAGCCTAGCAATAAACTCTCCTATTCAAGCCTAGCAATAAACTCTTTGAAACTCCAATGTCTCAGAAAGTAGTCACTGAACATATCAGGCAAAGAATTCACCACCTTTGTCCAGTAAGAGAGTGACTCCAAAATTTAACCTGAGCAACTGAAAGGAGGAGTTGCCATTTTCTGAGATGAGGAAGATTGTTATTGAGCATACGGGTGAGTGAAATTCAGGACTTTAGTTTTTAATAGCTTAGGATTATCTTTCTAGAATAGCGATCACATAAATCTATGAACGATGAAATCTTCCTATGACGTCCCAGAGCATCCAAACCCCTCATCTTGACATATAAGACCTTCCCCAATCACGTCTTACCCTAAATTAAAATCATTTTAATTAAAATGGTCAACCAAGAAATAACTAACTAAGCTGCAAGGCAACATAGTCATTATTTGCCCTCTTACAATTGTAATTTGGAGAGCACAGATTTCTGGCAGCAACTCAAATTGTGTCCCATCTTGGTGGTTTGTTTCTGGGTCCAGATGTCCTTAAGGTTTTGTGGAACTTTGTTGCTGAGGGCTTTGCATACTTTGGCAGTTTGTGATAGCTGACTGAGATTTGCCAGAATGGCCTCTGTTTTAAATCTCTTAGCCACAGTAACTTTATTTTGTTTTATTTTTTTTTTATAAAGTCATTACTTTAGAAAGAAAAAATAAAAGCAGAAGTATTAAGAAAGGAATCTTTTTTTTTTCTCACTGAAATTCTCTGCTGACTAGATTTGTTAGGCAGAGACAGGGTTTCTCAACCTTGGCACTATTGATATTTTGGGTGGGATAATTCTTTGTTATGGGAGGCTGACTGTTCATTGTAGGATGTTAGCAGTCTTTGTCCCCTGAATGCCAGTCACACACCCTGCATTGTGACAAACAAAAATGTCCTTAAACAATGCCAGATGCCAGAGGTTTCCTGGGGGGACAAAAATCATCCCCAAGTTAGAACTACTGGCTAAGGGGAACAAGTCTTAGATATTTTTTTTAATGTACATATTTATTGCTTCCTAAGCTATTAATACCTGCAGAGAAAACTCCTTTTTTCCTAAGAAGATTGCTATATTTTAATCTCCTTTTATAAAAGTCTCAGTATTTCTAATGTCTGCATTTTAAAATATTATTTGAATAACTACCAAAGTCACAAAATTGTGGCTGGTGTAAACATTGATGATGTTTCCGAATTGTGTTATTTCATGTGTATGTGTTAAAGAAAAGCCATACCTGAAAGAAAATAAATGCTTACCTGATTGTAGAAAAGTAAAGCATCTATTCACAGTCTTGCAAGAATGGACACTTAACCAAATGTAGTGGCTGGCGCGCCAAGCAAGAGAATGCCACAGATTTTATACCCTAAGCCTAGCACACAGGTCCATCCCCTGTTTCTCCACTGATTGGATACTCCGGAGGCTACCGCCTATCCAGATAGTCTAACAAATTCAAATTTCCCACTGAAGGTTCCTGCTTTTGATTACACTTTACATTTCAGTGACCCTGGCCATTGCTTATTTAAACTTGTTTTTACCTATACAAGGATTTGGTGCCAATTCTAAGCTTGCGTCAGAGGCCCTCTCCTATCCCTGCCTGCAAGACCAGTCTGAGCTGTTTTGTAGCCCTTTGTCTAGTTAGCTCTGTTCCTCTCATCCTGTGCCATCTTGTGTGAAAGCTACACTTAATTTTATTCTTACATATGACACAGCACTAAAGTTGTTGTTTATCAAGGGACATTATTTTCGAAAGTATTGAAAAACACAGTCAAATTTCAGTTGGAGAAAATGAATTCTTCTACTTGTTCTTTCTTTACAAGGATATTTTGTAAGGTAAAGTCTGACCATTTTATAATCACTAGCTTTTCGTGTTGTTGACTACTGTCTTCCAATCAATCATTAATTCCTAAACCCCGGTCCCTCTGCAGGTAACCACCTTAGAATTCTGTATTCACAATCTCACTTATGTCAAACCACCGTTAGCAGAGCCTCTCTAGGCAGACAACAATGAGAGGGAACTTTCAAGACTGACAAGAAATGTACCTGCCCAACTACAAATCTTGAGACAGTCAACTATAAGCCACCTCTGAAGATATATGTCAAATGCCATTTTTATCTATTCCTGAAAAAATTTCTGCCATTCTTTAAAAACTGAACATTTTTGTCATACAGACATTCTGTGTTGGTGTATATCTCTCTCTACCAACAACTGTTGAATTAAGAATAAGAACTTCTACCAGATCAGACCCAAAATCAGAGTGAAATTTGGTTTTTGTCCTATCACTGTTACCAGTGTTATTTTTTAATTTATCCTAGAAAGTATCAAAATGTTTACCCTGTCTTTCTAACATCATCTAGACAATGTTAAGAAATCCCCTGAACCACCCATTATGTTAGTGGCCAAGAAGGCCTTAACTTCTCCTTAACTTGACTAAACTATAGATGAGCTTCTCCTTGTCTCTAGGCCTCTGATCTCCCTTGCCCTTACATAATCAAGACAGAACATGTTTCATCTGGTCTTGACAGTAAACTCAAGAGATAACATCATGTAATGGACACATGGTGCCTGATTTCCCCTCCATGACTCTTCCATTTGCTCATCCCAATCCTTAAAAGCTCTCCTGCCTTCTGCTTCAGTGAAGTTGAGCCCTCTCTTTCTCTATCCCAATAGCTTTCTGCTCTCTCTTTTTCCTATTGCATATAGCTTTGAGTAAAGTTATCCTTGCCTGTTTATCACTCTCTGGTGCAATTTTACTCTGACATTCTCCACATCAGTTCCAGTGCTGCCCTTCCTGCAGCCGCATGTAGCTATTCAGAGTTCCTCTCTGGAATCACACAGGTCAGGGGTGGAATCTTGCCTCATCACTTACTGCTCTGTTATTTTAGGAAAGGTATTCCACTGGACCAAGCCTTGTTTCCTCACCTGCAAATTGGGAACAGTAATACCCATGCATAGTTTTGTGAGAGTTAAATGAGACAATGTGTGGGAAAGGCTGCCTAGACAAGTGTTCTTGATTAAGAGATTGTTTGGTTTTTTGTGTGTTTTTAAGAGAATGAATACTCAACAAAACAAATAAACTTCCCATTTTGGTTTAAAAAATGAAGAGAGACGATTTTACTGGAAGGATAGTGGGGTATCATATATAATTAAACCAAGCACACATTGAATAAGGGTTCAGAAAGAGCAGAGACCAGTGCAACTTGAAGGACCTCAGCAGCTGTTGCCTTCATTCAAA
This sequence comes from Tamandua tetradactyla, assembly GCF_023851605.1. Classification (NCBI taxonomy): domain Eukaryota; kingdom Metazoa; phylum Chordata; class Mammalia; order Pilosa; family Myrmecophagidae; genus Tamandua; species Tamandua tetradactyla. The sequence continues at coordinate 36,224,279 of NC_135344.1, forward strand.
AGCAGCCTGTCATTAACATGACTCATCATCAAATTTCCTTAGGGTGCACAATACTCAGTACAAATTTGTAAGAAAAAGAACTGCTTGCTGGCCCCTGGCCCCAGAGCTTTTCTCTGCAGCATTCCATCCAAATCCAATCAAGGGTTAGTAGGGAACAAGATCTGATTATATAAATAGATCTGCTGGGCTGTGAGAAGGAGAACGAGGCTGACACACACTCCAAAAGTATGTGGTTCCAGTGCTTGGAAATGCCTGACATTTCAAGCAGCACAACCCTGAGACCAAAGAACATGCTCAACAGAAGATTACCCATGAGTTTAAATAGGGGCTTATGGACAGAAGGAAGACCCCAATGGTGGTTGGTTGAGAGATGAAAGACTTCACTTTGCCCAAAGCCAAGAGGGAAAGAAGGTGTGTGTGTGTGTGTGGCGGGGTGGGGGGGGGGGGGGCGGTGTTCTCTAGAATGGCTTATAAAGTTTTACAGTCTCATGAGATTTGGTTACAATGGAGTTTCAGCAGACTCTCATGAAATTTGGTTATTAGGGGAGGAGGATTTACGTTCTTTGGCCTTTAATATCTGCCCCAGTCATGTAGGCGCTATGTGACTTGCTTTCAAAATGGTGGAGGGGGTAGGGCTTGGGCCTGGATCTTTACACATGATGATTGTTTTCTTGGCTTTACCTCTTATCGTTATTGTAGATAGCTATAGTTTTCAGCCTCCATACATTTGACTAATTTTTTTTTTTACCACTGAAATGGCATTGCTTTCCTTTTTGAATGAAATAATTTCATTTATAAATTCTTGAAAATATTTATTTCATACATAATATGAGTTAAGCAGTGTTCTCAGCGATGGGGATACAGTGGCCAACAAAGTCCCTGCTTTTGTGGAATTATTATTCTAATCAGGGGCTGGGGACACAGGGAATCACTGAACCTATAAACCATGAATTAATATAATTTTAGATAATGAGAAGCTCCATAAGGAAAATAAAGCAGTTTAAGGGGATTGGTAATGAAAGTGGAAGAAGAAAGAAAGTGTAGCTAAGTGAAATGAACTAAGGTGAAAGGTAGAAAATGAAACGAGGACACGTGAATGTGGTAAAGATTTTAATTCTTATTTTTAGAGTGATATAAACCCATTGCAAGGTTTTGACCAGGAGAGTGGTGAGATCTGATTTATAGGTCTAAAAGCCCATTCAAGCTGTTACATAAAGAATGATTGAAATGGAGCAAGATAGAAAGCAAGGAGATAAGATGGGAGACTACTGCAGTCATCCAGGTGAGAGATGACAACAGAGGTAGCAATGGAAGCAGTGGAGAGGATCAGTCTAGGATGTAGTTAGCATTTAGTTTTTTTATGAAATGGTTCAAGTGTACAGTATAGAGAGCAATATATTCCAGTTCTGTCAAATCTTAACATTTTGTCATATTTGCCTCAGACTTTTTTTTTTTTAAGAAAGACAACTCTCAAATACGATGAAAGCTCCTTACAGATCCTATTCCCCTCCCCTCAGAGGTACTCACTGTCCTGGTCTTGATATTTATCATTCACATGTCTATTTTGGAAATTCTATCACATTTGGATATATCCATAAATATACAATATTGTTTTATATGTTTCGAAAATTTTATACTGTTTTTGAGATTTTTCTGTTTTTATATTTAGCTCTGTTCATTCATATTTTTCCTTACTCTATACATAGCATTCCTTTGCAGTAATATACTGTAATGTACATATCCTTTATCTTGTTGATGAATGATTTAAGTTGTTTGCACACTGTGCTAGTTTGAATCTGTTACATACTCCAGAAAATCCATGCCCCTTTAATCCAATCTTGGGGCAGAACTGTTGTTGGGTGGGGCCTTTTGATTAAGTTGTTTCCATGGAAATGGACCTACCCAGTTCAAGGTGGGTCTTAATCCTTTACTGGAGTCCTGTGAGAGAGTTCACAGCGAGAGAAAAAGCTCAGAGACAGAAGTGTTCCAAGAGAAACAAGCAAGGGCCCACAGAAGTTCAGAGAGAAAGCCACCTGAACCAGACACTGAAAGCAGTGCAACCTGGGAGCTTAATACCAACAGATGCCAGACAATGCCTTCCCATGTGTGCCAGTTTGAATATGTTGTGTACCCCAGAAAAGCCAAGATCTTTAATCCTCATTCAGTATTGCAGGATAGAATCTTTATTATTGTTTCCATGGAGATGTGACCCACACCATTTTGGGTGGTAACTTTTGATTAGATGGTTTTCATGGAGATGCGTCTCCACTCATTCAAGGTAAGGTTGCTTACTGGAGCCCTTTAAGAGGGAACCATTTCGGAAAAAGTTGTAGAGCCCACACAGCCAGAGAACTTTGGAGATGAAGAAAGAAAATACCCCTGGGGGAGCTTCATGAAACAAGAAGTCGGGAGAGAAAGCTAGCAGAAGTCACATGTTTACCATGTGCCTTTCCAGTTGACAGAGAAACCCTGAACATCTTGGTATCTTTCCCTGGATGTCTTAAATTGGCATAGCTTTGCCTTGATTTGGACATTTTCACAGCCTTAGAGTTGCAAACTTGCAACTTAATAAACTCTCCATTTAAAAAACTGTTCTGTTTCTGGTATATTGCATTCTGGCAGCTTGCAAACTAAAACACCATGTGACAGAGAAACAACAGATGCCATCGACCTTTCCTCGGAGTCAAGATCTCTTTCTCTGGATGCCTTAACATTTTCATGGCCTAAGAACTGAAAGTTTGTAACCTAATAAATCCCCATTGTAAAGCCCAATCCATTTCTGGTATATTGCATTCTGGCAGCTTTAGCAAGCTGATACACACTCCCAAACAGTGATTCAATACACATCCTTGTATATGTCTCCTAGTGCACATGTACATGTCTAATAGTTTCTCTAGGTTAGTGTTTCTTAAACTTTTTCAGGTTGTAGCACACATGTAAAATAAAATTTCTCTGGTACATGGGTGAATTGGAGGGGATTCAGGGACATCTATATGGCACTCAGTAAAAATGCTTATTACTTTTCCTTGTATTTATAATTATGATTAAATGAAATATGAAAGTATTAAAGAAAATATTAAATTTGTATAAAATTTCAAAATATAAAGTTTCCAAAGTTTTAATGAAATCTTTGAGTTTTATATCCATGAACAGGTTTAATACTTGACATGGCTATACTTCCTGTATTAGTATTAGTTAGGGTTCTCTAGAGAAACAGAATCAACAGGGAACACTTGCAAATATAAAATTTATAAAAGTGTCTCACGTGACCGTAGGAACGCAGAGTCCAAAATCCACAGGGCAGGCTGCGAAGCCGATGACTCCAATGGATGGCCTGGATGAACTCCACAGGAGAGGCTCACCAGCCAAAACAGGAATGGAACCTGTCTCCTCTGAGTCCTCCTTAAAAGGCTTCCCATGATTAGATTTAGCATCATTAATTGCAGAAGACACTCCCCTTTGGCTGATTACAAATGGAATCAGCTGTGGATGCAGCTGATGTGATCATGACCTAATCCTATGAAATGTCCTCATTGCAACAGACAGGCCAGCGCTTGCCCAATCAGATAAACAGGTACCACAACTTGGCCAAGTTGACACCTGTCCCTAACCATGACACTTCCTGATCAAGATATTTTAATGGCAATGTCTTCAAATGCTTGATAGAAAGGAGGTAGGACAAGATGGTGGCATAGTGAGGTGTGGGATTTTGTTGTCTTCCAGACCAGTTAGTAAATAGCCAGGAATGGTACAGAATAACTTCAGGGGGAACATCAGTGACCAGATACATGGTGTACACCAATCTGGACCAGTGGAAAGGCTGAGACGCCACACAAAACTGTAAGTCCTTCAATCTACTTAGGCTTGTACCTCTCCCCCAAAGGCACAGCAGGCTGGTTTCCTGTGGGAAAAAGAACCAGATTTTATTAGCACCAAGAGTTTAGCTCAACCAAGCTCCAATAATGTAAATAACAAACTCTAACTACTGAAAACAGGCCCCCAGCACAGATAAATCTGGGATAAGCACTAAAGGAAGGAATTTTCACCCCAGCAGAGAGGAGGCAGCAATGATGAAAAAACAACAACAGAGGATAGGTTAAGCCTACTTATAATTAGGCCTAAAAGTCACACCCAGAGAACCTCTTTTGTTGCTCAGATGTAGCCTCTCTCTAAGCCAACTTGGCAGGTGACCTCACCACCCTACCCTCTACATGGGACATGACTCCCAGGGGTGTAAATCTCCCAGGCAACATGCAATAGAACTCCAAGGATGAGGTGGGACCCATGTCATGGGATTGAGAAAGCCTTCTTGGCCAAAAGGGGGAAGAGAGTAATGAGACAAAATAAAGTTTCAGTGGCTGAGGGATTTTAAACAGACTCTAGAGGTTATCCTGGAGGTTATTCTTATGTATTGTATAGGTATCCCATCTTCATTTATGACATATTGGAATGGCTGGAGAGAAGTACCTGAAACTATCCAGCTGTGTTCTGTAGCCTTCATTCCTGAATAATGATATAGCTTTTATAATGTGACTGTGTGATTGTGAAAAGATTGTGTCTGATGCTCCTTTTATCCAGGGTATGGACAGATGAGTTAAAAATATGGATATAAAATAAATAAATAATAAGGGAGATAAGGGATAAATGAAACTGGGTAGTTTGAAATACTAGTGGTCAATGAGAGGGAGGATTAAGGATTATGTAATATATTAATTGTTCTTTTTATTTCTTTTTCTGGAGAGATGCTAATGTTCTAAAAATGATCATGGTGATGAACACACAATTAGGTGATGTTATTGTGAGCCATTGATTGTATACCATGTACAGATTGTATGTGTGTAAAGATTTGTCAATAAAAATATTTCTAAAAAATTATTCATAGACAACATTGTCAAGAAATTTTGTTCAGGTGATTGTTGAAAAAATTATAAAATCATTTTTATAACCATTGAACAGTTGAAATTATATTTTAAAATCTAGCACCCATTCCTTTCCTATCATTGGCAAATATCATTTTTAAATTCTTATGATGAATAAAAATAGGCTTTAAATTCTATCTACTTTTTCTAAATCAAATCTCTCAAAATACTGTTGAAGCTCTAATTTTCAGTCTGCATATGGATTGTTAGAGCCATCCCAATGCCTGAGGAAATTGATATCTTGACTTCTCTGATGCATTATGGAACACAATTTCAAAGCTTTGATCTTGGGTACAGACATAGGGACAGAAATTCTGGGTCATAAAGCACACACATCTAAACTATATATAGTAAAAATGCTATCCAAAGTGATTTTATTCAGCAGTTACAGTTTGGTCTACAGCAAGAAACACATCAGTGTTAGCTGGGGACTTAATAGAAATTCATAATCAGGGAACCCATCCCAGCACCTCCAGTGTGGGGCCCAGAGTGCTGTTTCATCAACTTCTCAGACAATTCTGATGCATGCTCAGTTTTGAAAAACACTTGATTAATTTATTCTTCTACCAGAATTTATAACTATCCCTGTTTTTCCAGATCTTCATCAGTACTAGCTGCTATCACATTTTTTCAGTATGATATGGTATCCTATATCTGTTTCAATTTTCATTTCCATATTACTAGTGACATTGAGCATCTTATCATATGATATTTGGTGTCCTCTTTAGTGAATTGTCTATTTTTCTATTGCTTTTTTTCTTGTTATTGATTTGAAGGAGTTTTTATGTGAAAATAATAATGGTGAACAAATAACTAATATTAAATAAGAACTTCACAAGTATTAACTATTTTAATCCCCCTAACTTCTCCCTTTCTAGATACAAATCCTTTGGTTATTTTGCATGTTACAAATATCTTTTTCCCAATATATGGTCTAGTTATTCACTTTGTCTGTGGAACCTAGTAATATATGGAAGTTATAAATTGTGATATAGTCAAGTATCTCAATATTTTCTTCTATGGTTTTTGCTTTTTTATATGTTGTTTAAGAATCTTTCCCTACTCCAAGTCATAACCATCTTTGGAATTTATATGTGAGTACAATGTAAAATAGGGAATTTTCTCCCTTAAATGTCTTGTACAACTTTTGTTGCATTTATTCCCTGGCATCTTATTACAGGTTTTATAATTAAAATTTTAATTCTAGCTGAAGACTCTGGTGCCTTTCTAATATAACTTGGTGTATTAGTTAGGGTTGTCTGGAGAAACAGAATCAACAGGAAATACTCGCAAATATAAAATTTATAAAAGTGTCTCACGTAACCGTGGGAACGCAGAGTCCAAAATCTGCAGAGCAGGTTGTGAAACAGATGATTCTGATGGAGGGTCTGGATGAATTCCACAGGAGAGGTTCGCCAGCTGAAGCAGGAAGAGAGGCTGTCTCTTCTGAATCCTCCTTGAAAGACTTCCAGTGATTAGATTGTGCATCACTCATTGCAGAAGACATGCCCCTTGGCTGATTACAAATGGAATCAGCTGTGGATGCAGCTGATGTGATCATGATTTAATTCTGTGAAATGTCCTCATCGCAACAGACAGGCCAGCACTTGCCCAACCAAACACGTACCACCACTTGGCCAAGTTGACACATGAACCTGACCATGACACTTGGCTAGGCTGTACTACACGTCCCAGAATTACCTTCTCTGTGTGTTTATAGATGAGTCAAAGGAACAATTCTCCTACAAGGTTTAGAGGGCAGAAGTGAAGCAGCAGCCATTTTTGTAGCTCAGAAATATTGTTGTTCATCTACTTGTTTACTTTGTTCATTGGCGTGGGGCAGTAGCCAGGCCTGCAGCTGCTCCACTTTCCCCAATATCCAACTTTAGCTTCTCTGACTCATAGGCCAGGTAGGGTGTTCAGTTCCCTGTAAAGAGCCCCACCTTCTGCAGGATGCCAACACTATGAAAGTTAGGGACAATGAGAACTGACACATTTTAAGGTGGTATGGTGGGTTCCAGCTTATGCTAATGAGTTCCAGTTTGCTCTTGCTTCCCCTCTTTACATCCATGTTCTAGTCCGAAACCTGCCCAAAGGCAATATACCAGAAACAGAACAGTTTTTAAAAGGGGAATTTATTAAGTTGCAAGTTTACTATTCTAAGGCTGTGAAAATGTCCAATCTAAAGCATCCAAGGAAAGATACCTTGGTTCAAGAAGGTTGATGATGTTCAGGGTTTCTCTCTCAGCTGTAAAGGCACCTGGTGAGATCTGCTAGGTTTCTCTTCAGTGGCTTTCCCAGGGCTCTGTCCATTCTGTTGACTCTGTTAGTTCTGGTGGCTCTTATGGCTCTAAAGCTTTTTCCAAAATGGTTTCCTCTTAAAGGGCTCCAGTAAGCAACCCACATTGAATAGGTAGGGACACATCTCCATGGAAACCATCCAATCAACAGTTACCACCCACAATTGGGTGGGTCACATCTCCAAGGAAAAAATAAAAAAGATTCCACCCAACAATATTGAATAACAATTAAAGGACATGGCTTTTCTGAGGTACATAATAGCTTCAGACCAGCACAATCCATCATTCCTTCCCAAGTCTCTGTGCTGTGAAGTTCAATTTCCAGCATCAGAAACAAGGACAAGAGAGTTACATATATATGTATTTTTTAAAATATGTAATTATATATGTAATGTATAGATATATCTTATATAGGCAATTTCTTATATATATATAATATGACAGATAGATATGATATCCTATATATCATATATATGATATACATATAGGTGTGGGGATCCAGGGCCTGGGATTCCCCTCTGTATTGAGAGCAGGCATTGCACATAGCCACTTACATGCCTGGGACAGACATTAAAGGTCATCAGACTTCCTCAGGGGAGAAAGATGTACAAATGGTATCATAAATATGGCATCAAAACTCCCCTCCACTGATCTGGTGATAACAAACCTCTAAACCCCAGTGTCATGAGACCCTGCTGAAACTCTGTTCTCACACCCTTGTCCTAAACCCTTATAAGCCCTTGCACTCCCCCATCCATTTGTGGGGCACTAACTTTCATTTTCCATGCCAACCACCAAAGTGGAAGATCTCCTGTCTGTAAGTCCTAATAAACTCATGCTTAACACTGTGTCAGGCATTTTCTTTGAACTTAGGACTGAGCTGGATGGCAACAAGATATCATACCATACATATATATGATATCCTAGTGGTTCTGCTTCTCTGATTTAGCCCTGAATAATATACCATTGATTTTTTTTTTGGCACTTAGGTAGTTTTCTTTTTAATTCATATAGTTTTTTTTAATTGTGCTAAAATATAGAAAACACAATGTTCTAGTTAGTAAGCTGCCAGAATGTGATATACCAGAAACAGAATGGCTCTTAAAAGGGGGAATTTATTAAGTTGCAAGTTTACAGTTCTAAGGCTGTGAAAATGTCCAAATTAAGGGAAGACGATGAAAATGTCCACATTAAGGCACCAATAAGAGGTAACCTTCATTTAAAGTAGGCCAATGAAGTTTAGGGTTTCTCCCACAGCTGAAAGGGCAGATGCCAAGTCTGCTAACTTTCTCTTCAGGCTTCTTATTTCATGAAGCTCCTCCAGGGGTGTTTTCCTTCTTCCTCTTCAAAGGTCTCTGGCTGCATGGGCTCTAAAGCTTTTTCCAAAATGGTTCCTTCTCAAACAGCTCTAGTAAGCAATCCCACCTTGAATGGTTGGAGACACGACTACATGGAAACCATCTAATCAAAAGTTAATACCCACAATTGTGTGGGTCACATCTCCATGGATACAATCAAAAGCTCCCACCCAGGAATATTGAATGAGGATTTAAGAACTTGGCTTTTCTGGAGTATACAACAGATTCAAACCGACACACATAAAACTTGCCGTTTATCAATTTTTAAGTGTGAAATACAGTGGCATCGATTACAATCACAATTTATTATATCACCACTATCTATTAACAAAATTTTTCACCATTTCAAATTGAAACTCTTTATCCATTAAGCTATATCTCCCCATTACTTCTCCCCTCCATCCTCTGGTAACCTCTAATCTATATTCTGTCTCTGTAAATATGCTATGATAGATATTTCATATAAGTGGAATCATACAATATTTGTCCTTTTATTTTTGGCCTATTTCACATAGCGTAATGTTTTCAAGTTTCATCCATGTTGTTGCATTTATCAGAACTTCAGTCATTTTTTTGACTGAATACTATTCCAAATTATTGTATATACTACATTTTGTTTATTGATTCATCTGTTGATGAGTGACACTTTTATGCTTTAATATATGGCAAAGAATTTTAAAAACTGTTTATTGGTTTACAGAAGAATCATGCCTAAAATACAGAGTTCCCATATACCACCATATTATTAACACTATTACACCTATAACTCTTTTTTTATTTTTAAGACTTTTTAAAATTATTAAATGTAACATATATGCAAAAAAATCCCCCAAATTTCCAAGTACATTTTAACAAGTATAGAACAGATTTTAAAGTTTGGTGTGGGTTATAGTTCCATGATTTTTTTGTTTTTTCTTCTAGCTGCTCCAAGATACAGGAGACCAGCAGAAATATCAATATAATGATTTTGCAGTCATACTCATTTGTTAAATCCTATCTTCTCTGTTTTAGTCCTCCTTCTCTTTAAATTACATATATACATAAAAGCAATAAATTTCAAAGTACATCACAACAACAATTAGTTGTAGAATAGATTTCAGAGTTTGGTATGCGTTACAATTCCACAATTTTAGGTTTTTATTTCTAGCTGCTCTAAGGTACTAAAGACTAAAAGAAAAATCAATATAATGATTCAGCACTCATACTCATTTGTTAAACCTTACCTTCCCTGTATAACTCCAGCATCACCTTTGGTCTTTTTCCCACTCCTTAGCTATGCCCATTCTAATTTTTCATGTTGGAAGGGGCTGTCAATAATATGGAATAGGGGGATGGAACTAGTTAATGTTCTGGAGAGGCTGGTCCCTCTGCATTTCAGGACTTATCTAGTTCAGGGACTCATCTGGAGTTTGTAGGTTTTCAAATGTTACCCTATTGCATGGAACCTTTGTAGAATCTTTTATAATGTCCTAGGTATTCTTTAGGATTGGCAGGAATAGTTTTGGTTGGGGTTTGGCAAGTTATGATAGGTAGCAATGTCTAACTGAAGCATGTAACTCCAGTGTAGCCTCTTGACTCTATTTGAACTCTCAGCCACTAATACCTTATTTGTTACACTTCTTTCCCTTTTTTGGTCAGGATGGCATTGTTAATCCCACAGTGCCAAAGCCAGGCTCATCCCTGGGAGTCCTCTCCCATGCCACCAGGGAGACTTTCATCCCTGGATGTCATGTGCCATGTAGTGAGGAGGACAATGATTTCACTGGCAAAGTTGGGCTTAGAGAGAGAGCGAGGCCGCATCTGAGCAACAAAAGAGGTCTTCTGGAAGTGACTCTTAGGCATACCTATAGGTAGGCTAAGCTTGTCTGCTACCTACATAAGCTTCACAAGAGCAAGCCTCAAGATCAAGGGTTTGGCCTATTGATTTGGGTGTCCTTAATGTTTAAAGCACAGTATCTGGGGTTTCTCCAGTTGTAAAGTTTAATAGTTCCTTAATTTTTCACCCATCCCTCCAGGGACTTTGCCAATACTTTTTGATTATCTGCTTAACATACTCTGGGGTGTATTTAGGCATTTCATTAAGATATACAGGATTAAAGGTTCTCATTCTTATTCTGGGCTCCCTAGGTTTGGATTGCTTAAATGTTCAATTGAGATAGATTGAGTTAGATTATGTGCTACAGAAAATTTACATTCTGGGTATAATAAAATTTTCATCCTTTGGTCTCAAAGAGTAGGTGAAGTTCTAAAGTACAGGCAATGTCTTCCTTACCCCTGTGTTCTGAATTACCTTAATCCCGATCCGATCAGCTTCATTCTTATCTCTAAATACCACATTATACACATATAAAGCAACCCCTCAAAATCCAGAAATAACAATTAATACTCTGAACTAAATCTGACTGCTATAAAAACTTACAATCTAAGCCCCACTTTTCTTATAAGTATTTTCTAAATGAGATCATACAATATTTGCTCTTTTGTTTCTGGCTTATTTTACTTGACCAAACGTCCCATGGGGTTCATTCGCATCATTCCATGCCTCACAGCTTCGTTCCTTTTTTGTAGCAGCACTGTGTTCAATCATGTGTTTACACATCATTCACCAATCTACTTCTCAGTCAGTGCATCTTTCAGCCACCTCCATCTACTGGGCCTCATGTATAATGTCCAAAGTCAATTGTCCATTGACACTGTTAATTTCAGATAATTTCATTGTTCCCAAAAGAAAGACAGCTAATAAACACACCCTTACCAAATAGAAAATCCAAACCTCCTCCTAACTCTTGTTCCTCCCCACATTATGTACCCCTGGTATTGCTGTGGTACTGTTGATGTTTTCCTGTTAAACATATAACCCCGAAATTGTACACTCTTTGTACAAGATTCATTCCTTTGCAGTAGTTCATGTAGGAACTTATTTATATTTGTAATGTGAATTGGTGGGACACGTGAGTCTATATAACCCCTTTCAATCATGTTCATCTTCAATATGATCGTATTGCTTATAGACCCACTAGTGAACCGCCTTCACTTCTATCTATTCCCTTACAATTAAGTTCAATCTCATTAGCAAACTGTTCACCCAGCTCAAGCGTCTCTGTGTCTCTAGGTCCTCTATATTCTGTATTATAAGCCTCTGATTTTACCTTTACCTACACCCATAACATTTTTAACTAAACTTTTGTGTGTGTGTGTGTGTTATCATGTTTTTTTTAATGTTTACCACACTTTTTTTTTTATCAGAGAAGTTATGAGTTTACAGAGCAATCATGCATAAAATAGCAGATCCCCATTTACCACCTCACCATCTACACCTTGCATTGGTGTGGAATCTTTGTTACTACTGATGTAGCACTTTAAAAAAAAAATAGCTGTACTCTTTTTTTTTTTTTAGCTATTGTTCCCTTTGTAACAACTGATGAAAGATTATAAATATAGTTCTCCTTTATTGCCCATGATTTACATTAGGTATATTTTTCCCATACAGTACTCTATTTGTATGCATGTTTGTTCTAGTTTGCTAGCTGCCGGAATGCAATATACCAAAAACGGAATGGCTTTTAACAAGGGGAATTTAATAAGTTGCAAGTTTACAGTTCTAAGGCTGAGAAAATGTCCCAATTAAAACAAGTCTACAGAAATGTCCAGTCAAAGGCATCCAGGGAAAGATAGCTTGGTTCAAGAAGGCCGATGAAGTTCAGGGTCTCTCTCTCAAGTGAGATGGCACATGGCGAACACAGTCAGGGCTTCTCTCTCAGCTGGAAGAGCACCTGGCGAATACGGTGTCATCTGCTAGCTTTGTCTCCTGGCTTTCTGTTTCATGAAGCTCCCCGGGAGGTGTTTTCCTTCTTCATCTCCAAAGGTCGCTGGCTGATGGACTGTCTGCTTCCTGGTGCTGCAGCATTCTCTGCTCTCTCTGAATCTCTCTGAATCTCTCATTCTCCAAAATGTTTCCTCTTTTATAGGACTTCAGAAACTAATCAAAACCCACTCAAATGGGTGGAGACATGTCATCCCCTAATCCAGTTTAACAACCATTCTTAACTAAATCACATCAACCAGGGAGATGATCTCATTACAGTTTCAAATATACAGTATTGAATAGGGATTATTCTACCTTTAAGAAATGGGATTTATATTAAAACATGGCTTTTCTTAGGGGGCATACTTCCTTTCAAACCAGCACAATGTTAGTGTCACACATTTGTTATAACCCATGAAAGAACATTCTTATACTATTTAACTGTAGTTCATAATTTAATAGAAGGCTCACTGAGCAGTACAGTCCTATGTTTTATCTTTTAATTTTCTAATAATAATAATTCTAATACTATATTATTAAAAACGTTCCTCTTTTAACCACTTTCACCTGTGTAGTTGACTGCTGTAGATTACACTGACAATAATGTGTTATCATTACCGACATCCATTTCCAAACCTTTATCATCAGCCTAAATAGAAATTCTGTATAAGTTCAGCATCAGCTCCCCATTCTCTAACTCTGATTTATTTCTCGGTAATTTATATTCTAGATTCTAACTCTGTGAGCTTGCTTATAATCTTGTTCATAATCGTGAGATCATACAATATTTGTCCTTTTGTGTTTAGCTTATTTCACTGAGCATAGGGTTAATTTTTGTATGTGGTGTAAAATAGGAGTCCTTTTTCATTCTTTGCACATTAATTAAACTTTTTATTTAGAGTAGTTTAAGATTTATAGAAAAGTTTTGAAGATAGTGTAAAGTTTGCACCCCAAACCCAGTTTTCCCTATTATTAACATCTTGCCTTAATATGGTATGTTTATCATATTTAATAAACCATATTGATATATTATTATTAAAGTCCAAAGTTTGTTTGGATAGAGAGAGCATGCTTTTCTTAGGCTTTTTTTCATCTGTGCCTGTAATTGATTCTGGATTATGGGTTTCTCCAGGCCCCCAATCGGTATATATGGAAGGCTAAAGAAAACCCAGGAACTCATTGCCATGTCATTCCTCAAATATATCAAAACAAACTGAATCACTAATAATAATCAGTATAGTGGACTTATTGAAAGAGAAACTGTTTGAACTAGGAGTGCTCAAACCAAAGCAAGAGCCTCAAATGATGAGAGTTACATTCACTTATAAAGGCAATTAGGGGATTTCAGGCAGGAAGTTACAATAAATGTTTGATTGTTTCGTTTCCTTATTACAAAGGAGGGTCTTGTAATGTGGGGAATGATTATGGATTGGTCATTATAGTACCTGTATATTTCTGATAGGTTATCTCTACTGGATGGAAGCCAGTTTATTTCCAATTGTTGCCTAAATTATAACTTTTATGGGGTAGATTCCATTTTTTTTATATGAAATTTTTAAAAAGTTTTATGTGATTAGAGAAGTTGTGAATTGACAAAACATTCATGCATAAGATACAAGATTCCCATATTCCACACCACCTCCAAAACCTTGCATTGATGTGGAACATTTGTTACAATTGATGATAGCACGTTTAAAAATAATTTTACTATTTTTTAACAGTAGTTACCTGTGTTACTATTGATGAAAGATTATTAAAATCATACTACTATCTATCAACCATAATTAACATTAGTTGTATTTCCCCCATATACTACCCTATTATTAATGCCTTGTATTAATATCATACATTTGTTATAATTCATGAACTAACATACTTATACTTGTACTATTAACTATAGTCCATGGTCTACAGTAGAGTTCACTATGTTGTACAGTTCTATATATGTGTGTGTATATATATATATATATAGATAGATAGATTCTAAGTAGGAAAGTTTATTAAAAGAGAAGCTTATTTAAAAGAGACAGTACACATTAGAGAGGTTAACGTGGGCATGCTCAACGTAGGGACATGCACTGAGTGGAGTGGGCCAGCTCATTTTATAGGAAAGTTTTACCAGTGGCAGGTTTCCTTAGTAACCTTTGAATACTAGGTGTCTTCTTTCTTCCAGGAGGAGAGAGCTAGCAGAATCCATGATTTGTTGTCACATTCTTGAAATTTGTCTTTGGGCAAATGGTTAACAATCTTTACGACCCTATATTTCCAATTATTAACTAAGAGTTTGCTTTGGGCCCAGAATTTTGCAAGCTTTTATGGTTTGGGGAGGTTTGGGAGCTTTAGGGAAATTTCTGACCCAGGATGTCTGTAGCTGAAGTTTGCAGCTCTATATTAATTCTTTTGGAACTGGATAAAAAAAAAACCAAGGGACTTGTAGTTGTCTGTTTACTCTTTCAGAGCTGACTAGAAAATCAGGGGCTTGCAGTTGGCCTATTTTATCCTGCTTCAATTCCTCCCTGAAAGAATTCGATTCCTTTAATCTTAAAGGGAGGATGAGAGACAAATTTTTGATAGAGTTGAGAGAGTACATGTAGGAATATGCATAACTACTGACAATGTTGGAAGGTTTAGGGGATCTTGGAAAATATAAAAATAGTATTACGTTACAACCTACCCCATCCCACCACTCTTACAATCTTTCTGCCATCTCTTCCGCGTTAAGTCCCTGAGTGCTTTGCCCCCGTTCATTTATTTTTTCATATAATGATTTCCCAGTCACACTTGAATATGAACAGCCATCCTATGTGCTGGTGTGCAGTTGAATTAGAGGGGTTCTGGTGCCCAGGATGCCACCTTTAGTATTTATCCAGATTGAGCTTTTCCAAACAGGGATGTCACAGATGGGTAGATCCTGTTTAGATATTCTCTGGCTTTCTTTTGTTTATGTTTTTTTTTTAACTTTTTAATTGTATAATATAACATATATACTGTTCTAGTTTGCTAGCTGCCAAAATGTAATATACAGGAAACAGAATAGCTTTTAAAAAGGGGAATTTAATGAGTTACTAGTTTACAGTTCTAAGACTGAGAAAATGTCCCAATTAAAACAAGTCTATAGAAATGTCCAATCAAAGGCATCCAGGGAAAGATACCTTGGTTCAAGAAGGCTGATGAAGTTCAGGGTTGCTCTCTCAAGTGGAAGGGCACATGGCCAACACAGTCAGTTTCTCTCTCCTCTGGAAAGGTACATGGTGAACACAGTCAGGGTTCCTCTCTCATCTGAAAAGGCACATGGCG
Source organism: Tamandua tetradactyla (assembly GCF_023851605.1). Lineage (NCBI taxonomy): Eukaryota > Metazoa > Chordata > Mammalia > Pilosa > Myrmecophagidae > Tamandua > Tamandua tetradactyla. The sequence goes on from NC_135344.1 coordinate 36,239,958, forward strand.
AGCACAGCAGCATCTGCTAGCTTCTTCTTCTGGCTTCCTGCTTCAAGAAGCTCCCCGGGAAGCATTTTCCTTCTTCATCTCCAAAGATCGCTGACTGGTGGACTCTGCCTCTCGTGGCTACATTGTTCTGCTCTTCTCTCTGTGAATCTCTCATTCTCCAAAATGTTTCCTCTTTTATAGGACTTCAGAAACTAATCAAGACCCACCCAAATGGGTGGAGACACGCCTCCCCTAATCCAGTTTAACAACCACTCTTGATTGGGAGACATCTCCAGGGAGATGATCTAATTACAGATTCAAACATACAGTATCGAATAGGGATTATTCTGCCATTTTATGAAATGGGATTTTGATTAAAATATGGCTTTTTTATTGATGTATTCTTATTTTTAATTTTTTTACGTTCTTTTAAAAAAATTTAATTAATTTTTAATTTAAAAAAATGACAAGAAACAAATTCTTAACATATCATTCCGTTCTACATATATAATCAGTAATTAACAATATCATCACATAGTTGCATATCATCATCATGATCATTTCTTAGAATATTTGCACCAATTCAGAAAAAATAAAAAGACAACAGAAAAAGAAATAAAACGAAAACAGAAAAAAAAATTATACATACCTTACCCCTTACCCCTCCCTTTCATTGATCATTAGCATTTCAAACTAAATTTATTTTAACATTTGTTCCCCCTATTATTTATTTTTATTCTATATGTTCTACTCGTCTATTGACAAGGTAGATAAAAGGAGTATCAGATACAAGGTTTTCACAATCACACAGTTACATTATGAAAGCTATATCATTATACAGTCATCATCAAGAAACATGGCTACTGGAACACAGCTCTACATTTTCAGGCAGTTCCCTGCAGCCTGTCCATTACATCTTGACTAACAAGGTAATATCTATTTAATGCGTACGAATAACCTCCAGGGTAACCCCTCGACTGTAAAACATGGCTTTGTAGGGTCCATACATCTTTTCAAACCAGCACATATATAAAGCAAAGAAAGAAAAAAAGCAATAGTTTTCAAAGCGCTCTTCAACAAGTAGCTACAGGACAGATCCCAGAGTTTGTCATGGGCTACCATACCATCATCTCAGATTTTTCCTTCTAGCTGCTCTAGAATATTGGAGGCTAAAAGGAATAAATATTTTTTTACCATCAGAATTGGCTTCTTTTTTCTTTTTTGTGAAAAATACATGTAAACAAAAAAGCAATAAATTTCAACTCACAGAACAACAATTAGTTGTAGAACAGATTTTAGAGTTTGGTATGGGCTACAATTCTACAATTTTAGGGTTACAATTCTACAATTTTAGGTTTTTACTTCTACCTGGCTTTCTTTTTAATACTTTTTTTTGGGGGGGGGGGTGTGCATGGTCCAGGAATCGAACTGGGTCTCCCGCATGAAAGGCAAACATTCAACCACTGAATCACCCGTGCACCCCGATCTGGCTTTCTTTTACAAGTCTTTTTGTTGAAGATGGATTTCTGATTTTTAGTTTACCGCAACTACTGCCACATTTAGAGACACTCAGGGCTCTGCAATTTCATTATTCTTCGGAGAGATCCAGGGAGCCATTGGCCCTGGGCCCCTGCAGTCCTGGTCTTGGGTGGCCAGCAGAGCTTTTGGAGAGGCTTTGCTCCTCCTTGGGGGCTCAACGTACCCTCGGGCCCAGTGTTCTGCCTTCCCACCATGTGGACAGGGCCCTGGAAGCTCTTCCAATCTTCGGAGTTCTTTGTTCTTTGGGGACACTCCTGCTTCCAGTGTCCCAACTCTCCACATGGATGATAGGTTCCGGTGGCTTCTGCACCAAGTGGCCCTGAGATGGCTGGTTACCATCAAAGCAAGGCTATAAGCCTTGCCTTTCTATAGTCTCTTCTTGCTTTCTCCTTCTCTATAACTTTTTTCTTTTTCAATTCAGCAGTTGGAAGATTATTCCAATTTTTCAGGATGCAGCCCAGGGGGCTATCAATCAGGATGCTGGATGAACTGCCTGTTATTGAAATGCAGGTCTTGAGGGTGGCTGTCTTACATGGAAGATGCTGCTCTCCTGGGATCTTTGAAATCACTCTTGCCGGGCTTGCCAAAATATGTAACAGGTGTCCTGCTAGCAATGGTGCCAGTTGAGCCCCGATCCAACTTCAATAGTCTCAAAACTAAAAGAATTTAGAGACAAGAGGGACAGTAGACATAAGTAGTAAAGTTTATTGAAAGAGAAGTTTATTAAAAAGAGAGAGTACACATTAGAGAGATTAATACGGGTGTACCCAAGGGAGGGACACACTGTAATCCTATATTTTATCTCTTAATGTTTATTCTAGTAAATAAATTTCCCCTTTTAATCACATTCACCTAAAATTTCCCCTTTTTATCACATTTACCTCTGAAGTTCAGTGCTGATGATTATATTCACAGTAACGGACTACTATCACCACCACCTATTTCTACATTTTTTACCATTAACTTAATAGAAATTTGGTACAAGTTAAGCATCAACTTCCCATTCTCTAACCCCAATCTATCTTCTGGTGACATATATTCTATCTAGACTCTAGCTCTCTGAAGTTGATTATTATCATTAGTTAATATCAGTGAGTTGTGCCTGGGTTATTTCACTCAACATAATGTCCTAAAGATTCATCCTTCATTCCTTTTTATGGCCAAATAATATTCCATTGCATGTATATACCACATTTTGTTTATCCATTCATCAGTTGATGGGTACTTGGGTTGCTTCCATCTTTTGGCAATTGTGAATAGTTGCTATGAACATCGGTGTACCACAATCTGTTCAAAACGTTGCTTTCATTTCTTCTGGGTATATAACCAGTAGTGGAATTGCCAGGTCATATGTTAATTCTTTAGTTAGATTCCTGAGGAGCTCCAAATTGTCTTCCACAGTGGCTGCACTAACTTACATTCATACTAGCAATGAACGAGTGTTCCTATTTGTTGATAACTTCTCCAACACTTACAGTTTTCTGTTTTTAAAATAGTAGCCAATCTAGTGGATGTTAAATGATATCTCATCATGGTTTTGATTTATAATATTCCTACAGCTAGTGATGTTGAGCATTTTTTCAAGTCCTTTTTAGCAATTTGTATTTCCTCTTTGGAAAAAAGTCTATTCAAGTCTTTAGCCCATTTTTTAATTGGGTTGTTTGTCTTTTTTCTTGTTGAGCTGTAAGCTTTCTTTATATGTTCTGGATGTTAAACCCTTATTGTATATGTGATATTTCAGTTTGCTAAAGTTGCTGGAATGCAATATATCAGTAGTGGATTGGCTTTTACAAAGAGGATTTCATGAAAATGGCCAGATTAAGGCACCAACAAGAGTTTACCTTCTTGAAGGAAAAACTCCCGGCATCCCAGGTTCTTCTGTCACATGGGAAGGCATTTGATGGTCCTTCAATCCAAAAGGTCTCTGTGGGCATTTTCTTTCTCTCTTAGCTTCACTTGGCTCTGAGCTCTCTCCAAAAATGTCTCTCTGTTAAAGGACTCCAGCGTGTGGATTAAGATCCACTTTAAGTGAGTGGGGTCATATCTCCATGAAAACAATCTAATCAAACGTCCCACCTAACAATAGGTCTGCCCCCATAAGATTGATAGCCCCCTGGGCTGCATCCTGAAAAATTGGAATAATCTTCCAACTGCCGAATTGAAAAAGAAAAAAGTTATAGAGAAGGAGAAAGCAAGAAGAGACTATAGAAAGGTAAGGCTTATAGACTTGCTTTGATGGTAACCAGCCATCTCAGGGCCACTTGGTGCAGAAGCCCCCGGAACCTATCATCCATGTGGAGAGTTGGGACACTGGAAGCAGGAGTGTCCCCAAAGAACAAAGAACTCCGAAGATTGGAAGAGCTTCCAGGGCCCTGTCCACATGGTGGGAAGGCAGAACACTGGGCCAAAGGGTACGTTGATTAAAAGAACATAGGCTTTTCTGAGGTATGTAACAGATTCAAACCAGCACATGTGGTTTCTGAAATTTTCTTCCACTGAGTACATTGCCTTGTCATTTTTATGACAAATTTCTTTGATGTACAAAAGTTTTTCATTTTAAGGAGTTCCTATTTATCCATTTTTTCATTTCTTGCTTGTGCTTTGGGTGTAAAATCTGTATAACTATTGCCTAATAAAAGATCTTGAAGATCTAAAAATAATTCCTGTATTTTCATCTAGGAGTTTTATACTCCTGGTTCTTATATTTGATCAATTTTCAATTAATTTTGTATATTCATTGTCTTGCATATAAATATCCAGTACTCCCAACACCATTTGTTGAAAAGTCTATTCTTTCTTAGTTGTGTGGATTTGGCAGCCTTGTCAAAAATCAGTTGGCCATAGATATGGGGGGTGTATTTTGAATCTCAATTCAATTCCATTGGTCAACACTGCTATCCCTGTGCTAGTACCACAAGGTGGTTTTGTTTTGATGACTGTAGCTTTGTAATAGTCAGGAATTGTGAGTCCTCCAACTTTGTTCCTCTTTCTTAAGATGCTTTTGGCTATTTGGGGGCCCCTCATCCTTCCAAAAATAAATCTGATAATAGTTTTTTTTTTAATTTCTGCAAAGCAGGCTGTCGGAATTTTTATTGGAATTGCATTGAATCTATAAATCAGTTTGTATAGAATTGACATCTGAATGATATCTTCCAATCAATGAACATGGAATGTCCTTCCATTGATATATTTTCTTTGATTTCTTTTAGCAATGCTTTATTCTGTGTAGGAGTCCTTTACATCCTGTGTTAAATTTGTTCCTAGATATTTGATTCTTTCAGTTGCTCTTGTGAATGGAAATTTTTCTTGATTTACTCCTCAGATTGTTTGTTACTAGTGTATAGAAGCACTGCTGATTTTTGCATATTGATTTTGTATCCTGCCACTTTGCTGAACTTGTTGTTAGCTCTACTAGCTTTGTTGTAGATTTTTGGGGACTTTCTATATATAGGATCATATCATCTGCATATCATCTGCAAATAGTGAAAATTTTGCTCCTTCCTTTCTGATTTGGATACATTTTTTTTCTTTTTCTTGCCTAATTGCTCTGGCCAGAACTTCCAGCTCAATGTTGAATAACAGCGATGATAGTGGACATCTGTATTAGTTAGGGTTCTCTAGAGAAACAGAATCAACAGGGAACACTTGCAAATATAAAATTTATAAAAGTGTCTCACATGACCGCAGGAATGCAGAGTCCAAAATCCACAGGGCAGGCTGCAAAGCCAACGATTCCGATGGATGGCCTGGATGAACTCCGCAGGAGAGGCTCACCAGCCAAAGCAGGAATGGGACCTGTCTCCTCTGAGTCCTCCTTAAAAGGCTTCCCATTCTGTTGTGTTGCTAGTTCCTCTAAACCTATGCAAATGTACTAAGAAACGATGATCATGCATCTATGTGATGATGTTAAGAATTACTGATTGCATATGTAGAATGGTATGATTTCTAAATGTTGTGTTAATTTCTTTTTTTTCCGTTAATAAAAAAAAAACCCTCAAAAAAAAAGGCTTCCCATGATTAGATTTAGCATCACAAATTGCAGAAGACACTCCCCTTTGGCTGATTACAAATGGAATCAGCTGTGGATGCAGCTGATGTGATCATGACCTAATCCTATGAAATGTCCTCATTGCAACAGACAGGCCAGCGCTTGCCCAATCAGATAAACAGGTACCACAACTTGGCCAAGTTGACACGTGTCCCTAACCATGACAGCATCTTTGTGTTGTTCCAAATCTTAGAGGGAAAACTTTCAATATTTCAGCACTGAGTACAAGGTTAGCTGTGGGCTTTTCATATGTGCCTTTTATTATGTTAAGAAAGGTTCCTTCCATTCCTATTTTTTGAAGTGTTTTTTTTTTTTGTCAAGAAAGGACATTGGATTTTGTCAAATGCCTTCTCTTTGTCAATTGAGGTGATCATATGGTTTTTCCTATTCATTTTGTTAATGTGCTGTATTATATTGATTAATTTTCTTAAGTTGAACCACCCTTGCATATCTGGGATAAAATCCACTTGATCATGCTGTATAATTCTTTTAATGTGCTGTTGGATTTGATTTGCAATTTTTTTGAGGATTTTTGCATTTATATTCATAAGAGAAATTGTTCAGTAATTTTCTTTTTTTGTAGGATCTTTACCTGGTTTTGATGTTAGGGTGATGCTGGCCTCATAGAATGATTTAGGTAGTGTTCCCTCTCTTCAGTTTTTTGGAAGAGTTTGAGTAGGATTTGTACTAATTCTTCTTGGACTGTTTGGTAAAATTCGCCTATGAAACCATCTAGTGCTGTGGTTTTTCTTTGCTGGGAGGTTTTTGATGACTGATACAATCTCTTTGCTTGTAATTGGTCTGTTAATGTCTTCTATTTCTTGCAGAGGCAATGTAAATTGTTCTTGTGTTTCTAGGAATTTGTCCATTTCATCTAGGTTATCTGATTTGTTGACATACAGTCCTTTTTATCTCTGTGGGGACAGTAGTAATGACCACCCTCTCATTTCTTTCTTTCTTTAATTTTTTTTTTTTTTTTTTTTTTTTTTTTTAAAGGTATTTTTTTTTTTTTTTTAAAGGAAAGACAGAGAGAAGGAAGGAAGGATAGAAGGAAGGAAGAGAGGAAGAAAGGGAAACATCTTTTAAACATTTTCTTGTTTTATTGTATTTTGTTTCTCCGTTTTCGTTACATGGGCTGGGGCCGGGAATCGAACCGAGGTCCTCCGGCATAGCAGGCAAGCACTTTGCCCGCTGAGCCACCGCGGCCCACCCTAATTTTTTTTTAAATTTACATCTTCTGTCTTTTTTTTTCTTGTCAGTCTAGGTAAGGGTTTTGTCAATTTTATTGATTTGCTCAAAGAACTAACTTTTGATTTTCTTCATTCTTTCTCTTTTTGAAATTCTCTATTTCATTTATTTCTGTTCTAATCTTTGTTATTTCTTTTCCTCTGCTTGCTTGAGTATTTATTTGCTCTGCTTTTTCTCATTCCTCCAGGTATAAGGTAGGCATTTGATTTAGCTCATTTTTCTTTTTTTTAATGTACGTGTTTAGGGCTGTAAATTTCCATCTCAGCACTTCTTTCACTATATCCTATGAATTTTGATATGTTGTGTTCTCATTTTTATTCATTTCTTGATATTTACGATTTCCCTGCAACTTCTTTTACCCACTGATTATTTAAAAGTGTGTTGTTTAACTGAATGAAGCTGAATGTGAGAATTATAGAGGGAGGAGGGCTAGGGGCACAGATGAGATTAGAAAGAAAGATAGACGATTGTGCTGGTTTGAAAGGATGTGTGGACCCTACAAAAGCCATGTTTTAACCATAATCCCATTTTTCAAAGGCAGAATAATTCCTATTCAATACTGTATGTTTGAAACTGTAATCAGATCATCTCCCTATAGATGTGATTTAATCAAGATTGGTTGTTAAATTGGATTAGGTGATGACATGTCTCCACCCATTTGGGTGGATCTTGATAAGTTTCTGGAGTCCTATAAAAGAAGAAACATTTTGGAGCATGAAGGAGATTCAGAGAGAGCAGAGAACAACATAGCCACGAGAAGTAGAGAGCCCACAAGCCTTTGGAGATGAAGAAGGAATACGCCTCCCGCCTCCGGGGGAGCTTCATGAAATAGGAAGCCAGGAGAGAAAGCTAGCAGATGACGCCTTGCTCGCTATGTGCCCTTCCAGCTGAGAGAGAAGCCCTGACTATGTTCACCATGTGCCTTCTCACTTGAGAGAGAAACCCTGAACTTCATTGATCTTCTTGAACCAAGGTATCTTTCCCTAGATGGATACCTTTGATTGGGCATTTCTATTGACTTGTTCTAGTTGGGACATTTTCTCGGCTGTAAAGTAGCAACTTATTAAATTATTCTTTTTAAAAGCCATTCCAATATTTGCATATTGCATTCCAGCAGCTAGCAAACTACAACAACGATAAAGACTAGATGGTATGATCTTGGAATGCCTAGAGTGTAAAATGATAGTGACTAAATGTACAAATTTAAAGAATGTTTCTGCATGAGGAAGAACAAAATGTCATTACTGCACGGTGTTGAAAACAGATCGTAATTAATATTTTAAAATTTTAACTTATGTGTGAGACTAAAACAAAAAATGTTTATTTGGTACAAAATTTGTATTTTGATTAGTGCATTTTCTAATATAACTTATGTAGACAGCTTAATTGAACACCGTAAGTACATGGAACCTTGAGTAGGACATGTGATTTTGTTGGTTTATCCAGAGTGATGCCCCAATAAATCCCAGAGTGATTTGAACAGTGAATTAAAAAGTATTTGCAAAGTCCCCTTCGGGGAATGGTGAGAAAGGGGGAAATTTCAACTTCCCCAAGTTGAATTCTTGATATTCTCACAAGCAGGGTAGACAACCAAAGCAATAGGCTGAGTCCCCAATCTTGGGGTTTGTTCTTATGAAACTTAACCCCACAAAAGGTAGGTCAAGCCTACTTAACATTAGGTCATCCCAAGAGGACTTCTTTTGCTGCTCAGATGTGGCCTCGCTCTCTCTCTCTCTCAGCCAACACAACAAGCAAACTCACTGCCCTTCCTGTCTACATGGGACATGATTCCCAGGGGTTTGGACCTTCCTGGCAATGTGGGACAGAAATCTTAGGATGAGCGGAGACTCCACATCAAGGGATTGAGAAAACCCCTAGAATGAACTGAGACTCAGCATCTAGGGACTGAGAAAACCTTCTCGACCAAAAGGGGAAAGAGTGAAATGAGACAAAGTGTCAATGGCTGAGAGATTCCAAACAGAGTCGAGAGGTTATCCTGCAGGTTGTTCTTACGCATTATATAGATATCACTTGTTAGTCAAGATACGATGGAGAGACTGCAGGGAACTGCCTGAAAATGTAGAGCTGTGTTCCAGCAACCAGGTTTCTTGAAGATGATTGTATAATGATACAGCGTTCACAATGTGACTGTGTGATTGTGAAAACCTTGTGTCTGATGCTCCTTTTATCTACCTTGTCAATAGATGAGTAAAACATATGGAATAAAAATAAATAATAGGGGGAACAAATGTTAAAATAAACTTAGATTGAAATGCTAGTGATCAGTGAAAGGGAGGGGTAAGGGTATGGTATGTACGAATTTTTTTCTCTTGTACTGTTAATTCCTTCTTGGTATCCATCTCCTGGAGGACCCAACCTAGACATTTGCTGCAGCTAAAGAAATTAAGGCAGAAGTGAAAGTATGCCAGATCCAAACATGGGCCTTCAGAGACTTTGTATATTTCTGCTTGCCATTTTGTAATTCTGCCATTGTCCTGAAAGGAACATGCTCTGGTGAGCCTGCTGGTCCTAGCAGAAGGATGAAAGAGAGATATAGTTCAGAATTTCCTAGCTGCTGCAACTTGAAATAAAATGATTTTACCTGACTCAGAAACCTGCAGTTAGAAGCAGAGCTACTTGGTTAGGTTCAGTCTAGATCAACCAATCTCTAGCCAATCTTTAGATGAGATTTGGGGTGATTTGTTATGCAGCATTATTGTGGTGATAGCTAACCAACATAAGATGGATGACTATAGAAATTGCATATACCTTAAGTTTCTTTCTTTTTTTTTTTTTTTTTTTAACATGGGCAGGCACCGGTAATCGAACCCGGGTCCTCTGGCATGGCAGATGAGCATTCTTGCCTGCTGAGCCACCGTGGCCCACCCTACCTTAAGTTTTTTGATGCCAGAACTTAATAAATACCTGTACCCTCGTCCCCAAACAATATACAGTTCCTAGAATATCTTACCTGCATGTTATTGTTGTCATGTTCAGTATTTTAATTATATGTACTTCTGAAAACCACACAAAATATTATTGTTGTTCTATATAGTCAATATTCATTTAGAGTCATCCACACATTTTATTTATTTTCATTCTATCATGCATCTCTGAACTTACATCTGACATCATTTTCTTTTCTTTTCTTTTTTTCTTTTAATTTTTTAACTTTTTTATTAATTAAAAAAATCAACAAACAAAACATTATCATTCCATTCTACATATACAATCAGTAATTCTTAATATCACATACTTGCATATTCATCATTTCTTAGAACATTTGCATCAATTTAGAAAAAGAAATAAAAAGACAACAGAAAAAAATAAAATGATAAGAGAAAAAAAAAGATTATACATACCATACCCCTTACCCCTCGCTTTCATTTACCACTAGCATTTCAAACTAAATTTATTTTAACATTTGTTCCCTGTATTATTTATTTTTATTCCATATGTTTGTTCTACTCTTCTGTTGATATAGTAGCTAAAAGGAGCATCAGACACAAGGTTTTCACATTCACAGAGTCTCATTGTGAAAGCTTTATCATTGTTCAATCATCATCAAGAAACATGGCTACTGGAACACAGCTCTACATTTTCAGGCAGTTCCCTCCAGCCTCTCCGCTACATATTGAACAACAAGGTGATATCTACTTAATGCATAAGAATAACCTCCAGGATAACCTCTCGACTCCGTTTGGAATCTCTCAGCCATTGACACTTAGTCTCATTTCACTCTTCCCCCTTTGGTCGAGAAGGTTCTCTCAATCCCTTGATGTTAATTCTCAGCTCATTCTAGGGTTTTTCTCAGTCCCTTGATGCTGAGTCTCAGCTCATTCCACGATCTCTGTCCCATGTTGCCAGGAAGGTCCACACCCCTGGGAGTCATGTCCCACACAGAGAGGGGGAGGGTGGTGAGACTGCTCATCATGTTGGCTGGAGAGAGAGGCCACATCTGAGCAACAAAAGAGGCTCTCTTGGGGGTGACTCTTAGGCCTAAATTTTAAGTAGACTTGACCTATCCTTTCTGGGGTTAAGTTTCATATGAACAACCCCCAAGACTGGGGCTCAGCCTATAGCTTTGGTTGTCCACACTGCTTGTGAGAATATCAAGAATTCAACTTGGGGAAGTTGAATTTCTCCCCAGTCTCACCATTCCCTGAACGGGGCTTGCAAATACTTTTCCAGTCACTGATCAAATCACCCTGGGATTCATTGGGGCATCACTCTGGACAAACCAACAAAATCTTATGTCCTACCTGAGATTCCAAGTACTTATGACATTCTATCAAACTATCTACATGAGTTATATTAGGAAATGCTCTAGTCAAAGTATAAATTTTGTAACAAACATTTTTTGCTTTAATCTCACACATAAGGTGACATTTTAAAGTATTAATTATCATCTATTTTCAGCACCCTGCAATAATGACATTCCTTTGTTCTTCCTCATGCAAAAACATTTTTAAAATTTGTACATTGTACATTTCACTATTATTATACATTCTAGGCATTCCTAGATTATACCATCTTGATCTTTACCATCTATCTTTCTTTCTGATTTCATTTATGTCCCCAGCCCTCCTCCCTCTATCATTCTCACATGCAGCTTCATTCAGTATTTTAACATAATTACATTACAGTTAGGTAGTATTGTGCTGTCCATTTCTGAGTTTTTATATTCAGTCCTGTTGCACAATCTTTATCCCTTCAGCTCCAGTTACCCAATATCTCACCCTATTTCTATCTCCTGATGGTCTCTGTTACCAAGGAAATATTCCAAGTTTATTCACTAATGTCAGTTCATATCAGTGAGACCATACAGTATTTGTCCTTTTGTTTCTGGCTAATCACACTCAGCATAATGTCCTTAAGGTCCATTCATGTTGTTACATACTTCATAACTTTATTCTGCCTTACAGCTGCATAATATTCCATCTTATGTAAATGTCACAGTTTGTTTAGTCAACTGTCTGTTGATGGACATTTTGGCTGTTTCCATCTCTTGGTAATTGTTAATAATGCTGCTATAAACATTGGTGCGTAAATGTCCATTTGTGTCCTTGGCCTTGTGTCCTTTGAGTAGAGATAGCATATAGATGGGTCCTGTTTTTTAATCCATTCTGCCAGACTATGTCTTTTGATTGGAGAGTTTAATCCATTAACATTCAGTGTTATTACTGCATGGGTAGTACTTTCTTCTACTATTTTGCCTTCTGGATTTTATATGTCATATCTAATTTTCCTTCTTTTTACCTTTACTCATAGTCTTCCTTTCTACACCCTTCTCCAGATCTCTCTCTTCTGTCTTCGTATCTGTCTCTAGTGTTCCCTTTAGTATTTCTTGCAGAGCTGGTCTCTTGGTCACAAATTCTCTCAGTGATTTTTTATCTGAAAATGTTTTAATTTCTCCCTCATTTTTGAAGGACAGTTTTGCTGGATATAGAATTCTTGGTTGGCAGTTTTTCTCTTTTAATAATTTAAATATATTATCCCACTGTCTTCTCGCCTCCATGGTTTCTGCTGAGAGATCTGCGCATAGTCTTATTGGGCTTCCCTTGTATGTGATGGATTGCTTTTCTCTGGCTGCTTTCAAGATCCTCTCTTTCTCCTTGACCTCTGACATTCTGATTAGTAAATGTCTTGGAGTATGTCTATTTGGATCTATTCTCTTTGGGGTATGCTGCACTTCTTGGATCTGTAATTTTAAGTCTTTCCTAAGAGTTGGGAAATTTTCAGTGGTAATTTCCTCCATTAGTTTTTCTCCTCCTTTTCCCTTCTTTTCTCCTTCTGGGACACCCACAACATGTATATTCGTGCACTTCATATTGTCTTTCAATTCCCTGAGTCCCTGCTCATATTTTTCTATTTTTTTTCCTATAGTTTCTGTTTCTTGTCGGATTTCAGATGTTCTGTCCTCCAGTTTTGAAATCCTATGTTCTGTTTCTCGAAATCTACCATTGTAGGTTTCCATTGCTTTTTTCATCTCTTCTACTGTGTCTTTCATTACCATAAGTTCTGTGATTTGTTTTTTCAACTTTCAGTTTCTTCTTCTTGTTCTTTCCTTGCCTTCTTTGTATCCTCCCTCAATTCATTGATTTGGTTTTTGATGCGGTTTTCCATGTCTGTTCATACATTCTGAATTAATTGTTTCAGCTCCTGTATGTCATTTGAATTGTTGGTTTGTTCCTTTGACTAGGCCATATCTTCAATTTTCCTAGTGTGATTTGTTATTTTTTGCTGGCATCTAGGCATTTACTTACCTTAATTAGTTTACTCTGGAGATTGCTTTCACTTCTTTTATCTAGGATTTTCTTGCTGGATGAATTTGTTGTCTATCTGTGCTTTGACATTCCGTTCAGCTTTATCTGGACCTTTAGCTTAAGTTTTGTTAAACATAGGAGAATTTTTTAGTTCTTGTTTTCTTGTTTCTTGCCCTGCTTGTGTGGTGCCTTCCCCCTCCCCCCACACTTAGGAGGGTCTACTTAGATATTATATTCCCCAGCCAGATTTTCCCAGACCAAACTGGCCTCCTATCAGGAGGAAAAATTTATCTGCGTTGGTTTTCCCTGAGGGTGAGACCCAGCAGGTTGAAAGACTTTCCTGTGAAGTCTCTGGACTCCGTTTTTCTTATCCTGCCCTGTGTGTGGTGCTTGTCTGACTGCGGGTCCCACCAGCATAAGATGATGTGGTACCTTTAACTTTGGCAGACTCTCCCTGGTGGGGGCGTGATGGAGTCAGAGGAGAGGTTGTAGGCTGGTTTTATTGGCTTCAAATTACCAAGCCCTGGTGTCTGAATTCCTTGATGGAGGGATCCCACCTGAGTTCGGCTTCATCCCTCCCCTGGGGAAGGCACAGGCTCTAGACAAGCCCCCAAAAGAGCTCACTTCTGCCTATGCCTGGGGCAGTTGCAACCTGAAAAGTCCTGCCGCTGTATCCAGAGGCAGTCAAGCCTTTCTAGATACATAGCTACAAAAACCTCTGTTTCCTTTTTTTTTTCCCCCTTTTTCTTTCAGTCCTTTTCCCTTGGCACCTGGGCAAAAATGAGCAACCTCCACTTTGATCAGGTTCACCTAAGCTGGAGGCCTATTTTTAGTAGTCAGAATTTGTTAATTATTTCCACAATTGGCGTTTGATTGTGCCCAGTCCCTGCTGCTGGTAAAGTCCTTTTCTTTCCCCTCTGGGAAGCGGCCTGGGGGGGAGGGGCGCTGGCCGTTGCAGCTTTGAGAACTCACGGTTCGGGGGAGTGCTCACAGCCGGTCCAGCTGGTCCAGACTGGGGTACCCTGTGTGTCTGGTCACTGACGTGGCCCTAGGAGCTGTTCTGTAGTGTTTCTGGTTATTTAGTAGTTGTTTTGGAGGATGAACTAAAATGTGCATGTTGTTAAGCCGCCCTCTTTTCTTTTTTTTTTTAGGTATATCTTTTAGAATTTCTTAATGTGGGTGTGTTAATGACAAATATCTCCATTTTTGTTTGTTGAGAAGATCTTTATTTTGCTTTCATTACTGAAGAAGATTTTGGGTTATTATGAAACCCTAGTCTGGCACTATATCCTATACCACATTCAAGATAGTTGTTTGTGAGAAGCTAATTACTCTTCTCAATTTTGCTCCTTTGAAGAAAATCTGTTTTTTTTTCTCTCATGGTTTTTCTTGATCTTTTGGGGTTTTGCACTTGTATGTGATTGGGAATTCCTTTTTTTAAAATTTTCAATAGTTTATTTCAATGTAACTATGCTTACAGAAATTGAAATTGTGCAGCACAGGGGTCTTGGCCTATTGATTAGGGTGTCCCTTGTGTTTGGCACAGTGTCTGGGGTTTTCTCTGTGGTGAAGTTTGATGTTTCTGTGTTTTTTATCCCATCCCTTGGGGGAGTTTGACAGTACTTTTTGATTGTCTGCTTGATGTGTTCTGGAGTGTATTCAGGCATTGCATTGAGCTGTGCAGGATTGAAGGCTCTTATTCCTCTTAAAAAAAATTGTGTAGCATTAGTTCATTTTAAATTGCATTCTATTAACCAATATGAGTGTATTTCTGAATTCCTTTTTAATATCCCTGCTTATTATTTATTGGGTTTCTTGAATCTCTTGATGCAGATCTGCAACATTGAACAGGGCAGAAGTCCTCTTATGAAACATCAGATTCATAGGACTAGCTTAGACCACATTTGTCATTGGATTTACCTATAATGATATGGGGAAGGAAACTTTAATTGACGTGTCTTCACAGCAGATCATAAAATAATTCTACTGAGCTAACCAGGAACTATTCTCTTTGGCTCATAAAGTAATGGCTCAGATGCAAAGACATAGGATTCATATTGGGTGGGTGCACAAACTGACCTAGCTTTAAATATCTCATGTCCCATTAGGAACTAATATCTCTTGAACTGCAGGGGCCTATATATATATATATATATATATATATATATATATATATATATATATATTTTTTTTTTTTTTTTTTTTTGCATGGACAGGCACCGGGATTTGAACCCGGGTCTCTGGCATGACAGGTGAGGAATCTGCTACTATGCTACCATCACCTGCCCAGGAGCCAAAAATTTTTGAAACAACTCCAAAGGCAGAAATTCCAAGGCCTCTACATTGGAAATGTCCACTTACAGGAGCCCCCACATTCAGGGAATTACTAGTATGGCATCGTAGTTGAGTATTTCTGGCTCATTTTTAGTTCCTCCCAATCCAGAGACAATTTGCTAATTAGGATTATTTTTTAAATCATTATCATAAACCTCTAACAAGTTTCCAGGCAAACAGAGCTAGAAAGTTAGGTGAAGATCAAATTATTATGCAAAATGGGAAAGAATTTGTTAACCCTTCATATCCCTTGTTTTTCATCAGTTCTGGAAAATCTCAAATTTATCCCCTATATATTGCTTCTGTTTCATATTGTTTTTCTTGTCTTTGAGGACTCCAATTAAACATTTGTTAAGCCTTTTCAAGAGTGTCTTTTATGTCTCTAATATTTTCTATCTTTCTGTTTCTCTGTACTTTGTTCGAAATAGCTTTCTAACTTTTGTTCTGGTTATTAATATTCTCTTCAACTGAGTAGAGTATAAAATTAAACCTATCCATTGGATTTATAAAGCTGTTGGTTCTCAAGTTTCTAGTAGATTAGTTTTACAAGCTTTTAAAAAACTTTTTTTAGTGAAAGTATGACCTTCCTGCATTCTTTTATCTGATTACGCTGGCTTGTTTCTTTTGCTATTTCTATCAGTTCTTATTCACAATGTTTTGTTTCTGTATGACCTGGTAGTCTTTGAATATGTGCTGGTCATTTTATTTGGAAAATTATTTGTAGGATATTTTGAGGTTTAGGGTTATGTTTCTTCATCTGGAGAGGATTTTTGTTTGTTTCTGCACAGTTCCTGTGGCATGCCAGTCTAAGACCATTTTTTCCAATGTTTTAGTCTTGAGATTTCCTGATTACCATAAATCTGGCTGTGATTTGTAAAGGGCAATTTTACTTCTGGTTTATCTTTACCTTATGAGTTCTCATTTAAATATGTGGGTGTTTATTAGTCTTCCAACATTCTATGGCCACTATACTGTGAATTCTTTCTTGGTAGCAACCCTGAAAAAAATCACAATTCAGTTTATAGATTTCACTTTTTGAATTGGCAAATGCCTTCAAAATAAAACTTTAGTTTTATACCCTGTAATACTGTCACCATGATTTTGGCTTCATAATTCCTTTTATTAGGTACTTGCTTTTGATTTTAAATTCAGTTTGTTTTTTTTATTTGCACTGGTGAGTTGGCCAAAATTACCAACTTGTTTAATATATATGATAATGTGAAACCATCCTTACATTTCTGGGGTAAAATTTACTGTTGTAAGTGAGATAGGAAAACCAGCCTTTGACTGTTTTTTTTTTTTTTTTGCATTAAGATTATAATAGCATTGTAAAAGAAAAGGATATTGTTTCTTCATTTTTAAAATTCTCTTAAGCAATTTCTGTACAATCTGTTTTGTTCTTTGAACGGTTGGTATAATTTGCCTCTGCACACCATATAGCTGATATTATTTGAGAGGGTGAAAGTTTTTTTGGGGAGTGGGTGGGAAATTGTCTGGGAATCGAACCCAGGTCTCCTGCATGGCAGGCAAGCATTCTACCACTGAACCATCCATGCACTCTAGAGAGGGGGAATATTTAACTACTGTTAGAATTCCTTTATGGTTATGGGTTTATTCAGATTTTTTACTACTTTCTGAATCAGTTTTGGTGTCATGTTTTTATAAGAAATAATCCATTTCTTATAAAATGTTCTCTTATTTTAAAATCCCTACAGGATCTATGGCTATGGCCCTTTCTTTACAGTGAAATTTTCATGGCTTTTTTCCTTTAAAAGTCTTACCAAGAGATATGCTTATTGTATAGTTTTTTCGATGAGCAATATTCTGATTTTATTGATTTTCTCCACTGTATTTTTTCCTGTTTTATTATTTTCTACCATCATGCTTTTTTCTTTCATTCTACCTTTAAATTTATGCAAATTACCTTTTGTAGTGGGTAAAATTGTTCCCCTCAGAAAGTTATTTCCAAGTCCTAACAACTGGCACCTGTGAATTTTATTTTATTTGGAAATAGGGTCTTTGCAGATGCAGCCAAGTTAAGATGAGGCCCACCTTTGTCTAAATGATTTGTGTCTTTATAAAAAGAGAGAGATTTGGATACAAACACATACAGGGAAAATGCCATGTGCTGATGGAGCCAGGGATAGAAGTTATGTGTCTACAAGCCAAGGAATGTCAAGGATTGCCTGCAACCAACAGTTGTTAGGAGAGAGGCATGGAACAGATTCTCCTGCATAGTCTCCAAAAGGGATTTAATCTTGCCAGCACCTAGATTTTGGACTTCTAGCCTCTATAACTGTGAGAAAATAAATTTCTGTTTTTTAAGCCATCCAAGTTTATGGTAATTTTTTACAGCAGCACTGCAAAACTAATATACTTTGTTTTTCTTTCTCTAACTTCTTTTATTGGATATAAATGTCCCTCTAGGTGCATATTTCCTTCATTCTGCTAGCTTATGTAAATAAGCCTATGTCATACTTTTCTTTTATAAGGTTCTGGAATCTAGGTCAATTAATTTGTGCCAGTTTTAAGCTATTATATACCCTAGAAAAGCCACATCATTTAATTGTCATTCAATATTGCTGGGTGGAATCGGTTTTATTGTTCTCATGGAGATGTGATCCACCCAATTGTGGGTGATAACCTTTGATTAGATTGTTTCCGTGGAGACGTGTCTCCACCCATTCAGGGTGGGGTTGCTTGCTGGAGCCCTTTAAGAGGGAACCATTTTGGAAGAAGCTTGAGAGCCATCAGAACCAACAGAGCCCATTCAGTTGGAGACCTTTGGAGATGAAGAAGGAAAATGCCCCTGGGTGAGCTTCATTGAAACAAGAAGCCAGGAGAGAAAGCTCCATGTGCCCTCCCAGATGATAGAGAAACCCCAAACATCATCAGCTCCCAAGAACCAAGGTATCTTTTTCTGGATGCCTTAATTTGGACATTATCATGGGCTTTGGCTTGTAAACCTGTGTTCTAGTTTGCTAGCTGCTGGAATGCAATACACCTGAGATGGATTGGCTTTAAAAAAAGGAGATTTATTTCATTAGTTCTTCAGAGGAAAGGCAGCTAACTTTCAAGTGAGATTCTTTATGTGGGAAGGCACAGGATGATCTCTGCTAGCCTTCTCTCCAGGCCTCTGGGTTCCAACAACTTTTCCTGGGGTGATTTCTTTCTGCATCTCCAAAGACCTGAGCTGAGCTGCAAGTGCTTAGATGAGGTATGCTGAGCTGCTTGGGCTGTGCTGTGTTGCGCTCTCTCATTTAAGCACCAGCCAATTAAATCAAATATCATTCATTGCAGCAGGCACGCCTCCTAGTCAACTGCAGATGTAATCAGCAACAGATGTGGTTCAAACGCCATTGGCTCATGTCCACAGCAATAGATCCAGGCACCTTCAACCTGGCCAAGTTGACAACTGAATCTAACTACCACAACCTGCAGCTTAACAAATCTCCCTTAAAAAAGCCATTCCATTTCTGGTATATTGCATTCTGGCAGCTTTTACAATCGAAAACCAGTAGTCAACTGCTGCTGTGGTTTGCAAACACCAAACATGTTGGAATGGTTTTATAAATGGAGAAGGGGAAGATTCTGGAAGAGTTGTGATATACTTGAAGAATTGTGATATACGTGAAGAGATGGTTGGTAGAAATATGGACTCTAAAGATACTTCTGATAAGGTCTTAGACAGAAATGATGCACGTGTTATTGCAAACTGGAAGGAAGGTGACCTTTGTTTTAAAATGGCAAGGAATCTGGCCAAATTGACCACTGGTTTTAGAAGGAAAGGCAGAATTTAAAAGCCATGAACTTGGATATTTAGCAGAAGAGATTTCCAAATTAACTGTGAAAATGCAGCCTGGTTTCTTCTTTCATAGTGAAATGTGATGGGAAAGAGATAAGCTGAGTACTGAACTCTTGGATATAAAGAAATCATAAATTGATGGTCTTGGAAATTCAGGGCTTCCAGAAACGGAGACCCCAGAGAATAGTACCCCATGAAAATTTAGGCAAACATAGAACCAGTCAGCCATCTCAGAAAAACCAGGATTGGAGATGGAGTTATCAAAAATGGATTTGTGGAAAGTTCTTTTGTCTGATGAGCATGAACCCAGCCTATTGCATAGGAAATCAACAAGAGTGTTGTGGGATCTGCATAAATGGAACCACTGCTAGTCTGGACAAAAAGGGACAGAAATGTGACGAATTGGAGGAAAAATAACTTTAGAGGCAGATTGAAGTCAAGTGAAGGAGTGAAGTCAAGACTTCAGGCTAGGAAAGCAGACCCACCCAAGCACTTGGAAAGGGTGAGTTTGCCCTGAAGGCAGAGGGTAGCTTTTCCACCTCCTTGTTCAGGAAAAGTTGTGCCACCTCAGGCCTTGGAGAGGGTGATTGTGGAGAACTTGGCTGCCATGACATGAAGGGGGTGAGCGTGTGCCCTGGAGAAGGCAGAGAGCCTGGGTGCAGCCCCGATGCTTGGAGAAGGTGGAGCCGAGAAAATGGTGGTGTCCCCAATATTCCCCAAGTTTGCATTTGGAGAGACCCAGGTCACTGCATAGGCCCTTAGAAAGGGTGGGACTCCTGCTTTATAAAGCCACAAGGATAAATGACTTTGAAATCTAATGAAGTTCGACCTGCAGGTTTTTGGAACTATATGGGTCTGGTGAGCCGTCTGTTCCTTCCATTTCTCCCTATGGAAATGGGTATATGTATTCTATGACTGTTCCTCCTTTGTATATTGGCAGCAGATAGCTTGTTCTGAGTTTTACAGGTTCAGAGCCAGAGGAGAATTTTGCCTTAGGACAGACCATGCCTGTGGCTGACTTTGGTGAGATTTTGTACTGTTTCTTACTTTGTTTTGTATTTGTATTGTTACTGAAATGGTTTAAGTCTTTCTAATATTAGTATGGGATGAATGTAGTTTGCATTTGAAAAGAACTTATCATTTTGGGGTCCAAAGGGTGGAATATGCCAGTTTGAAGCTATTATACACCCCAGAAAAGCCATAACTCATAGTTTATAACTATAAATTTTTACAGTAGTTATAGAAATTATGGGAAAAGATGAGATTTGCAAGTGAATGTATCAGAGACGTATAAAAAGAGACATAAAGAGAGAAAATGATAACGAGAATGTAGAAAAAAATGTCATATTTTATGATGTCAAGGATAATCATTTTGAAGGACTGATATTCAACATTGTCAAATAATTTCAAGGTTAATGAAAATGTAGAGTAAAATATTTGACTATTAAAAAGTTATTATGCACAAACATTGCTGTCAAGAACCTAAAATTTCAGATAACTGTTTGATAGTGTGCTGGTTTGAAAGGATACATGCCCCCTAAGAAAAGCCATGTTTTAATATAAATCCCATTTCATAAAGGTAGAATAATCTCTATTCAATACTGTATGCTTGAAACTAATGAGAACATCTCCCTGGTTGATGTGATTTAGTCAAGAATGTTTGTTAAACTGGATTAGGGGATGACATGTCTCCACCCATTTGAGTGGGTCTTGATTGGTTTACTGGAGTCCTATAAAAGAGGAAACATTTTGAAGAAAGAGATTCAGAGAGAGCAGCACCACAGAGCAGAGTCCACCAGCCAGTGACCTTTGGAGATGAAGAAGGAAAACGCCTCCCGGGGAGCTTCATGAAACCGGAAGCCAGGAGAGAAATCTAGCAGATGACGCCGTATTTGCCATGTGCCCTTCCAGCTGAGAGAGAAGCCCTGACTGTGTTCGCCATGTACCTTCTCACTTGAGAGAGAAACCCTGAACTTCATCGGCCTTCTTGAACCAAGGTATCTTTCCCTGGATGCCTTTGATTGGATATTTCCATAGACTTGTTTTAATTGGGACATTTTCTCAGCCTTAGAATTGTAAACCAGCAACTCATTAAATTCCCCATTTTAAAAGCCATTCCGTTTCTGGTATATTGCATTCCGGCAGCTAGCAAACTAGAACAGATAGTTTCATAAAAAGTTGAAGATACATTTTCCTTATGTCCTAGCAATTCCACAATAAATATTCAAATGATTATTTGAGAGAAATAAACTATATGTCTACAAAAATGCCCTTTCAAGAGTTTTATAGCATATGATATCCTTTAGTTTATGGTGTATTGGAGTGGTTAGAGGAAAGTACCTGAAATTGTTGAACTCTATTCCAGTAGCCTTGATTCTTGAAGATGGCTGTTTAACTATATAGCTTTTACAATGTGACTGTGTGATTGTGAAAACCTTGTGGCTGATGCTCCCTTTATTCAGGCTGTGGACAGATGAGTAAAAAATAAGGACAAATAAATAATAATGGGGGTTGGGGATAACGGATTAAAAAAATTGGGTAGATTGTAATAATAGTGGTCAATGAGAGGGAGGGGTAAATGGTAGGGGATGTACAGATTTTTTGTTTTTCTCTTTATTTCTTTTTCTGGAGTGATACAAATGTTCTATAAATGATCATGGTGATGAATACACAACTATTTGATGATATTGTAAGCCATGGATTGTATACTTTGGGTGGACTGTGTGGTGCGTGAAAATATCTCAATACAAATACTTATATAAAGAATGTTTATAGCAATTTTATTTATAATAGCCCAAAGCTGGAAATAGCCTAGATATTCTGTTGATGAATATCAACAGAAGAATTAAATAAATAAACTGTTAAATTCATACAATGAAATATTTCTCAACAATATAAAGGAATGTACTAGTGATGATTGCAACATATACTATCATCAAATATACATACTGAATGAGAAAAAGAAACACAAAAGAAGGCACATTGCATGGAACCATTTATATGAATTACTAAAATATGAAAAATTAACTTATAGTATTACAAATTGGATCAGTGGTTGTTTTTGGCGGAAGTTTAGTGGAAAGAGGCAGGAGAGAACTTTTTTGAGTACTGAAACTGTTCTGTACCTTGAGAAGCATTTTTCAAAACTTACTGAAGAGTTTACTTAAGGTATAATTTACTATGTGTAAATTATATCTTAAAATGTTGTTGATCAAAATATTAGTCATTCTTGAGTCTAAGTGGAATGTTTATAGGTGTCCATAGTACTATGCTTTCAATTTTTGTTTGTGTTTAAAGAATTTAGAATAAAAATTGGGGGATTACTTTTTTTAATTCACTCTTCAGTTTTCTTGATATTAGTATCAGTAAAGGTTAATACCAAACATGATCTGCAAAATGTAAAAGTGTGAGGAAATGTGATTAGAGATAGATACTTCCTTAACAAAAGAAAAAGAAGATGGCTGAAAAGATATCTAGAAGGCTTGGGCATGGCTTTAGGGAGAGAGGAAGAAATTAGTGTGAAGGAAAAAAGAAATGTTGAGACCAGGGAGGATTGATGGATTCAGAGATAGACAGGGAAACTATCAAGAAGACAGCTGTTTGGAATTAAGCTCAATAGCCCATGCATGGTCCAACTAGGTTGACTATTTTTTTTTAGTGTTATTAGGATATATCATATGAGTATATATGAATATTTCTTAAAATTTTCCTGTGTTAGTTAGATTCAGTTGTCAACTTGGCCAGGTGAGCATACCCAGTTCTGTTGCTGCGGCCACAAGCCAATGGTACATGAACCTCATCTGTTGCTAATTACATCTGCAGTCGGTTAGGAGGCGTGTCTGCTGCAATGAGTGACATTTGACTTAATTGGCTGGTGCTTAAATGAGAGAACGCAATGTAGCACAGCCTAGCAGCTCGGCATTCCTCATCTCAGCACTCGCAGCCCAGGCCTTTGGAGATGCAGAAAGAAGTCACCCAGGGAAAGTTGTTGGAACCCAGGGGCCTGGAGAGAAGACCAGCAGAGACCATCCTGTGCCTTCCACGTAAGAAAGAACCTCAGTGGAAAGTTAGCTGCCTTTCCTCTGAAGAACCAACAAAATAAATCCCCTTTTATTAAAAGCCAATCCGTCTCTGGTGTGTTGCATTCCGGCAGCTAGCAAACTAGAACATTTCCTTTTTACTTTATTGCATTTTATTAAATGAGCTGTTTAGATTACAATATATATATCTATTGCTTTGTAAATTTATAAAGTCATTCATATACCTTATCTCATTCAATCTTTCAATATTGTGCTGATTTGAAATGATGTATGTTCCCTAGAAAAGCCATGTTTTAATCTAAATCCCATTTTGTAAAAGCAGAATAATCCCCATTCAATACTGTATGTTTGGATCTGTAATTAGCTCATCTCCTTGGAGATGTAACCCAATCAAGCATGGTTGTTAAGCTGGATTGGGGGAAATGTGTCTCCACCCATTTGGGGGGGTCTTGATAAGTTTCTGGAGTCCTATGAAAGAGGAAACATTTTGGAGAATGAAGGAGATTCAGAGAAAGCAGAACGACATAGCCACAAGAAGCAGAGTCCACCAGCCAGAGACCGCTGGAGATGAAAAAGGAAAATGCCTCCTGGGGAGCTTCATGAAACAGGAAGCCAGGAGAAGAAGCTAGCAGATGATGCTGTGTTTGCCATATGCCCTTCCAGATGAGAGAGGAACTCTAACTGTGTTGGCCATGTGCCCTTCCAGTTGAGAGAGAAATCGTGAAGTTCATCAGCCTTCTTGAACCAAGGTATCTTTCCCTGGATGCCTTTGATTGGACATTTCTATAGACTTGTTGTAATTGGGACATTTTCTCGGTCTTAGAATTGTAAACTAGCAACTTATTAAATTCTCCTTTTTAAAAGCCATTCAGTTTCTAGTATATTGCATTCTGGCAGCTAGCAAACTAGAACAAATATCATGAGAGCAGATATTTTCATTCCTATTTTACTGACTAGAAAACTCTGTCGAAACTTTGCTAAAGTTAGTCAGCTAAAAAATGGAAAAACCACTTCCAAGATTTTTTACTTCATGTAGTATAACTTAGGACACAAATGAAGTCAGAAAATAGGGTGAATGAATAACCGAATTTTAGGGCTCAGAAATGAACCCGCTATTGGTAATCAATAAGGAAACCATCCTGAGTCAAATATTGTTTGCTAGATAGGCTTTGAAGTTAAATGTAACTACCTAGAGTGGGATGGGATACAGCTGTGACGGTCATTGAATGGCAGGTTGAAAACCCTCACCTGATTCTTTATGTATTTGGGAAGTAATACTTTATGTAAATGTGATAGCCATCTCCCAAGATGATCTACTCTATGTTATACTGTCCTGTTGAGTGTACACTGGATTTAGTAACTCTTCTTAAAAAGGGAATAAAGCAGACAGGATGGTGCTTGACTCATGGAATTAGCTGATAAAAGGCACTGTGGCACTCTCTTGTTCTTGAATCACTTGCTGTGAGTGAAACTAGTTATGAGCACCTCTGTGCGCACCACCTGGCGAGGAACTGAAGTCTCCTGCCAACACTCATATGAGTGAGCTTGGAAGTGGTTCCTCTAAAAGAGTCAAACTGTTGGATAACTGACATTGACTTTAAACTCATAAAAGACCATGAGTCAGAACTGTCTAGTTTACCCCGTAGATTCTTGACCCTGAGAAACTAGTGAGGTAATAATGGCTCATTGTTTTATGCTGCTAATTTTGGGAGGATAATTTGTTACACAGCAATAAACAACTAAAATGGAGAGAGAGTACTCCAGAGTCAAGAGGTTATCCTGGAGGTTATTCTTACGCATTAAATAGATACCACCTTTTTAGTTAAGGTGTAATGGAGAGGCTGGAGGGAACTGCCTGAAAATATACAGCTGTGTCGCAGTAGCCATGTTTCTTGAAGATGATTGTATAATGATATAGCTTTCACAATGTGACTGTGTGATTGTGAAAACCTTGTGTCTGATTCTCCTTTTATCTACCTTATTGACAGACGAGTAAAACATATTTATTAAAAATAAATAAATAAAAGGGAACAAATGTAAAAATAAATTTAGTAGATTGAAATGCTGGTGATCGGTGAGGGGGAGGGAGAGGGAGTATGGTATGTACAAATTTTTTTCTTTTTGTTTCTTTTTCTGGATTGATGCAAATGTTCTGAGAGGTGATTGTAGTAATGAATATATAACTATATGATGATATTGTGAGTTATTGATTGTATACCAAGAATGGAATGATATGGTAAGAATGTTTGTGTTTGTATGTAACATTTAAAAAAAATTTAAAAATTTAAAAAAATAGAAAGGAAGTGATATAAATGCAACATAAATGTGATGTAAGGCTGAGCACTGGATTGGGAATCAGTGTCCTAACTGTGCCCCTAAGTAGCTG
Source organism: Tamandua tetradactyla (assembly GCF_023851605.1). NCBI lineage: Eukaryota > Metazoa > Chordata > Mammalia > Pilosa > Myrmecophagidae > Tamandua > Tamandua tetradactyla. Next base: position 36,265,603 of record NC_135344.1, read on the forward strand.
TATGACCATGGGCTACACGGTTATCCTACTGGAGCCTTAATTTTCTCATTTGTAAAATAAAAGCCACATGATGTGCAACTAAAGTTCTTTTTCCTATCTAACATTATATGAAGCTAAATAGTTAATTGATAGTTAATAGATTTGAAATAAATATACAGTTGAGAAAAGCCAAATACATCATTTCCCAATAGTTATAAACTCATCATCAGTGAAAGAAGGCATCTGTATTTGTTATGCATTCAAAAAATTCATAATATAACAAAAGGTATTACACACCAACTGACAATTCTTTTCCTTAATAATAGCAATATTAAGGAATAATAATAATAATATATTATATATATGATAATCATATATCATAATAATAATAGCAATATTATTAAGGAAAACCAATAATAGCAATGAAAATATAAAAATCTGTATAAAAATTTTTATAAAACTTTAAAATTTGAAATACTTTTATACTTACAGGACAATTACAAAAATAATACCAATCACATACAGAGAACTCTAACATATCCCTATCTCCCCAGATACCCAGATCTACCAATTTTAACATTTGCCAATTTGCTATTCCATTCTAGCTATCTATCCTTTATTCTATCAACCCTTCTATGTATCTATCCACCTATCTATCAATCCATTTTCTGAATACCTACTTGAATGTAGATGTATACATCATGCTCCTTGAACCCATAATGCTGCCATGTACAGTTCCTAAGAACAAGGATATTCATTTTATAATCACCTTGAGTGCAGTTGTCAAGTTCAAGAAATTTAATGTTGATATAACATATTCTATGTTCTGCTTGATTCCCTCTCCCACAGTGTTTTCTGTAGGAGAGCTTGGTGAGCTGCCTTCTGCACACAGGACAAGTTCTGGGACAGCAAGTGCCTCTGGCCACCACCAGACAGATTGGGTCAGACATACAGGTTCCCAATATGTGCATGAAGGTTACTATTCTCCCTCTGGAATGTGGACCAGGGATTCACACTGGGAACACCGGTGGCTCTGCAGTAAACTGGTCATGGGATTGGGCTGGAACCAGCTAGGACACCCCTTTTAACTACACTTTTTCTTGATCCAGCACTTGCCCTGTTCATGCAGTCCTTTAAATGTTTCTGGAGCTTTGAGAAAGATGTTTCTGTCAGTTCTTGCCAGTTGCTCAAAGCTGTCGGGGTACAGAGCCACGAAGTGTCTCACTCTGCCATCTTGATTGAGGTGGGGCCTCCAAAAACAATTTTTTAAATGAACTTGTAAAATAATGGGAAGAAAAGTTGCTGTATGAGTACAGGGCATTGGCCTATACTGAGAAAGACTGTTCTATATACTTTACATAAATTAACTCATTTATTTAGTCTTTATAATAACCATATGAGAAAGGTGCTAATGTATCTTTTAAGAAATTTTTTATTGTGGTTAACAGGTATAAAACAAAATTTCCCATCTTAACTGTTTCAAGCATACAATTCAGTGGTGTTATTACATTCACAGTGTTGCATTACCATTACCACCATGTATTACTAAAAGTTTTCCATCACCCCAAACAGAAACTCTGTGCCCATTAAGCATGTATCTCCATCCACCACCCTCACTCCAACCCTGGAAGCTCATAACCTACTTTCTATATGATTTTGCGTATTCTAGCTAGTTCATACATGTGAGATTATACTATATTTGTCCTTTTGTGTCTGGTTTATTTCACTTGACACATTAATGAATTCTCCATTTTACATGCAAGTAAAGTACAAGTCAGGCAATTTATTAGCCCAAGGTCAACTATCCAGTAAAGTGACAAACTAAGTTTTAAACGCAATCTGGCTTCAGAAGCTCTCTGCTTAACCACTGCAATATGCTGATTTTGTTACTGGTTTCTCTATCAGAGATTTTCAACATTGAAAACACATGTCATCCAGATATTCCCTGAAGCTAGCTTTCCTTGAGAGGTTATCATTCCAGTTAACTATGGCTCTGTAAAAATCTACCCAAAACTTATGGTGTAAAACAACTATTTTATTATGATCATGGATTCCATGGGTCAAGAAATAAGACAGGGTACAGTTGGGATAACTTTCTTCTGCTCCATGTTGACTAAGACCGCATCTGGGAAGATTCAAAGACTGGAAGTGATTTGACAGCGAACTGAAATCTTCTGAAGGTTCTTTGCCTGACAGTTGGTGCTGGACCCTTTGGCATTTCCATATAACTGTTGAGATTTCCTCACAGGATAGTGGCTGAGTTCCAAAAGTGAATGTCCCAAGTGAATAAGGGGGAAGCAGTATTGTCTTTTATGACTGAGCCTTAGATGACAGAATTGTTTCCATCTTAGTCTGCAAGCTTACTCTAATTCATAAGAAGCAAAAACTTCAACTCTTAATGGGAGGTGTGTCAAAATCACATTGTAAGAAGAGCCTGTGGAATGGGAGAAATTGGTGTGGGGGGATGTTTTTAGAAGATCCAAGTTTCCGCCAAACTTATCCACTTAGCAGTAGCAGCTACATATTGGGAGAAGAACAGAATGGATGCTGGGGAAGAAACTACAATGTCGTACACTACAAATAAGTCTCAGGGCAGCCTTGCTTCTGTTAAGAGTTGTTCATGTTTGTGCTAGTCTCTCTCATGGGTTGAAAGTTCTTTGGTGGCAGGAGAGCTATAATACATTTTATTCATCTTTCTATTCCTCAAAGCTCCTAGTCCACAGTAATTTTAACTTAGTATCTGTTATACAATATGAAAGAGTCTAAGGAGAATAAACTAAGAGCAAGAATAAGCCAAGTTATGATCCCAAAGTTAATGGTAGAGAGCCAGAATTAGAACTTATTCTAGACACTATTTATTCCTTTATTTGTTAAACAATACGAGCCAATTTTTTAGTCATTAGGCATTAGTTCAGTGGGTTAAAAAAAAACTTTTTAAGATAAAAGTTTTAAACAATAATTTTTTATTATAATATAATAATTTCACAAACACCTACATAATTATTAGGGAGAAATGTTATGAAGTAAAAGTTCAGGGTAATATGAGAGATCGTTAAGAGAGATTTGAATTAAAAAGGGGGATGGGTTTTGGGGAAGGTCTTTCTGAGGAAGGGACATTTAAACTTAGATATGAAGGATGAAGAGGAGGTAAAGAGGCTAGGAGAGAGAGAATGGGAAATTATTCTTGGCCCAGGGATCAGCATTCAGAGATATGAAAACATGGGGAATAAAGTCTTATGGAGAAAAGTGAAAGAGATGCAACGTTGGAGAGAAGGGAGTGAGAAGAGGCAGTGGGTAGGAGCCCCCAGATTAAACAGGGCCTTATACATTAGATTAAGAGTTTTAAAGTCTTTTCCTGGGTGGGTTCCACCAACCTCTTCAAGGAAATCTGAATCCTGGACTCGGTCCTGAGACTCTTCTGACCAGCTTGACTCAGCATCTTCTTAGTTTCTCATCCTCGATCAGCATTTTAGGAGTGCCATCTAGCTTCCTCCCAACTACGCTGCCCAGGCATTTAATTCTTTCCTAGCTATCTGATTTCCCTGACCCCTCAGCTTTCTATCAGGGCTCTTCTGAGTGCACTCTTATTTCACTGCCCCCGCTCTTCTCAACTTCGCAGTCCGTGACATTCATTGCCCTTCAGAGTCATAAAGAATCAGCCAAGTAAGAACTCTGAAAATATTGGCAATTTAAAGCGGTCGCACCAATTCTGCACCATTAGATCATAACAATAGCTTACTCAACACCCATCCTTAGATTGTACCGCCACTACTACTCTGGGGGATGGTTTTATTTGTAGCTGTGTCTTCTATCCACAGTCCCGTGTGGAAGGGCACCGTAGGAATTTATCCGAAATACTCCTGTCACGAGTCCTTTCCACCTCTCCGGCACTTCCTCAGGCCAGACTCTTAACCCCGCGGGTAACGCTGCAGTCGGCGACCGCGCTTCAGGAAGTCGGCACCGGCCTCCGCGAAGGGGAAGGAAAGAACAACGAGGGGCTGAGGAGGACAAGACGAAAGAATGGGAAGGGGTGAGGAAAACGGAAAGGGTGCGGGAGAGGGCGGGAGCCAGCCCAAGGCCAACGGAGCGCGCCGCAGCGCGGGAGGAAGACGCGGGCGGAAGGTGGCCAGTCTGGGTGGGCAGAGGCTACCGGGAGGGGCGGGGCCGCGGGCGCTGGGGGCGGAGCTCCTGCGCCGGTCACGTGACGGGACCGGCGGCGGCGGCGGCGGCGGCTGTAGCGGCCGCGGCGTCTTTAGCGGCGCCCAGTGCAGGATGGTGCTTGAGGCAGCGGCGGCGGCCGTGGTGGCGGCGGCGTCGTTAGCGGCAGCGGGGGCTGTGGCGGTAACAGCGGCGGCGCCCGCGGATGGTATAAAATGGCGGATTTCGAGGAGTTGAGGGTAAGCGGGGCCGCGGAGTAGAGAGCGGAGGCCGCGGGGGAGGGGAGGCTGCAACGTCGCCGGCCGCCGCCTTCTTATTTCGCGGGCACCGGTTGGCGGAGTCCCTAGCCCCGAATCCCAGCCGGCGTCCGAGCAGTGCCGAGTGGGCGGGGGAGGTGAGCGAGTCCGTGGGGGACGCCGGGCCGTACGGGGGCGGTGGGCCTGGGGCCGAGGGCTAGCCGGTCCGCGCGTCCTACCAGCGGCTCCGCACACCTGGCACTGGGGCCTGGGCACCCCTCCGGGAGTGGCACGTGGGAATCTGACCTCCCCATTTAATTTAAGGGCCGAGGTGGGAAGCATTATTTCATTTTCCATCTTCTCAAGGGGTGGACGTGTCTGTGGCGAGTAAGTCTACGTGCTCCTCACTTGGTGGAAGACTGTTTTCTGAAAGGTGAAGTTGTTCTTAGGAATTATTCTCTTCTTTCATGGTTAATGCTACCGTTCAGTCAGGTCTGTCCCAAGAAAAGGCTCCTACCCCTTTCCAGTATTTCCTCAGCATGTGAGAGAAGCGTGGTCTTTTGGTTACTCTACCGTCAACAGTCGGCCTTAAACCTTGATATATGGCTAGTGGCGCTGGAAGAAATTCGAAAGTCTGTGTTGTGAGGTTTGTCAGTGAACTGAACTCACTTTGCTCTTGAGGAAGCAATTTATTTTCCTCCTGGCTTTATCACAAAGTAATGTACTTTATTGTTGATATCTTTATGTAGTTGAGGTTTGAATTGGGGTGCGATGGGGTTAGGACGGAAAAATAAGTATTTTTTCCCCAGAACGAAATATTCGGTGTCCTTAACTGAATCAAACTAAGTGTGATAAACGAGCCGGATTTATTTTTTTATGAGCACTGGAACTGGCGACATAAATGGGAAATTTAATGGAAACCATATTTAAAAAATTGTCTTTCAAAGTAGAGATGAATGTCAACTTGAAATTAAGTTAACTGCAGACAATTTGTGTAACATAGCCTTTAGGATATTAGGTTACTTTTTTGGAGTAAGAAGAAAGGGGAACGAAGTAAAAGATTCAGTTTTGTGTGTTTGTTATTATTTTTGGTCGAGGTATACTGTGGAGGAAGGAGCGTTGGGTCATTTGTTACCTGGCTAGTATAGTATAGTAATGGACACAAGCAAAAGAAACATGCTCATGGTTCTGATCTAAAGGAAGATTCTTATAGTTTATATAATGCCTGCCATTTTATCCTTCTGCTGTTTCAAATCACTTAGTTCCCAGTATGGAGAAAAAGTATATTTATGCATTTTGTGCCCTAGCTTATGGAGGACCATGATCATAGGCAAAGGTGTTCATATTGATAATCTAAGGGTTTTAGTGTCTCAGAATCCCAGCTGTGGTGCTTTTGACACCTGTGGAGTGTTTGAAACAACCAGGCTTGAGCTTCCTCTGTAAATTCATGTTTTAGGTTTTGGATGGGTTTCAAAGACTGAACTTTGAAGTTAAATTTATTTTTACTTGCAAGACTGTCTTAATTTTTGCATATTGGCAGATGTATACAGTTTTTCCTCTTCAAAGTTTTGTGTTGATGAAAGTTTTCCAGAACTTGTATTAGATTTTTATAAATATCGTCTGTCAAAGTTTAACAAAATGTGGAGAATTTATTTACTAGCACAGGGCAGAATGTGTGGTCACTGTTTAGGTTGGAGTTCAACCAGAAACTGAAAGGTGGTTGGAAACCAAAGAACCTTTTTCTCTCTCTTCTCTCCCATTTTGTTTTGTGGGTCAGTTTCATTCTTCTCTTCTTGTAAATCAGCTGTCTTTACTTCTCCCTGTATAAAAGGCCCCCTCCCACACAGTTTACTTCAGACCAATGGAGACTAACTGGTGAGAGTTTTCAGAGTAGAAGGTCTGGGCTCACCATCCTAGTATTTGCTGCTCAGTGTAGATCGGTTTTCCCCTCCATTCAAAGATGAATTGGGGCGGTGCGACGTGACAGTGGCTCCATGGCAGAATTCTCACCTGCCATACCGGAGACCCTGGTTTGACTCCTGGTGCCTGCCCATGCGAAAACAAAACAAAACAAAACAAAACAAAAAACGTAAAGATGAATTGTACCCCCTCCCTTACCCCAGTTGTGAATAGTCATCTTTTTCACAGTGGTAGAGTGATATCCCAAGATGTTTTCTTAAGCCAGTAGTGCTGGTGATGTATGAAAATGGCAGATACATACTGTCATATAATGCTTATTATGTGCCAGGCTGTGGCCTAGGCACTTCACATATACATACTCAATTCAATTCTCACAATTCTATGAGGATGTTGAGCCATGGGAGAGATTAAATAACCTAACCAAGGTCAAATAGCTCAAGCTGGAACTTTGAACCTTAGAGGTTTAGCTGTAGAGTTTGTGCTCTTCAGAATCTTAGCTATACTGCTTTGTTCATTTTCCTTCATGTTAAATAAGAGTTCCTAGTCATCCTACAATCTGTGGACTAAATTAAATGATAACTAAGCACTATTCTTCTTTTATGATATATAATAGTGGAGGAAAAACAGGGCAATTGATGGAAAAACTAATTAGAACAGAAGAAACATACAGAACTGGATGACCCCTGGTCCAGAATATATTATGATAGTCAGTGATAGTCAAGTTAATTATAGACCAGCAAAAATCATGGGCATTAGTTTATTGGCTAACTTCTTGGCAGTGAGGAAATGATTAGTCCTTCTGGCTGCCACATATTTGGCAGCTAGTTTTGCAGCTGAGAGGATTTCCCTTATGCTTGTCCATTATCCTTCAGGGCCACTCCCTAGGGGTCTGTATAACCAAAACAGTTTGCATCTGGTTTTATTGCCGTGTCCTCTACTGGAGGTTGGGAATTTTGGGGATGGTTGAGGTCATCTTCAGTGGCTTTGTGACTCCTGTACCTTTGCTTTTTTTTTTTCCCCCAATATTTTCATCGAGATATCCTCATGTATAATACAGTCCATCCAAAGTATACAACGTGTGGCTCACAGTATCGTCACATAGTTGTGCATTCATCACCATGATCATTTTTAGTACATTTGCATTGCTCCAGAAAAAAAAATAAAAAGAGAAAGAGAAACCCTATGCATCCCATACCTCTTACTGCTTCCTCTTATTGACCACTAGTATTACGATCTACCCAATTTTTTTTTTACCCCTTATCCCCCCCATTATTTATTTTTTTGTCCTTATTATTTTACTCATCTGTCCATAACCTGGATAAAGGAAGCATCAGTCACAAGGTTTTCATGATCACACGTTCTCACTGTAAAAGCTATATAGTTGTACAGTCGTCTTTAAGAATCAAGTCTACTGGAATACAGTTAATAGTTTTAAATATTTCCTTCTAGCTATTCTAATACTAAAAACTAAAAAGGGATAACTATATAATGCATAAGAGTAACCTCCAGTATAACCTTGACTCGATTTGGAATCTCTCAGCCACTGAAATGTGCCTTTGCTTTTTTTTTTCCCCGTTGGTAGGGGTCACATTTCATTCTTTTTGCATGTGAGCAGCCCTTTATTGCAGCACCATTTCTTTTTTGGGGGGGAGGGTATCGGTGGAGGGGAAGAACATGTGCTAGAAATTGAACCCAGGTCTCTTGGATGGCAGGCAAGAATTCTACCACTGAACTACACTTGCATCCCCATGTCTTTGTTTTTTAAAAAGGCTTGGAAGAGTATATGATGAGCCAACTTCTGTAGAATCTTAGGTTGCTTGGCTGTTTCATGGTTTTTGAGATTATGCAAGCCAGTACTAGAGATTTTGTCTGATAATAGCAGAATACAACAGCCCTACAACTCCTTACACTTGCCACCTTTAAGTTCCTGTGACCAGCAGAATACTAACCCACTTGTCTTCTAGTTCTTCTGGAAAGAGATCTGATTGGCTGAGCCAATCTAATGTTAATCATCTGTAGTTAGGAGATTAGCCAGGCACAGTACAAACCTTACTCAGGAAATGATCCTGATGGGTTCAGAGAAAGGAAGAAGGAAGTTCTCTCATTAGGGAAATTGTGGATTGTACAAAGATAACTATAACATGTCATTAATTAGAAGCCGAGGTGCCAAAGAAGAAATTTTTCAGTTTATCAGTTGCTTATTTATAGCATCTATTTTGGTAGGAGATGAAGGGGTAGTTAAGTAGTTTGTGAATTAACTATGGACCTGGGACAAACTGAAAGTCTGGCCTGTACCTCTTTGTCTCTGCCACCTCCCCTCCCTGCCCCCAAGATAGCTTCTAGAGGAGCCAAACACAGGAATGGAGGAGAGGCAGAACAGTTGAAATTTTAGAGTGCCTTACCTCTTCAACCAGAATAGCTTTTTAATTCTTTATCCTTAAAAAGTTCCCTGCTTTATTTTAACCTGATTAATGCACTCTCTGCATGTCTCTCCACTTAGTTTGGGTGGGGTGGAATGGGGACACTACTGCTGTAGTGTCACTCTAATTTTTTCTTTGAATTATCTCATATTCCTCATCCTCTTCCTTTTTTGTGGTTTGAGTTTATCCTGTTTGTGTATTTCAGAAAGTGAGACTAAATGTGTGTGCAAGAATCTGCGTATGTATTTGGGCTAGAAAAAGAGACGACAGAGCCAATGATCACAACTTTTTTTTTAACCTAAAAATTTTTATTAGAAAAGTTGTAGGATTATAACTTTAAAAAAATACATGTGGATATGGGTAAGCCAGAAAGTTTACCAAAATGAACAAGTCTCATGTTTTACCATAATTAAAAAAAATTTTTTTATTAATTAAAAAAAAATTACGAGAAGCACAAACATTCTTAATATATGCTCATTCCATTCTACATATATAATTAAATCAGTAATTCACAATATCATCACATAGTAGTATATTCATCATGATGATCATTTCTTAGAACATTTGCATCAATTCAGAAAAAGAAATAAAAAGACAACAGAAAAATAAAACGAAAACAGAAAAAAAAAATTTTACATGCCATACCCCTTACCCCTCCCTTTCATTGATTACTAGCATTTCAAACTAACTTTATTTTAACATTTGTTCCCCCTATTATTTATTTTTATTCCATATGTTCTACTTGTCTGTTGACAGGGTAGATAAAAGGAGCATCAGACACAAGGTTTTCACAATCACACAGTCACATTGTGAAAGCTTTATCATTATACAATCATCATTAAGAAACATGGCTACTGGAACACAGCTATACATTTTCAGGCACTTCCTGCAGCCTCTCCATTACATCTTGACTAACAAGGTGGTATCTACTTAATGCATAAGAATAACCTCCAGGATAACCTCTGTTTGGAATCTCTCAGCCATTGGCACTTTGTCTCATTTCACTCTTCCCCCTTCTCACGGGGAATTCCTTGATGCTGGGTCTCAGCTCATTCTAGAGTTTTTCTCAATCCCTTGATGCTGAATCTCACCTCATTCTGGGGTTTCTGTCCCATGTTGCCAGCAAGGTCCACACCCCTGGGAGTCGTGTCCCACTTTACCATAATTTAAGATCACAGACTTGGGTTTTTAATACTAAGAGGCTCAAATAATTCTCTCACAGAGGGTTTCCTACCTAGAAGTCTTTAACGTTTGGTTCCTTACATGGAGCAGGAGTTGCCATCTGGATAGGTTCAGATGCTGTTTGGATGCAGAGGGAGAATGGGAAAATAATGGAGAATTTAGAAATAGACTAATAGATAAACTAGGGTCCTTCCCACCCCATTGGGCAGGGAAATAGACTAATAGATGGTATAGATGTAAAAGAATCCATCATATGATTAAAATTTATTATTAGGGGATATGTAAAATTTCCAAGAGGATTTCACCTGAGATAGTGTCTAGAAAAGTACATTCAAAATTAAATATTTAATTTAATTTAAACCGAAATAGATTATTTTTTATAGTAAACCAAGACATTAGCCATAGTACGTACTTTTTAAAAAATATTTATTTTATTTATTAAGCATACCAACATACAAACGCTAACATTCTTACCATATGATCATCCCGTGCTACATATATAATCAGTAATTCGCAATATCATCACAAAGTTGTATTTATCATCATGATCATTTCTTAGAATATTTGCATCAATTCAGAAAAATAAAAAGAAAACAAAAAAATTCATATATACCATACCCCTTACCCCTCCCTTTCATTGATCACTAACATTTCAGTCTACTAAATTTATTTTGGCATTTGTTTCCCCTATTATTTATTTATTTTTAAGCCATATGTATTACTCGTTTGTCAATAAGGTAGATAAAAGGAGCATCAAACACAAGGTTTTCACAATCACACAATCACATTGCGAAAGCTGTATCATTATACAATCATCTTCAAGAAACATGACTACTGGAACACAGCTCTATATTTTCAAGCAGTTACCTCCAGCCTCTCCATTACACCTTAACTAAAAAGGTGATATCTATTTAATGTGTAAGGATAACCTCTTGACTCTGTTTGGAATCTCTCAGCCATTGATACGTTATTTTGTCTCAATATGCTCGTCCCCCTTTTGTTCCAGAAGGTTTTCTCAATCCCTTGATGCTGAGTCCCAGCTCATTCTAGGATTTCTGTCCCACATTGCCAGGGAGTGTCCATACTCCTGGGAGTCATGTCCCATGTAGAGAGGGAAGGGCAGCGAGTTTGCTTGTTGTGTTGGCTGAGAGAGAGAGGCCACATCTGAGCACAAAGGAGGTTCTCTTGGGGGTGACTCTTAGGCCTAATTTTAGGTAGGCTTAGCCTATCCTTTGCCTTAGTAGGTCCTTTTGCATTTGTTTGCTCCTTAGGTCTGCATCCTCCTTCTGGTAGACATGAATATCTTTTCTAATAAAGCTGACATTTTTCTAATATAACATTCCACAGATGTTTCTCCTTTCTCAGCATTCTTGTCTATGTTTTCCTAGATTGAATCTTAGCTAGTCTGTTTACTTTTTATTAAAAAATTGAGATATAATTCACTTACCATTAAATTTAGTCTTTTAAAGGGTACAACTCAGTAGTTTTTAATATATTTACAAAATTTTGCAGCCGTCACTACTGTTTTATTCTAGAACATTTACATCACTCCAGAAAGAACTGCCAGCCCCCAGCATCTGCTAATCTACTTTCTGTGTCTGTGGATTGCCTATTCTGGACGTTTCATAAAAATGAAATCAGACATGTGGCCTTTTGTGTTTCTCTTCCTTCACATGACATAACAGTTTCAGCATTCATTCGTGTTGTAGTATATATTACAACATCATTCCTTTGTACATATGAATAATAGTTCACTGTATGGATATACCATCGTTTATTTATCCACTCATCAGTTGGTGGACATTTGAATTTCCCTTTTTTCACTAGTATGAATATTTTTGTACAAGTGTACAAATTTTTATCTGAATGTGCTTCAGTTCTCTTGGGTAGATACCTGGGAGTGGAATTGCTGGGTCGTGTGGTAATTCTGTGTTTAACTTTTTGAGGAATTGCCAGACCATTTTCAAAGCTGCTTCACCATTTTACATTCCCACAAGCAGTGTGTAAATTTTCTGATTTCTCCACATTCTCACTAATACTTATTTTCCATCTTGTTGTTTATAGCCATCCTAATAGGTGCAAAGTGATATTTCATTATGGTTTTGATTTGCATTTTCCTGATGACTAATGGTGAGCATTTTTTCATGTGCTTATTGGCCATTTGTTTATCTTTGGAGAAATGTTTCAAATCTTTTACCCATTTTTAAATTGTTGTTTGTCTTATTAAGTTGTAAGTTCTCTGTATTTTCTAGATACAATTCCTTTAACAGATACATGGTTTGCAAATATTTTCTTCCAATCTATAGATTGTCTTCACTTTCTTGATTGTATCCTTTGAAGCACAAAAATTTTAATTTTGATTTATCCAGTTTTTTCTTTTGTCACTTGTGTTTTTGGTGTCAAGTGTAAGAAACCATTTCCTACTTCAAGGTCATGAAGATTTGTCCCTGTTTTCTTCAAGGTCTTGAAGAGTTTCATAGTTTTAACTCTTAACTTTAGGCCTTTGACCCATTTTGAATTAATTTCTATATATAATGTGAGGTCCACCTTCTTTGGCATGTGAGTATTCATTTGTCCTGGTACTGTTTGTTGAAAAGACTGTTCTTATCCCATTGAGTTGTTTTTGCAGCTAGTCAGGTGCCTTATTTTAAGAAATTTTACAGTTGAATTGAGGTAAAAGCAATATGTGGAATCAGTTGGGACCATAGTCCAAGCTATTTTATGTTAATATGCATTCTGTACCCTCTAGTAACATGGTCTTTTTCTAGAATTTTTTGGGAAATAGTTTGAAATATAGGTTTCTATGAATGAGATTTTTCGTGACGTTACAGAGAAACCTGTATAGACATTTCAGAACTCTCCAGTTTGTTATTCATACAACTGAGTAAAAGCAGATTTTGATGATGTCACAGGAGGTACTTTTTATTAGCATTATGTTAATATGTTAGATTGACCCTAGAAAAGTTATTTCACCTTTTCTCTAATCTGGAAAATGGTTAGAGAAATATTTTTTATCTTGTGTTTTATAACTCTTCTAAAGTTTTTTTTTTCCCACAGTAAGATTCCAGAAACTTTGTGTTTGTTGATATAAGTATTAATCAGTGTAGAATCACGTAAAATGTGGCCTTTACTTCTATCTTAATAAACCTTTACTCCTTAAGGAGAAATTTAATAAAGTTCTGCTTAAATAAGAAGCACTTATTGAACTTATTATTTTAAGATTTAATATCCCACTGTATTTTCATCTTCTAACCATTTAGTTTTTCTTGAAGATAGACTTTCTGGAGTGTTGCACTTTCCTGTTCTAATTTGGGCATTTTGCTTTCTAGATCTGCCATACAGCTGTGATTTTGGGATTATGTTACATTACATTCCTGGGTTAGATCTGTTGTTTTTTTTGGATCTCATTTCTTTAGATTCCTTTTTTATTTTACTTGAATATAATCTTTGAGTAGTTGTTTCAGGAAGGACCTGCTGGTAATCAATGTTCTTAAATGTTTGAAAATGGCTTTCCTTTGTTCTTGCTGAAAATTTAGGTATAGAATGATAAGTTGGAAATAGTTTTTCTCCTCTGAACTTTGAAAACTTTGCAAACTTTGCTTTGGGGTTTTAGAACACTCAGTGTTGCTAATGTGAGGGCCATTGCAAATCTGTTTCTTATCTTTTTGTAGTAACTTTGTTTATGGATTTGGAAACCTTTATCTCTTTATTTTTGGTGTTGTGAAATGTGTTTCGATGTAGGCCTTTTTCATGCCTCTGGCAAGTACTTTCCTCAGTTCTAAAACTCTTCAGGTCTGGGAAATTTTTTTTTAAATGCAATTTTATTGAGCTATATTCACCCACCATACAATCCATCAAAAGTATACAATCACTGGCTCACAGTCTCATTGCATAGTTTTACATTCATCACCACAATCAATTTTAGAACATTTTCACTACTACTACAAAAAAAGACCTGTCCCCACTCCCCCACCCCCACTGACTCCTAGCCTTGGTGTGGTACATTTGCCACTGTTGATGAAAGGATATTAAGATACTGTTCCTATCTGTAGTCCATATTTTTCAATAGGTTTGTTTTTTCCTATATATCTATTATTAACTCCTTACAATAATTTCGTATGTTTGTTCTAGTTCATGGAAGAAATTCTTTATATTTGTACTGTTAATCACAGCCATTGTCCACCACAAGATTTGCTGTATTACACAGTCCCATGCTTTAACCTTTGGCTTTCCTTGTGGTGACAAATTACTAAACTTCCCCTATCAACCAACTTAATTTACTTTTTTTTCTTAATTGTGAAAATAACATACATACCAAAAAGTAATACATTTCAAAGCACACGGCAACAGTTGGTTATAGAACAGATTTCAGAGTTTGGTAGGGGTTACAATTCCACAGTTTTAGATTTTTCCTTCTAGCTACTGTAAGACGCTGTAGACTAAAAGAAATATCAATATAATGATTCAGCCATCAGACTTACTTGTTAAATCCTATCTTCTCTGTTATAACTCCACTTTCTCCTTTGATCGTTCTCCCTGTCTCTAGGGTATTTGGGCCATGCCTATTTTAACTTTCTCATGTTGGAAAGGCTGTCGACAAGTGTGGGATAGGGGGATGGAACTGGTTGATGTTCTGGAGAGGCTGGCTCCTCTGGGTTTCAGGACTTATCTGGCCCAGGATCCCAACTGGAGGTTGTAGGTTTCTGGAAAGTAGCTGTGGTGCATGGAACCTTTGTAGACACTCAGATAAAGTCCTAGGTGTTCTTTAGAGTTGGCAGGAATGGTTTTGGTTGGTGTTTGGCAAACCATGATAAATAGCAATATCTAGCTGATGCTTGCATAAGAATAGCCTCCAGAGTAGCCTCTGGACTCTATTTGAATTCTCAGCCACTGATACCTTATTTGTTACAATTCTTTTCTCTCTTTTGGTCAAGAAGGCACTCTTGATCACACATTGCCAGGGAGACTTTCACCCCTGGATGTCATGTCCCATTTAGCGGGGACAGTAATGATTTTACTTGCAGAATTGGGCTTAGAAAGAGAGAGGCCTCGTCTAAGTAATACAAGAGGTCCTCTGGAAGCAACTTTTAGGCGTAACTATAGGTAGGCTTAGCTTCTCTGCTACGTGAATAAGCTTCACAAAAGCAAGCCTCAAGATCAAGGGCTTGAACTGTTATTGATTTGGTGTCCCTAATGTTTGGCACAGTATTAGAAGTTTTCCCAGTGGTAAAGTTTAGTAGTTCCATATTTTTTCTCCCATCCTGCAAGGGACTTTGTCAATATTTTTTCAATATTTGCTCCACATACTCTGGGATGGGTCTGGGCATTACATTAAGCTGTATAGAATTACAAGCCCTCTTTCCATTTTGGACTTGCTGTGTTTGGGTTGTTTAAATGATCTATCTAGACAGGTTGAGTTAGATTATGTGCTGCAGAAAATTTAGGTTTTAGACGAAATAAACCTCTTTTCCTCTGGTCTCATAGAGTAGTCTGTTCTAAAATTCAGTCAGTGTCCTCCTTACCCCCCATTCTGATTTACCTTAGTCCCGACCCCATCAGCTTCATTCTTGTCTCTAACTGAAGCCTGATCTCTTTTTCAGTTTCTTTAACAGTTGCCGTATGTGGCGCTGCTGACTCTCCAGGTCTGGGGAATTTCTCTGATATTTTTTTCCCTCCTTTTTTCTGTTTTCTCTGTCTGAGACTCTTGAGTGTTGGATTTCCTGAATTGGCATTCTATTTGATTACCTTCTGGAAGATTTTATTGACTTTGTATTTGAACTCTTCTAAAGGATTGTGCTTTTAATTTTTATAAGAGCTTTATCCTCTTTCTCTCTTTTTTAATAATGAGCATTCTTGATTTGGGGGAGAAATACCTTGAATTTCTCTCTTTAAAATGTTCTCTTTGAGACAACTCCCTGAATTGGTGATAGTGAACAATAGTGGTTTTTGTATCTAAGTATTTCATACTGATGCTTATCTTTCAAAAAAAATTGATGCAAAAGACTGTTTATAACAGGTAAGATGTACGTAAGCAAATACAGGATTACTTGTAAGAGGTAAGAGGTAGTAAACGTAGGTGTAAGTAAAAAATAAGATAGATGTAAGTAAAAAAAATCTATCTACCATTAAAAACTTAAGAAATAGTTAATTACCCTAGATTCAGTAGGTGCTGTCTTAGTTTGCCAGGCCTCTATGACTTAAACACCAAGAACTTATTTGTTTATAATTTTGAGGCTAAAAGTTCCAATCAAGATATTGGCAAGGCTTGCTTTCTTCCTGGGTCGATAGCATTACCACACTGGCTGTGGCAATCCTTAGGGTTCCTTGGCTTGTATTTTTGCTTCCCATTGCATGGTAATGCCCCTTCCTTTCTAGCTTCTTGACTTCCAGGTTCTCTTTATAAGGCCTCCAGTAATCTGGACTAAGACCCATCTTGTTTTAGTTGGGGCCCCATTTAATAAAAATAACATCTTTAAAAGGTCCTGTTTACTATTTGTTCACATTCACAGGCATGTGGATTAAGGTTAAGAGCTTGTGTTTATTGGGGTACACAGTTCAGTTCCCGCCTTCATCAATGCGGTAGTCACTGTGCTGAATTTTGGATTCTTCATTCCTGTGCTTTTCTTTAGATTTTTTTTTTTTTATTAACTAACGGAAAAAAAAAAGAAATTAACCCAACATTTAGAAATCATACCATTCTACATATGCAATCAGTAATTCTTAACATCATCACATAGATGCATGATCATCATTTCTTGGTACATTTGCATCGGTTTAGAAGAACTAGCGACACACCAGAAAAAGATATAGAATGTTAATATAGAGAAAAGAAATAAAAGTAATAATAATAGTAAAAAAAAAAAAACAAGCAAACAAACAAAACAAACAAACAAACAAAATCCTATAGCTCAGATGCAGCTTCATTCATTGTTTTAACATGATTACTTTACAATTAGGTATTATTCTGCTGTCCGTTTTTGAGTTTTTGTATCTGTTCCTGTTGTACAGTCTGTATCTCTTCAGCTCCAATTACCCATTATCTTACCCTGTTTCTACCTCCTGCTGGACTCTGTTACCAATGACATATTCCAAGTTTATTCTCGAATGTCCGCTCACATGAGTGGGACCATACAGTATTTGTCCTTTAATTTTTGGCTGGACTCACTCAGCATAATGTTCTCTAGGTCCATCCATGTTATTACATGCTTCATAAGTTTATCAAGTCTTAAAGCTGCAAAATATTCCATCGTATGTATATACCACAGTTTGTTTAGCCACTCTTCTGTTGATGGACATTTTGGCTATTTCCATCTCTTTGCAATTGTAAATAACGCTGCTATAAACATTGGTGTGCAAATGTCCGTTTGTGTCTTTGCCCTTAATTCCTTTGAGTAGATACCCAGCAATGGTATTGCTGGGTCGTATGGCAATTCTATATTCAGCTTTTTGAGGAACCGCCAAACTGCCTTCCACAGTGGTTGTACCATCTCACATTCCCACCAACAGTGGATAAGTGTGCCTCTTTCTCCGCATCCTCTCCAGCACTTGTCATTTTCTGTTTTGTTGATAATGGTGATAATGGCCATTCTGGTGGGTGTGAGATGATATCTCATTGTGGTTTTGATTTGCATTTCTCTAATGGCCAGGGACATTGAGCATCTCTTCATGTGCCTTTTGGCCATTTGTATTTCTTCTTCTGTTAGGTGTCTGTTCAAGTCTTTTTCCCATTTTGTAATTGGGTTGGCTGTCTTTTTGTTGTTGAGTTGAACAATCTCTTTATAAATTCTGGATACTAGACCTATATCTGATATGTCATTTCCAAATATTATCTCCCATTGTGTAGGCTGTCTTTCTACTTTCTTGATGAAGTTCTTTGATGCACAAAAGTGTTTAATTTTGAAGAGCTCCCATTTATTTATTTCCTTCCTCAGTGCTCTTGCTTTAGGTTTAAGGTCCATAAAACCACCTCCAATTGTAAGTTTCATAAGATATCTCCCTACATTTCCCTCTAACTGTTTTATGGTCTTAGACCTAATGTTTAAATCTTTGATCCATTTTGAATTAACTTTTGTATAGGGTGTGAGATATGGGTCTTCTTTCATTCTTTTACATATGGATATCCAGTTCTCTAGGCACCATTTATTGAAGAGACTGTTCTGTCCCAGGTGAGTTGGTTTGACTGCCTTATCAAAGATCAAATGTCCGTAGATGAGAGGGTCTATATCTGAGCACTCTATTCGATTCCATTAGTCGATATATCTATCTTTATGCCAATACCATGCTGTTTTGACTACTGTGGCTTCATAATATGCCTTAAAGTCCGGCAGCGCGAGACCTCCAGCTTCGTTTTTTTCCTCAAGATGTTTTTAGCAATTCGGGGCACCCTGCCCTTCCAGATAAATTTGCTTATTGGTTTTTCTATTTCTGAAAAATAAGTTGTTGGGATTTTGATTGGTATTGCATTGAATCTGTAAATCAGTTTAGGTAGGATTGACATCTTAACTATATTTAGTCTTCCAATCCATGAACACGGTATGCCCTTCCATCTATTTAGGTCTACTGTGATTTCTTTTAGCAGTTTTTTGTAGTTTTCTTTCTATAGGTTTTTTGTCTCTTTAGTTAAATTTATTCCTAGGTATTTTATTCTTTTAGTTGCAGTTGTAAATGGGATTCGTTTCTTGATTTCCCCCTCAGCTTGTTCATTACTAGTGTATAGAAATGCTACAGATTTTTGAATGTTGATCTTGTAACCTGCTACTTTGCTGTACTCATTTATTAGCTCTAGTAGTTTTGTTGTGGATTTTTCCGGGTTTTCGATGTATAGTATCATATCGTCTGCAAACAGTGCTAGTTTTACTTCTTCCTTTCCAATTTTGATGCCTTGTATTTCTTTTTCTTGTCTAATTGCTCTGGCTAGAACCTCCCACACAATGTTGAATAATAGTGGTGATAGTGGACATCCTTGTCTTGTTCCTGATCTTAGGGGGAAAGTTTTCAATTTTTCCCCATTGAGGATGATATTAGCTGTGGGTTTTTCATATATTCCCTCTATCATTTTAAGGAAGTTCCCTTGTATTCCTATCTTTTGAAGTGTTTTCAACAGGAAAGGATGTTGAATCTTGTCGAATGCCTTCTCTGCATCAATTGAGATGATCATGTGATTTTTCTGCTTTGATTTGTTGATATGGTGTATTACATTAATTGATTTTCTTATGTTGAACCATCCTTGCATACCTGGGAGAATCCTACTTGATCATGATGTCTAATTCTTTTAATGTGTTGTTGGATACGATTTGCTAGAATTTTATTGAGGATTTTTGCATCTATATTCATTAGAGAGATTGGTCTGTAGTTTTCTTTTTTTGTAATATCTTTGCCTGGTTTTGGTATGGGGGTGATGTTGGCTTCGTAAAATGAATTAGGTAGTTTTCCCTCCGCTTGGATTTTTTTGAAGAGTTTGAGGAGAGTTGGTACTAATTCTTTCTGGAATGTTTGGTAGAATTCACAGGTGAGGCCGTCTGGTCCTGGACTTTTCTTTTTAGGAAGCTTTTGAATGACTAATTCAATTTCTTTACTTGTGATTGGTTTGTTGAGGTCATCTGTTTCTTCTTGAGTCAAAGTTGGTTGTTCATGTCTTTCCAGGAACCTGTCTATTTCATCTGAATTGTTGTATTTATTAGCGTAAAGTTGTTCATAGTATCCTGTTATTACCTCCTTTCTTTCTGTGAGGTCAGTAGTTATGTCTCCTCTTCCATTTCTGATCTTATTTATTTGCATCCTCTCTCTTCTTCTTTCTGTCAGTCTTGCTAAGGGCCATCAATCTTATTGATTTTTTCATAGAACCAACTTCTGGTCTTATTGATTTTCTCTATTGTTTTCGTGTTTTCAATTTCATTTATTTCTGCTCTGATCTTTGTTATTGCTTTCCTTTTGCTTGCTTTGGGATTCGTTTGCTGTTCTTTCTCCAGTTCTTCCAAATGGATAGTTAATTCCTGAATTTTTGCCTTTTCTTCTTTTCTGATACAGGCATTTAGGGCAATAAATTTCCCTCTTAGCACTGCCTTTGCTACGTCCCATAGGTTTTGATATGTTGTGCTTTCGTTTTCATTCGCCTCGAGGTATTTACTAATTTCTTTGCAGTTTTTTCCTTGACCCACTCGTTGTTTAAGAGTGTGTTGTTGAGCCTGCACGTATTTGTGAATTTTCTGGCACTCCGCCTATTATTGATTTCCAACTTCATTCCTTTATGATCCGAGAAAGTGTTGTGTATGATTTCAATCTTTTTAAATTTGTTAAGACTTGCTTTGTGACCCAGCATATGGTCTATCTTTGAGAATGATCCATGAGCACTTGAGAAAAAGATGTATCCTGCTATTGTGGGATGTAATGTCCTATAAATGTCTGTTAAGTCTAGCTCATTTATAGTAATATTCAGATTCTCTATTTCTTTATTGATCCTCTGTCTAGATGTTCTGTCCATTGATGAGAGTGGTGAATTGAAGTCTCCAACTATTATGGTATATGTGTCTATTTCCCTTTTCAGTGTTTGCAGTGTATTCCTCACGTATTTTCAGGCATTTTGGTTCGGTGCATAAATATTTATGATTGTTATGTCTTGTTTAATTGTTCCTTTTATTAGTAGATAGTGTCCTTTTTTGTCTCTTTTAACTGCTTTACATTTGAAGTCTAATTTGTTGGATATTAGTATAGCCACTCCTGCTCTTTTCTGGTTGTTATTTGCATGAAATATCTTTTCCCAACCTTTCCCTTTCAATCTATATTTAACTTTGGGTCTAAGATGTGTTTCCTGTAGACAGCATATAGAAGGATCCTGTTTTTTAATCCATTCTGCCAGTCTATGTCTTTTGATTGGGGAATTCAGTCCATTAACATTTAGTGTTATTACTGTTTGGATAATATTTTCCTCTACCATTTTGCCTTTTGTATTGTATATATCATATCTGACTTTCCTTCTTTCTACACTGTTCTCCATACCTCTCTCTTCTGTCTTTTCGTATCTGACTCTAGTGCTCCCTTTAGTATTTCTTGCAGAGCTGATCTCTTGGTCACAAATTCTCTCAGTGACTTTTTGTCTGAGAATGTTTTAATTTCTCCCTCATTTTTGAAGGACAAGTTTGCTGGATATAGGAGTCTTGGTTGGCAGTTTTTCTCTTTTAGTAACTTAAATATATCATCCCACTGTCTTCTAGCTTCCATGGATTCTGCTGAGAGATCTGTGCATAGTCTTATTGGGTTTCCCTTGTATGTGATGGATTGCTTCTCTCTAGCTGCTTTCAAGATCCTCTCTTTCTCTTTGACCTCTGACATTCTAACTAGTAAGTGTCTTGGAGAACGCCTATTTGGGTCTTATCTCTTTGGGGTGCGCTGCACCTCTTGGATCTGTAATTTTAGGTCTTTTATAAGAGTTGGGAAATTTTCAGTGATAATTTCTTCCATTAGTTTTTCTCCTCCTTTTCAGTTCTCTTCTCCTTCTGGGACACCCACAACATGTATATTTGTGCGGTTCATATTATCCTTGAGTTCCCTGATACCCTGTTCAAATTTTTCCATTCTTTTCCCGATAGTTTGTTTCTTTTTGGAATTCAGATGTTCCATCCTCCAAATCATTAATTCTATCTTGTGTCTCTTTAAGTCTATCATTTTAAGTATCCATTGTTTTTTCCATCTTTTCTACTTTATCCTTTACTTCCATAAGCTCTGTGATTTGTTTTTTCAGTTTTTCTATTTCTTCTTTTTGTTCAGTCCATGTCTTCTTCATGTCCTCCCTCAATTTATCGATTTCGTTTTTGAAGAGGTTTTCCATTTCTGTTCGTATATTCAGCATTAGTTGTTTCAGCTCCTGTATCTCATTTGAACTATTGGTTTGTTCCTTTGACTGGGCCATATTTTCAGTTTTCTGAGCGTGATCCGTTATCTTCTGCTGGCGTCTGGACATTTAGTCAGATTTCCCTGGGTGTTGGACCCCACAGGTTGAAAGATTTTTCTGTGAAATCTCTGGGTTCTGTTTTTCTTATCCTGCCCAGCAGGTGGCGCTCGTGGCACACGTTTGTCTGCGGGTCCCACCAGTAAAAGTTGCTGTGCGTCCTTTAACTTTGGAAAACTCTCGCCGTGGGGAAGGTTCGGCAGCCGAAGCGGTTTGGAAGAGTGCCAGCTGGCCCCGGGGTCCGAACGCGGCGAGGGTTGCCGGCCGCCGCATCCCAGGATAGCGCCCGATCGAATTTCCTAGTCGGCCCGGGGCGCCAAACATGGTGGGATGGCGCTAGCTGCCGCAGCCTGGGAGAGTGCACTGTTCCCAGCCGGACTGGGGAGTCACATGTTTCGAAGGGACCCCCCCCCCCGGTCACCGTTCTACGTGGTCTGGGGATTTCCGACCCAACTCTCTCAGTTGGTCCGGGGGGCCTCGCGTGGTGGGGGCGCCATCCGCCGTGGCCCGAGGTGTCCGCCTACCCAATTCTGCCAGCTGGCCTGGTAAGGAGGAAGGGAGGGACTCCCGACGCTTGCCGTCCCTCTCGGGAAAGCCCGCACCCCTCGGTGATCTCACCGGAGCTGGTTCTCCCAGACAGTCAGCCGTTCCAGTACGGGGAACGCTGTCCCTTTGATCTCTGTTGTGGCTCCGGGAGCTGCTCTGTATCGTCTCCACTCCCCCAGTAGCTGTTCTCGAGGAGGAAAGGTGAGGGTGGCAAGGCTGTCGAGGCCGGTGGCGGAGAAGCCGGTGAAGGCGGAAGAGGACACGGTGGTGGTTGGAGAGCCGCCGGAGCAGGAGGAGAAAGGGAAGGACAAGATGGCGGATGGAGCGCCGCCGGAGCAGAAGGGGGAAGAGGGCGAGGAGGGCGGGCTGGCTGGCGGGGCGGGAGCGCCGCCGGGCCGGTGGAGAAAGAGGGTGAGGAGGGCGGGTTGGCTGGCGGGGCGGGAGCGCCGCCAGGCCGGCCGAGAAAAAGCTCTTTAGATTTTTAATATGTGCAAATATTATTTAGTTTTATTGTTTTTGAACTTGGTATTAATGAGATAATGCTGTGTGTAATATTTTTTCATGTTTATTTTCCATTGTATGAATATACCACAGTGTGTCCATTTCTTTGCTGGTGGACATTTGTGTAGTTTGTCCTCTTTTCTATTATGGGTCTCTAAATCCCTTATCCAAACTTCTGAAATTGAAAAAGCTCTGAAAATGAGAAAAACAAACGAGCAAAAAGCAGTAAATTTTCAGCAGATTTATTTTGTGGAAAAGCCTGACTTGTGCTGATATGAGAGTATTTGTAATCTTTATTTATCCCACTTAGTGTGAATATTTGTGTTTCACCATAGAAGTTCTAGGAGCAGAATTGCTGGTACTCAAAGGTGCAGCAACAAGACTGGACAATGTCAGATTGTTTTCCAAAGATGTTTGTATATGTATATACTTCCTCCGTCAGTGCACATGTTTTCATTGCTCAGCTTTCTTTTTTTTTTTTTCTTTTTTTTTATTTATTTATTTTTATTTTTTCTTTTTTTTTATTTTTATTATTTAAAAAAAGAATTAACAGAACAATTAGAAATCATTCCAATCTACATGTACAATCAGTAATTCTTAATAACATCACATAGTTGCATATTCATCATTTCTTAGTACATTTGCATCGATTTAGAAAAAGAAATAAAAAGACAACAGAATAAGAATTAAAACAATAATAGAAAGAAAAAAAACCAAAAAAAACAAAAACAAAAAACCTATACCTCACATGCAGCTTCATTCAGTGTTTTAACATAATTGCATTACAATTGGGTAGTATTGTGCTGTCCATTTCTGAGTTTTTATATCCAGTCCCGTTGTACAGTCTGTATCCCTTCATCTCCAATTATCCCTTCTCTTTTTTTTTTTTTTTTAATTAACGGAAAAAAAGAAATTAACCCAACATTTAGAGATCATACCATTCTACACATGCAATCATTAATTCTTAACATCATCACATAGATGCATGATCATCATTTCTTAGTACATTTGCATTGGTTTAGAAGAACTAGCAACATAACCGAAAAAGATATAGAATGTTAATATAGAGAAAAAAACAAAAGTAATAATAGTAAAATCAAAACAAAACAAAACAAAACAAAACAAAAACCTATAGCTCAGATGCAGCTTCATTCAGTGTTTTAACATGATTACTTTACAATTAGGTATTATTGTGCTGTCCATTTTTGAGTTTTTGTATCTAGTCCTGTTGCACAGTCTGTATCCCTTCAGCTTCAATTACCCATTGTCTTACCCTGTTTCTAACTCCTGCTGAACTCTGTTACCAATGACATATTTCAAGTTTATTCTCGAATGTCCGTTCACATCAGTGGGACCATACAGTATTTGTCCTTTAGTTTTTGGCTGGACTCACTCAGCATAATATTCTCTAGGTCCATCCATGTTATTACATGGTTCATAAGTTTATCTTGTCTTAAAGCTGCATAATATTCCATCGTATGTATATACCACAGTTTGTTTAGCCACTCTTCTGTTGATGGAGATTTTGGCTGTTTCCATCTCTTTGCAATAAATAATGCTGCTATAAACATTGGTGTGCAAATGTCCGTTTGTGTCTTTGCCCTTAAGTCCTTTGAGTAGATACCTAGCAATGGTATTGCTGTGTCGTATGGCAATTCTATATTCAGCTTTTTGAGGAACCGCCAAACTGCCTTCCACAGTGGTTGCACCCTTTGACATTCCCACCAACAGTGGATAAGTGTGCCTCTTTCTCCGCATCCTCTCCAGCACTTGTCATTTTCTGTTTTGTTGATAATGGCCATTCTGGTGGGTGTGAGATGATATCTCATTGTGGTTTTGATTTGCATTTCTCTAATGGCCAGGGACATTGAGCATCTCTTCATGTGCCTCTTGGCCATCCGTATTTCCTCTTCTGAGAGGTGTCTGTTCAAGTCTTTTTCCCATTTTGTAATTGGGTTGGCTGTCTTTTTGTTGTTGAGATGAACAATCTCTTTATAAATTCTGGATACTAGACCTTTATCTGATATATCATTTCCAAATATTGTCTCCCATTGTGAAGGCTGTCTTTCTACTTTCTTGATGAAGTTCTTTGATGCACAAAAGTGTTTAATTTTGAGGAGTTCCCATTTATTTATTTCCTTCTTCAGTGCTCTTTCTTTAGGTTTAAGGTCCATAAAACCGCCTCCAGTTGTAAGATCCATAAGATATCTCCCAACATTTTCCTCTAACTGTTTTATGGTCTTAGACCTAATGTTTAGATCTTTGATCCATTTTGAGTTAACTTTTGTATAGGGTGTGAGAGATGGGTCTTCTTTCATTCTTTTGCATATGGATATCCAGTTCTCTAGGCACCATTTATTGAAGAGACTGCTCTGTCCCAGGTGAGTTGGCTTGACTGCCTTATCAAAGATCAAATGTCCATAGATGAGAGGGTCTATATCTGAGCACTCTATTCGATTCCATTGGTCGATATATCTATCTTTATGCCAATACCATGCTGTTTTGACCACTGTGACTTCATAATATGCCTTAAAGTCAGGCAGCGCGAGACCTCCAGCTTCGTTTTTTTTCCTCAAGATGTTTTTAGCAATTCGGGGCACCCTGCCCTTCCAGATAAATTTGCTTATTGGTTTTTCTATTTCTGAAAAATAAGTTGTTGGGATTTTGATTTGTATTGCATTGAATCTGTAAATCAATTTAGGTAGGATTGACATCTTAACTATATTTAGTCTTCCAATCCATGAACACGGTATGCCCTTCCATCTATTTAGGTCTTCTGTGATTTCTTTTAGCAGTTTTTTGTAGTTTTCTTTATATAGGTTTTTTGTCTCTTTAGTTAAATTTATTCCTAGGTATTTTATTCTTTTAGTTGCAATTGTAAATGGGATTTGTTTCTTGATTTCCCCCTCAGCTTGTTCATTACTAGTGTATAGAAATGCTACAGAGTTTTGAATGTTGATCTTGTAACCTGCTACTTTGCTGTACTCATTTATAAGCTCTAGTTGTTTTGTTGTGGATTTTTCCGGGTTTTCGACGTATAGTATCATATCGTCTGCAAACAGTGCTAGTTTTACTTCTTCCTTTCCAATTTTGATGCCTTGTATTTCTTTTTCTTGTCTAATTGCTCTGGCTAGAACCTCCAACACAATGTTGAATAATAGTGGTGATAGTGGACATCCTTGTCTTGTTCCTGATCTTAGGGGGAAAGTTTTCAATTTTTCCCCATTGAGGATGATATTAGCTGTGGGTTTTTCATATATTCCCTCTATCATTTTAAGGAAGTTCCCTTGTATTCCTATCTTTTGAAGTGTTTTCAACAGGAAAGGATGTTGAATCTTGTCGAATGCCTTCTCTGCATCAATTGAGATGATCATGTGATTTTTCTGCTTTGATTTGTTGATATGGTGTATTACATTAATTGATTTTCTTATGTTGAACCATCCTTGCATACCTGGGATGAATCCTACTTGGTCATGATGTATAATTCTTTTAATGTGTTGTTGGATACGATTTGCTAGAATTTTATTGAGGATTTTTGCATCTGTATTCATTAGAGAGATTGGTCTGTAGTTTTCTTTTTTTGTAATATCTTTGCCTGGTTTTGGTATGAGGGTGATGTTGGCTTCATAGAATGAATTAGGTAGTTTTCCCTCCACTTCGATTTTTTTGAAGAGTTTGAAGAGAATTGGTACTAATTCTTTCTGGAACGTTTGGTAGAATTCACATGTGAAGCCATCTGGTCCTGGACTTTTCTTTTTAGGAAGCTTTTGAATGACTAATTCAATTTCTTTACTTGTGATTGGTTTGTTGAGGTCATCTATTTCTTCTTGAGTCAAAGTTGGTTGTTCATGTCTTTCCAGGAACCCGTCCATTTCATCTAAACTGTTGTATTTATTAGCGTAAAGTTGTTCATAGTATCCTGTTATTACCTCCTTTATTTCTGTGAGGTCAGTAGTTATGTCTCCTCTTCCATTTCTGATCTTATTTATTTGCATCCTCTCTCTTCTTCTTTTTGTCAATCTTGCTAAGGGCCCATCAATCTTATTGATTTTCTCATAGAACCAACTTCTGGCCTTATTGATTTTCTCTATTGTTTTCATGTTTTCAATTTCATTTATTTGTGCTCTAATCTTTGTTATTTCTTTCCTTTTGCTTGCTTTGGGGTTAGCTTGCTGTTCTTTCTCCAGTTCTTCCAAATGGATAGTTAATTCCTGAATTTTTGCCTTTTCTTCTTTTCTGATATAGGCATTTAGAGCAATAAATTTCCCTCTTAGCACTGCCTTTGCTGCGTCCCATAAGTTTTGATATGTTGTGTTTTCATTTTCATTCGCCTCGAGGTATTTACTGATTTCTCTTGCAATTTCTTCTTTGACCCAGTCGTTGTTTAGGAGTGTGTTGTTGAGCCTCCACGTATTTGTGAATTTTCTGGCACTCTGCCTATTATTGATTTCCAACATCATTCCTTTATGGTCCGAGAAAGTGTTGTGTAAGATTTCAATCTTTTTAAATTTGTTAAGACTTGCTTTGTGACCCAGCATATGGTCTATCTTTGAGAATGATCCATGAGCACTTGAGAAAAAGGTGTATCCTGCTGTTGTGGGATGTAATGTCCTATAAATGTCTATTAAGTCTAGTTCATTTATAGTAATATTCAGATTCTCTATTTCTTTGTTGATCCTCTGTCTAGATGTTCTGTCCCTTGATGAGAGTGGTGAGTTGAAGTCTCCAACTATTATGGTATATGAGTCTATTTCCCTTTTCAGTGTTTGCAGTATATTCCTCACGTATTTTGGGGCATTCTGATTCGGTGCGTAAATATTTATGATTGTTATGTCTTCTTGTTTAATTGTTCCTTTTATTAGTATATAGTGTCCTTCTTTGTCTCTTTTAACTGTTTTACATTTGAAGTCTAATTTGTTGGATATTAGTATAGCCACTCCTGCTCTTTTCTGGTTGTTATTTGCATGAAATATCTTTTCCCAACCTTTCACTTTCAACCTATGTTTATCTTTGGGTCTAAGATGTGTTTCCTGTAGACAGCATATAGAAGGATCCTGTTTTTTAATCCATTCTGCCAATCTATGTCTTTTGATTGGGGAATTCAGTCCATTGACATTCAGTGTTATTACTGTTTGGATAATATTTTCCTCTAACATTTTGCCTTTTGTATTATATACATCATATCTGATTTTCCTTCTTTCTACACTCTTTTCCATATCTCTCTCTTCTGTCTTTTTGTATCTGACTCTAGTGCTCCCTTTAGTATTTCTTGCAGAGCTGGTCTCTTGGTCACAAATTCTTTCAGTGACTTTTTGTCTGAGAATGTTTTAATTTCTCCCTCATTTTTGAAGGATAATTTTGCTGGATATAGGAGTCTTGGTTGGCAGTTTTTCTCTTTTAGTATTTTAAATACATCATCCCACTGTCTTCTAGCTTCCATGGTTTCTGCTGAGAGATCTGTGCATAGTCTTATTGGGTTTCCCTTGTATGTTATGGATTGCTTCTCTCTCGCTGCTTTCAAGATCCTCTCTTTCTCTTTGACCTCTGACATTCTAACTAGTAAGTGTCTTGGAGAACGCCTATTTGGGTCTAATCTCTTTGGGGTGCGCTGCACTTCTTGGATCTGTAATTTTAGGTCTTTCATAAGAGTTGGGAAATTTTCAGTGATAATTTCTTCCATTAGTTTTTCTCCTCCTTTTCCCTTCTCTTCTCCTTCTGGGACACCCACAACACGTGTATTTGTGCGGTTCATATTGTCCTTGAGTTCCCTGATACCCTGTTCAAATATTTCCATTCTTTTCCCTATAGTTTCTGTTTCTTTTTGGAATTCAGATGTTCCATCCTCCAAATCACTAATTCTATCTTCTGTCTCTTTAAATCTATCATTGTAGCTATTCATTATTTTTTCTATGTTTGCTACTTTATCCTTCACTTCCATAAGTTCTGCGATTTGGTTTTTCAGTTTTTCTATTTCTGCTTTATGTTCAGCCCATGTCCTCTTCATGTCCTCCCTCAATTTATCGATTTCATTTTTGAAGAGGTTTTCCATTTCTGTTCGTATATTCAGCATTAGTTGTCTCAGCTCTTGTGTCTCATTTGAGCTATTGGTTTGTTCCTTTGACTGAGCCATATTCTCAATCTTTTGAGCGTGTACAGTTATCTTCTGCTGCTGGCGTCTGGGCATTTATTCAGATTTCTCTTGGTGTTGGACCCAGCAAGGTTGTAATATTTTTCTGTGAAATCTCTGGGTTCTGTTTTTCTTATCCTGCCCAGTAGGTGGCGCTCGTGGTACACGTTTGTCTGCGGGTCCCACCAGTAAAAGGTGCTGTGGGACCTTAAACTTTGGAAAACTCTCGCCGTCCTGGGGGTTCGCTAGCCGAAGCGGCTTGAGCCCGCCCTCGGTCCGAACGCAGGGAGGGTTGCTGGTCGCCGCAGCCAGGGAAAGAGCCCGTCCGAATTTCCTAGTCGGCCCTGGGCAACAAGCGTGGCGGAAGGGCGCCAGCGGCAGCGGCCCGCCCGAGAGAGTGCACGTTCCCCGGGAGTCACGGGTTTGGAAGGGGCCTCCCCCACCCGTCACCGTTCTCTGCGGCCTGGGGGTTTCCGATCCAATTCTCTCAGTTGGTCTGGGGGCTGCGCGTGGTGTGGGCGCCAGCCGTCTTTGTTTCAGGGGACCGCCTCTCCAGTTCTCCCAGCCGGCCCGGGAAGGGGGAAGGGAGTAACTCCGGCCACTTCCCACCCCGCCCGGTAAGGCCCGCGCGCCTCGGCGATCTCACCCGAGCTGCTTCTCTCAGCCAGCCAGCCGTTCCAGGATGGGGTACGCTGTCTTTTTTATCTCTGTTGTGGCTTTGGGCGCTTTCTGTATCGTTTCTACTCCCCTAGTAGGTGTCCTGGAGAAGAAACTAAGATCCGCGCGTCTTACTAAGCCGCCATCTTCCAGGAAGTATTCAGCTTTCTTGTCCACATATGATTTTGCCAGACTTTAAAAGTTTTTGCTAATGCATTTGAGCATTTTTTTACAATGCTGATAGACTAGTCTTCCCTATTCTGGTTAATTCCCATTTTGTGTCTTTGTCAGTTTTTGTACTGGGTTTTTTAAGTTCTTGTGTGTTTTGGTGAACAGTTTCTTAATTTTAATGTTATTGAACGTATGTTTTTTATGGGTAGTACTTTTTTAATCTGTCTGAGTAACTTTTTCTTCAGCAGAGAGTTCTTGAAGATATTTTCTAGTGTTATCTTATGGAAGTTATATAGTGTTTTATCTTCCTAATTTAAGTTTTTAATCCATCTGGAATTGATTTTGTATATATAGTGTGAAGTGGTGCTCCAGATTCATGTTTTTCCCTCAGAAGAACAGCAGATTGTCAGCATCATTTTTTAAACCTCAGATTTTATTGAGATATATTTACATACCATATAATCCATCCAAAGTACAGTGTTGCACAGTATCATCACCTAGTTGTGACATATCGTCACACTCAATTTAAGATCTTTTTCATTACTCCAAAAAGAAAACTAACAAATATACATTAAAAAAAAAACAACTCAAAATACTCTTAACCTCTTATCCCACCTGTTGTTGACTCCTAGTATCGCTATGGTACACCTGTTACTGTTCACGAAAGAATATTAAGGTATTACTGTTAACTGTAGTCAGTAGCTTGCAATAGGTGGTTTCCCCAACACTCTGTCGTTAACTCTTTGTACAAGTGTCGTACATTTGTTCTAGTTCGTAAAAGAACTTATTTATATTTGCAGTGTTGGGGACACAATTTGACTCTAACCCCCTTTCAACCACATTCACACTCAAGTCAGCACTGTTAGTTATCTCACCGTACCGTGAAACCATCACCTCTATCCATTTCCAAACATTTAAATTCAACCTTGTTAAAAATTCTGTACATTTAGGAACTGCTCCCCTTTCTGTTTTATGACTATGAGTTTGCGTATTCTAGTTATTTCATATTAATTAAATCATATAATACCTGTCCTGTTGTGTCTGACTTATTTCAGTTAGCATTATGTCCTCAAGGTTCATCTGTGTTGTCATTTGCTTCAGGACCTCATTCCTTCCTTCTTCAGCATCTTTTTTAAATTGTGAAAAATGACATATATGCAAAAAATAAATAAATTTCGAAGCACACTGCAACAATTGGTTGTAGAACAGATTTTAAAGTTTGGTATGGGTTACAATTCTACGATTTTAGGTTTTTCCTTCTAGCTGCTCCAAGATACTGGAGACTAAAAGAAACATCATTGTAACGATTCAGCAGTCATACTCATTTGTTAAATCCTATTTTCTCTTTCATAACTCCACCTTTTCTTTTGATCATTCTCTCAATATTTAGGAATATTTGGACTATGCCCATTCTAACTTTCTCATGTTGGAAAGGACTGTCAACAATATGGGATAGGAGGATGTAACTAGTTGACGTTCTGGAGAGGCTGGCTCATCGGTTTCAGGGCTTATCTGGCCTGGGAACCATCTGGGAGTTTGTGGCTTATTGGCTACTTGAAGTGGCTTGCCAAATCTGTCTTTTTCAGGGGAAAAGAGGCATCAAATGTTGGTCTAAATCTTTCTAGGCTTCCCTTCTTTCTAGAATTTTGAACTCTCAGATCTTTGTTGCCTTTGTTGCACGTCATGCCTTTAAAGAATTTTTTTTTTTTTTTTTTTTTACATCAAATTAGGTTTTTAAGTTCTCACAGGGAGGGCTGGTCTGAAATGGGTTATTCAGTCATTGAGGGGCATGGAAGTAGAGCAAGTGCTCCTTCTGCCTTATGGTGTTCTTCAAGGAACTACTGGTGGTTTGATTCTGCATATAATTTTAGAATCATGTTTTAAAGTTGATACTGTTCACAGTATCATCTTTAATACTGTTGGTATTTTCATGAAAAATGCAATGAATCAATTTGGTGAGAACTAACATTTTTTTTCCTGATTATTTATTTATTGTCTTTTCTTTTTTTCTTACTCATCTTTCCATATACTGGATAAAAGGAATGTCAGTAAAAAGATTTTCACAATCACATGATCACACCTTAAAAACTCTGTAGTTATCCAGTCGTCTTCAAGAATCAAGGCTGAATGAGGAAGAACAAAGGAATGTCAGCACTGCAGGGTGCCGAAAACAGTTGGCCATCCACATCACAAAACTTCAACTTCTGTGTAAGAACAAAGGGAGAAATGCTCATTTGGTGCAAAATTAACTTTTTTAAATTAATAAAACCAATCAGCATACAAACATGAACATTCTTAACATATGAACATTCCATACTTAGTGTGCAATCAGTGGCTCACAAGTCATCACATAGTTGTATGTTCATCCCCATGATCATTTTTCAGAACATTTACATCAGTCCAGAAAAAGAAATAAAAAGAAAAAACTCACATATACCATACCCCTTATCCCTCCCTCTCATATTCCCCTCTACTCAATTTATTTTAACATTTGTTCCCCCTATTATTTATTCATTTTTAATCCGTATTTTTTACTTATCTGTCCATACCGTAGAGAACAAGGTTTTCACAATCACATAGTCACTTGTGAAAGCTATATCATTATCCACTCATCTTAAAGAAACATGGCTACTGGAACACAGCTCTACAGTTTCAGACATTTCCCTCTAGCCTCTCTACTACACCTTACATATCTATATAATGCGGAAGAATAATCTCCAGGATAACCTCTTGACTCTGTTTGAAATCTCTCAGCCACTGACACTTTATTTTGTTTCATTTCTCTCTTTCCCCTTTCAGTTGAGAAGGTTTTCTCAGTCCCTTGATGGTGAGTCCCATCTCATTCTAAGATTTCTGTCCCATGTTGCCAGGGAGGTTTACACCACTGGGAGTCATGTCCCACATAGAGAGGGGGAGGACAGTGAGTTTGCTTACTGTGTTGACTGAGAGATAGGCCTCATCTGAGCAACAAAAGAGGCTTTCTGGGGGTGACTCTTAGGCAAATTTTTAGTAGGCTTAGCCTGTCCTTTGCGGGGATGAGTTTCATATGAACAAACCCCAAGATTGAGGGTTCAGCCTATTGATTTTGTTGTCCTCACTGCTTGTGAGAATATCAGGCCTTCTCCAAATGGGAAAGTTGAATTTCCCCTTTCTCTCTATTCCCCCAAGGGGTCTTTGCAAATACTTTTTTTTTCACTGTTCAGATCACTCTGAGATTTATCAGGGCATCGTTTTGGACAAACCTACAGAATCCATGCCCTACTCAAGGGAGAACTAACATTCTGTTACTTTTTTTCTAAACCATGAACATATTGTAGTCTCCATTTATTTAAGTCTCGTGAAACGTCTTCTAGTAAAATTTCATAATTTTCTTCAAGTGAGAGTATGGCAGATGTATTTTGCTAGATTTATTTCTAGGTGCCTTATTTTTGTAGCATAATGTAATGGTACCTTTTTATGATGATATTTTCTACCTTTCTTATTATTATAGAAATAAAATTTGACTAGGTATAGCAATCTTGCTGTAATCCTAATTGTGATAAATTATTTGTAGATTTCTTTTAGATATTCTATGCAGATAGCCCTGTGAATAATAACCTCTTTGTTTCTTCCTCTCCAATTCTTATTTTTTCTTTCTTTCTTTCTTTTTCTTGTCTTAATGTGCTGGCTAGGATCTCCAGTACAATGTTGAATAGGAGCGGTGATGGGGGCATCGTGATCTTGTTCCTGATTTTAAAGGGAATGCTTTCAAAGTTTCACAGTTAAGTATGATGCTTGATGTAGGTTTATTGTAGATAATCTTTTTAGGTTAAGGATTTTCCTTTCTGTTACTAATTTTGTAAGTTTTTTTTTTTAATCATAAATGGATGTTGAATTTTATAAAAAGCTTTTTATTCCTGCATCTTTTGAGAGTATCATGTTGTTTTCTATAATCTTTTAATATAGTGAATTATGTTGATTGATTTTCTAATGTTAAACCAACCTAGGGTTCTAAGTATAAATTCAACCCATATCTGCCTTTCTCATTTTTTCATTACTAGACTCAGTTTGATTAGAGTTTTAATTTAGAATTTTATGTCTCTAAGAATGAATAATAATATTCACCTTTAATAATTATTTTTTAAAAATATATCTTTTCCTTCCTCTGGACGAGTTTATATAATATTAGAATGATCTTTTCATAAATGTTTGTTAGAACTTACTTGTAAAAGTGTTGCTGGTGTTTGCTTTGTGAGAAGATTCTTAAGTACTGATTTAATTGTTTTGGGTATAGTAGTATTCATATTTTCAATTTTAAAATCACTTTTGGTTGATTATACTTTTATAGAAAGTTGTCCATTTCATCCACATTCTTTAATTTATGGCATAAAGTTGTTAATCTCTTATTTTGTATTAATGTCCCTTTTATTATTTTTTAATGATTTTTCATTTCTTGATGAGTTTTAGCTAAAAATTTGTCAGTTAAAAAAATCTTTCTATATAGTCAACTTTTTGGCTTTGTTGGTATTCTTTAATGTATTTTTCTCCTATTACATTAATTTCTGCTTTTTATTTTCTTCTATTCCTTTGGGTTTTTTTCTGTTTTTCTTATTAAGTGGGATGCTTAGTGCATTAATTTTCAGCATTTTTAGTATAGACATGTAAAATGGTAAATTTCTGTGTATTTTGTTTCCTGCATTATCCAGTTTTTTGTGTTTCTTATTTTTTTACATCATTCGATTTTTTTAATGCAATTTTACTTAATCTTCACTAACTATATAATCCATTCGAAGTATACAATCAGTGACTTACTTACAGTATTATCACATAGTTGTGCACTGATCATCACAATTTAAGAACGTTTTCGTTACTCCCTCCAAAAAAAAGAAAAAAGAAAACCCAGAACATCCCATACCGTTTTACCCCCTATAATTGATCCCAGGTATTAGTGTGGTACATTTGTTACTGGTTACAAAAGAATATTAAGGTATCACTATTATCTGTAGTCCATAGTTTGCAGTAGGTATGTTTTCCCTCCATATCCGACTCTACCATTAATTCATTGTCATAGTGTCATGCATTTGTTCTAGTTCATGAAAGAACTTTTAATATTTGTATTATTAATCACAGTCCCTGTCCGTCCCAAGATTCACTGTGTTATACATTCCCATATTTTAACCACTACCTTTGCTTCTGGTGACATACTTGACTCTAAACTTCCCCTTTCAACTACATTCACACACAATTCACAGTTTAATTATGCTCATAATAATGTCTACCTCTATCCATTTCTGAACGTTTAAGTTCAACCTAGTCAAAAATTCTGCACATATTTAACAACCACTACCCATTCTCTAGCCTCATTCTAACTCCTGGTAACCTATATTCTAGATTTTATGTTTTTAGTTTATATATTCTAATTTGCTGATGTTAGTGAGATCATACAATATTTGTCCTTTTGTGTCTGACTCATTTCACTTCACATAATGTCCTCAAGGTTTATCTATGTTGTTGCATGCTTTGGGACTTTACTCCTTTTTATTGTTGAATAATATTCCATCATATGTATATACCACGGTTTTTTTTTTTTAATCCATTCATCAGTTGATGGATACTTGGGTTGTTTCCATCTTTTGGCAGTTGTGAATAATGCTGCTAAAACATCATTATGAAATGTCTGTTCACATCCCTGTTTTCAGATCTTCTGAATATACTGAGTAGCAGAATTGTTGGGATTGTAAGACAGCTCTATACTTAGCTTTCTGAGGAACTATCAAATCATCTTCCACAGTGGCTGTACCATTTTACATTCCCACCAGCAGTGAATAAGGCATTACCTGTTTTTGATGTGTAGTATTTTCATTATTTTTCCCTTTGAGTATTTTTCAATTTTCCTCTGTGAACTCCTTAATCTGTGAGTTATTTAAAAGTTTAAATTCCAAACGTGTGGTTTGGCAACAAGGTCAGTCTTATAATAGTTCTTTGAAATCAGTTGAAACCATGTGGTCAGTTTTTTATAATTTTTGTTTGTACTTGAAGAGAATATTAACTTTCCATTAGTTAGTGAAAGGTTTTATATATGTTCAGTAGTTAGGCTTGTTAGTTATGTTGTTCAAATCTTATCTTTTTTTTTTGAGTAGAGGTATGTTGATTTTTACTAGAATGCTTGATTTTCAGTTTTTCCTTATAGTTCTGTTAATTTTCTTTTATATATACTTAAAAGCTCCTAGTAGATGAAAATTTAAATTTACTATTTATTGAAACTTTTACTCTGTAGTGCCTCTATGTACAGGATTTTTTTTTTTTTGTCTTAAATATACTATTGCTTGATGTAATTCTTTTTCTGTTGGTCACTTAATTTTGTCTGGTTTTTATTCCTCCTCCCCTCCCACACTTTTACATTCTTTTAGTTGTATCCCTTGTGAATATATTGTCACTGACTTTTTTGTTTTTAAATCTGATCTGATAGTCTTGTTCTTTGTCATTTTAAATTAGACTTTTTATTTAGATATCACTGATTTACTCACAGTTATAAGGAATAATACAGAGAGTATATCACCATGTACTCTCTACCCAGTTCCTCCCAGTGATAACATCCTCCAAATTATACCATGATATCAAAACCAAGATGTTGGCAGTGACACAGTGAAGATGCAGAACATTTTCATTATCAGTAATCTCTTGTGTCTCCCTTTTAAAGTCACACTCACTATCCCTCCTGAACATCTGAAGCCCATTAATCTGTTTTTCATTTCTATGATTTTGTCTTTTCAAGACTGTTATATAAGTGGTATCGTATAGTATATAACCTTTGGGATTTAGCTTTTTTCATTCAGTATATTGCTCTGGAAATTCTTAGAGGTATATAAACACTATACCTAGGGTTGAGTGGTATCCATAGTATGCATTTATTATTGTTTGTCTAACCATTGGCTGCTGAAGGACATCTGGGTCATTTATACTTTTTGGCTGTTACAAATAAAACTGCTGAACACATTCATGGACATGTGTTGTGTTTTTTTTTTTTTTTTTTTGGGGGGGGGTGCATGGTCCAGGAATCAAACCCAGGTCGCCCACATGAAAGGTGGGCATTCTAACCACTGAACTACCAGTGCACCCCATGTGTTTTTTTTTTTAACATAAATTTTCATTTCTATGGAACGAATGCCCAGTAGTGCAGTTGCTGAGTTATGGTAGTTGCATCTAATTTTTAAAAAAATTGTCAAACTGTTTTCCAGAGTAGTTGTACCATTTTACGTCCTCACCAGCTGTGCATAAATGATTGTTTCTTTGCATCCATTTGGTGTTACTATTTTTCTGATAGTTATGTAGTGATCTTTCATTGAGCTTTTAATTTGCATTTCTCTAATGGCTAATAATGTTGAATAAAGTTTCATATGCTTGTTTGCCATGTATATAACCCATTAGTAAAATGTCTTTTTTTCATCTTCAAAATCTTTTTAATGTATGCATTTTTATATGTGAGCACACCCCATTTTTTAAAACCTTTTAAAATTGTATAATATAACATGTATATACAAAGCAAAGAAAGAAAGAAGCAATGGTTTTCAAAGCACTCTTCAACAAATAGTTACAGGACAGATTCCAGAGTTTTTCGTGGGCTACCATACTATCATCTCAGATTTTTCCTTCTAACTTCTCCAGAACATTCTCATGTCTCTTTTACTTTTTCTACTTGGATTGTTTTTTTCTAGGTTGAGTTTTGAGAATTCTAAATATATTCTAGATACTAGTCCTTTGCTGCATATGTGACTTGGAAATACTTTTTTTCAGTCTGTTAACTGTCTCTGCATCAGTTTAAACAGAGTCTTTTGTAGAGCAAAGTTTTTAAATTTTGGTGAAGATCAGTATGTCATTTTTTCTTTTATGGATGTTGATTTTAGCATCAAGTGTAAGAATTCTTTGCCTAGCCTTTGAACCCAAAGACGTTCTTCTGTTTTTTTCCCTAAAAGTTTTTTTTTTCTTATGTTAGTAAGTCTGATCTATTTCAAGTTAATTTTCAAAATTGTTTTAGCTCTTCTAGTTCCTTTCCCTTTCCATATAGATTTTGGAATAATCTTGTCTAGATCTACAAAAACATCTTGCTTGGAATTTTAATAGGAATTATGCTAAAACTGTGTGTCAGTTTGGGGGAGAATTGACATCTTTATTTGTTGAGCCTTCCAGTCCGTGAACATATTCTCTCTCCATTTATTTAGAACTTAAATTTCTTTGTCAGTATTTTATTATTCGCAGTAAACAAGTTTTGTATATGCATGTTTCATTAGCTTTACACCCAAGTATTTCATTTTCTTGGGAGGGTTGTAAATGGTATTATATTTAAAATTTTGGTTTTCATGTGTTCATTGTTTAGTATGTAGGAATGTGATTGGTTTTTGTGTATTGATCTTGTATCCTGTGATCTTGCTGAATTCACTAGCTCAGTAAGTTCATTACTTCTAGAAATTGTTTTTAGATTCCTTGGGATTTTTATTTGGATATGGATACTTGCATTTTTTTTACCTTTCTGACCTGTGTGCTTTTCTTTTCTCATTGCACAGACTAGAACTTTAAGCACTATGTTGAATAAGTACTAAGAATAGATATCCTTGCCTCGTTCTTGACTTGGAGAAAAGATTCAGTCTTACACCATTGGGTATAATGGTAGCTGTAGTATTTTTGTGGTGTTTTTATTTTTTTTTGGTAGGGGTGCTCTTTATCAAGTTGAGAAAGTTCCTCTCCCTGTTTTTCCTATTTTTCTGAGAGTTTTGTGTTTTTTTTTTAAATCATGTATGGGGGTTGAATTTGTCAAGCGTTTTTTTCTACATCAATTAATATGATCATATGGTTTTCTTTTTTAGGCTATTAATATGGTATGTTATATTGATTGATTTCTCACACTTGGTCCATAATGTATTACTGTTATCATATATTGCTGATTCTGTTTGGCAATATTTGTTAAGGCTTTTTGAATCTATATTCATGAGGTATATTGGTAGAAATACTCACTTAATACTTATTCTCCTAAATGATTCTGGTTCAGCAGTGTGGGCTTTTCACTTTTCCTCTCATGTGTGAGGCTATTTACCACCTCAGGGACTTTGCACCTTCTGTTAACTAGGCCTTGGAATGCCTTTTTAAAATTTTTTTTAAGGGGCATAGTTAAAACTGAATCAGAGGAAGATTTTATTAATAAAAAATAAAGCAGACTAACTATGTACATATTTAAGAAATTAGAAAACAACATAAAAGGTCACATACATGTAGTAGGAGGGAATTAAAACGGATAAAAATTGAGCTAGAAAACTGAAAATGGTAGACAGGTAAATGGACCCAAATATGATTCTTTTCAGAAACCTTGAAATACCTTTTCCTCAGATATCCGTGACTTTTTTGCTCATTTCAGTAATTTGTTTGGCTGTTACTTTCTCAGTGAGGCCTTACCTCTTTAAACTGCATGTCCTTTACCTCTTCACTTCCTGTTTCTTTTCCCTCAATATTTTCCATTCATTAGCACTTGCCATATTATGTATTTTATTTAATTCCTTATTGTAATTTTGATCAGTCAAATTCTCCCACTCATTTTGTCATCCATTGGAATTTTATTTAATATTTAATTAAGTTGGAGAGAAGTGACTTTTTAAAGTATTCATTGCTTTTACCTAGTAACATGAAATGTTTCTCAATTTATTCAAAGCTACTTTTATGTCCTGTGTTGGTGTTTTTTTAAAATACAATTTTATTGGTACATATTATCTCTCATCTAAAGTGTACAATCAGTGGTTTACAGTATCATCATATAGCAGTGCATTTATCATCACAATTGGTTTTTGAACATTTTAATTACTTCAAAAAAAAGAAAGAAGAAAGTAAAAGTAAAAAAGAATACCTGGAACATCCCACACCTCCCACCTTCATTATTTTTTTTTATCTTTATTTTCTTATTCATCTGTCTGTACAGTGGATAAAGGGAGTGTTAGTCACAAGGTTTTCACAATCACATGGTCACACCTTAAAAGCTATATAGTTGTTATACAGTCATCTTTATGAATCAAGGTTTTTGGATTACAGTTCAATAGTATCAAGTATTTCCCTCTAGCTACTCCAATACACCAAAAACTGAAAAGAGATACTATATACTGCCTAAGAATAACCTCCGGAATGACTTCAGGACTATTTGAAATCTAGTAGCCACTGAAACTTCGTTTCATTTCTCTTCCCCCTTTTGTCAAGAAGGTTTTCTCATTCCCAGGAGTCGTGTCCTGCATTGCCAGGGAGATTTACACCCCTGGGAGTCATGTCTCACATAGTGGGGAGAGGGCAGTGAGTTCAGTTGCCCAGTTGGCTTAGATAGAGTGGCTACATCTAAGCAACAAAGAGGTCTCTAGGGGCGACTCTTAGGCATAATTATAAGTAGGCTTAGCTTCTCCATTGCAGGAATAAGTTTCATAAAGGCAAACCCTAAGATCAAGGTCTTGGTTTATTAAATTGGTAGTTCCTAATGTCTATGAGATCATCAGGAATCCCCGAGGTGGGGAAGCTCAATTTGTACACATCTTTCCTTAGTTTTTCAGAAGGGATGTTTTTGTTTTGTTTTGTTTTCTTGGTTTTGTTTACTGTAGTTCTTGCAAAATTCTTTAATTCATTCCTTTGTACTTTGTATTTTACTACTTAGATATTTTCAAACATTGTCTTTCTTTATTGGCCATTTGAAAATCTGTGTGGCATGTAGAGAATTCAAATTTTGTTGACCTTTTATTATTGATTTTATGATAAACCAGTAGTGGATTTTGTTATATTTCCAGTGAAAATGTCATTTGTAATAGTAAATAGCACTTTAAAAATTTTTATTGCTTTGTTGTATTGCCTGGAATCTTTGGAATAATGTTGACTGACAAAACATATTGTACATTTTGTAGATCTTGACTTTATGATCTAGTGTTTCATTTTTACGTATGATTGCTATCTTTTGTTGATCTCTAATATCATTTATCATAGTAATAGTTTGCTTCTTTTCCTCTTGATTGAGAGGTTTTATCAGGAATGAATAGAATATTATTAGTGTCCTTAGTGCATTTATTCAAATGATTATATGGTTTTTCTTGGACCAACAAATATTTTTGTATTATTTCCCTTCCTTTATCAGCATTTATAGTAATAATGAATTGGTTCCCTAACATTCTGTAAAGGAGAGCAGCAATTTTTTAAAAGTATTTTTGAATGATTGAAGTTTTAAAAATTGATATGTTTGAATCTTTGGTATTGTTTTTTTTGGGGAGAGGAGGGTGAAAAATTGTCCCATCTTTGGCACTAGGAGCCTTTTAGCTGCTTCCATCCTATGTTTTGACAAGACCTCAGTAGCCTTTGGTAACTTCTTTGCTTTCCAGTTTGATAAAATGTTCTAGGTTCATCTCATGCATTTTCTACCCAGGTAGACCTACAGTCAGCTGTTTTCCCAGAGAACCTGTGTTCATTTTATGAGAAATGTGTTTAGATGACAATATAGCCTCCCATCCCCCACCTTCAAATAAACTAACTTGTTTTAATTTAATTAAATTATAATTTTATATTACTGTTAGGTTTATAGAAAAGTTGAAAAGATATTACAGAGCACCCATATACCCCATACCCAGATATCCTTTTTCAGATGAACATTTTATTATATCATTTTTCCAACATAGGCAAAGTTAGAGAGATTAATATAATGAAGTCCTATGCACCCAGTACCTAGCTTCATCAGTATCAGCTTTTTTCCATTTATGTCCATACCCATTCCTCCCAAATATTTTAGTGGAATCCCAAACATCATATAATTTTCCCATAAGTATTTCAGTATGTGACTCTTAACATAAGGTAGAGATCATCTTAACCAAGTAATTTATTGAATTTATGCTAAGCCATTCTTACATACCTAGAATAAACTGTATTTGGTTACATTGAAGACTTTTGGGTGTACACATTCATAACAGACGTTAACATGTTAATGTTGGTTTATAAATTGTGTGTGTTGTTTTTTTGTTTTGTTTTGTTTTTAGTGCATCCTTATGATCCATCTTGGAAAATGAGACAAAATACAGAGCTCCCCTAATTCACCAGGTTTTTGCCTAAAATTTTGGTTAGATGGAATGAATTTCCCTGCTAAAAGTTTGAAAACAAGCAGTTTGCATGGTTCTTCAATTTTCTGTTTTGTGTTCAACACGTTTTTTCATGTTTGCTTCCTAGCATATATTTGACTCTGACTTTTATTTTCCTGAACAGTTTTAAGAACAGAATTCTGTCTTTTCCTTGAAGATTTTGAAGTATTTATTCAACGAACTATCTTGTCTGGGTAGATTTTATGGGAGTTGGAGAGGGACAAAAGTAATATATTTTTTCTTGAGTCAACTTGAGGAATTTGTATTTTCTAGGAAATCACTTTTTTTTTTACTGTCCTACTAGATTGCCTTATTCTCTTACCATGCCATATACAAATTTTTCATTTTTATTTAGGGTAAACTAAATTCAGTAGACAGCAATACACAAAGATTTTGTTATATAAACTCTTTTATTTAGGTGGTCAACTGTTTCTAGCTGTCTCAACTGGGATAGATGCATTTATAAAACTGCTTGTGATTGAGCCTTTTTTGCAAGCAGCTTTAGATCTGCAGTGCTCTTGGCAGCTGTCTCTTTTTCCATTGTGTTGAGATGTTCTGTACCAAATGCTTCTCCACCCAGTTTTTCATGTGCTCTTGCTTCTTTCGATGCATCATATTCTGCACAGAGATCTGTTGTCCAGGCGATTCTTTACTTCTTTCTATACTCTATGCAGCTGTTATTGGTAAGTAACCTCCAAGGCTATAGCAGTGTTACTCCTCTGGACATCAAAAATGTAATGGTGCTTCTGCTGTGATTTCTTGAAGTCAATCACATCTTGGATGTTTTTGTTGGAAGCCTGCTTTTTATCTCTTCTAGTTGGGCAATTATTTGTTCACTGAGATTATCAGCAAATTGTCTAATAGAGGTGCCATATTTTTTAACTGCATACATGAACAACTGTACTGTTGATAAGGTAGAGAGGGTGTCTGGGGCACTCACGTATATTTCTTTGGATGAAAAATACAGGATGAACCCAGTTCCAAGCATGTAGGGTCCTGTGACACCAGTTTAGGAAAAAGGAACCGGAAGAATTCCTCAAAGATCAGCCTTAAGTAAACTTTTCCTCCATATTCAGGAAGAGGTGGTAGAGGGGCAAAACTTGGCTGCTTTGTATGAAAGATTGTTGTTGCCTGTAATACTCCTGGACTTAGGAGGGCTGCATTCTTCAATGAGGAGGCTGCTGTGGCAGTGGCAGAAAGTACCACTTGGGACCGCATGGTCAGTGAGGGTCCAGGCAGTGGTCTTAGTATCCCTGGGAAATAACTTTAATCTAGCTTTTTAAGTTATTGAATAAAGTTGCATTATGCTGTTCTCTTAGTTTAAAGAAATTTGTCATCATTAATGTCCTTTTCTCATTTTTAAAACTGTGCATTTGTTTTCTTTCCATTTTTTGCATCAGACTTTACAAATGCTACTCTTTCTTTTCTGCATTTTGCCTTTTGATTCATGGGTTTTTTGCTTTTACCCTATTTTCTTTTGGTTTATTTTGTTACCCTTTGCATCTTGAATAAATAATTTATTTTAAATAGTATTTAGGCAGATGTTCTTTCAAGCTTTGGCTTATTTTATAGATTCTGAAATATGATGTTCTCTTTATTGTTTCTTTTAAGTAGTTGACTTTCATTTTAGTTCTTTGGCCTAGGATTACCAGGAAATGCAAGAAAGAGAGAACTTGAGGTCTCACTATAGGGAATACATGATTTGATAGGAATACAGGGCCAGAAATTGGGACCTCCTTTGATGTCTGAAATTTCGAGTAGTTAGAAATGAGATGTCCTTTAAATTTACCATGTTAATTTCCATTATGACAACAGCTTGGTCACTCTTTTATGTTCGTATTTATTTCGGACGTTTACTCATTATCCAGTCATACTTATAAATGAAGGCATAATTGTTTTGGTATTGTAGCTGGAATAGGCAGAATTAATAGTTATTTGTCATTTTCCTCAGCAGCTCTTGCCCCCGCCCTGTGTTATACATCATAGCAGAGGGGGAATCTACAAAATTTGTTTAAATGTTTACCACGACTTCTGAACTATTAGAGTTTCCCCATTTCTAGGTTTTTTTTTTTTGCAATTTCTTTCTCACATTTAAGAGTTGAAGAAGAGTCTCAGGGAAATGTGTTTACTTATTGCTGACTACTTGCAGTTAATATTATTTACATACTGATGAGATGTTTTCTAACATTATGTATATATATATGTAGCACTTTCAGCTTGCATTGTATTTCATGAATCAGACATCATCCCATTGAG
Source organism: Tamandua tetradactyla (assembly GCF_023851605.1). Taxonomy (NCBI): domain Eukaryota; kingdom Metazoa; phylum Chordata; class Mammalia; order Pilosa; family Myrmecophagidae; genus Tamandua; species Tamandua tetradactyla. The sequence continues at coordinate 36,309,813 of NC_135344.1, forward strand.
AAAATAGAAGGGAGCTCAGCTGATGGAGTGGAAAGGGAAAGTTATTAGGGAGAACATGGAAGCCAGTGAGGAAATGTTCTTATTGGCTGTCATTAAGTTTGCATTTTATGTAGAGGGAGGCTCTTACAATGTGGGGAGCAGATTTACATTGATCAATATGATAAGCTCCATTTTGATGAGCTTTCTCTACTAGAGTAAACTTTTTGTCACCAGGTGTTGCTTATCAGTAGACTTGCAGGGTATGTTCCTTTTTTTTTTTCTTTCTTTTTATCCCCCAGGAAATCTCAGCAAGTAAGGGTATTTTTCTCCCCTAGAAAAGCCCTTCTTGGAAAGGGGTCTTCTCTTAGCAACATCCAATGCAAGTGGTCATTTTATTTTGCTTAACACCACTCACTGTAGGTAGAACTGAAATTTGCTTGAGGACTTGAGTATAAAAAAAATAGATGTTACTTTAAGAAGAAATGAGAACCCAGCAAGTTTTTGCCAGAAAAACATATTCGTAGAATTTGAGCCTTGTAAGTTCCTTTGAGGATATCTTAACACTAGTGCTAAATAAAGAATAATTTAAAAAAAGAAAAAAGGAAATGATGACCAGGTGGATGAAGTGCCTATCCCAAGGTCCTGAGTCTTGTCAGGACTTCACCCACAGCTGATCACTGGAGCTTTGAGACTCCATTGAATATCAAAGACATTATATTTTAGAATATTTATCTGGTAAAACTTAATTTCATATAATTTTGCACTTCAAAGACTGTCCCATTTCTGTTGTTTCCTTTCCTTTCCTCACACCACAGGGATTTAATCTCTTGTTTTGGAATCCAGAATTTCATATTCATAGTTCTAAGCCATTATCTATTTCTTCCATTTTTTTTCCATATTTACCAGAGGTAATAGAGTTGATTGTTTTAGTCTCCTTTGTCAAATAATGTGACCATTACAAATATGTTATATGAGAGCTCCCAGAAATTCCTTTTTGAGAGCCATGCTTAGGGTAACTTTGTGCTCTGTTTTGTCATTCTGTAAAACAAGTGTCCTTAAACTGAAAGTAAGTTTGAGGAAGGAGTAAAGTAATGAAACTTGAGCTAGTCTGGTCTCTAGGAAGACTTCCTTTGTTGGTATTAGTGTTTTCCATGATTTATTGTTGCTTATGCTACTGTAATATAAGCATACCTCACTTGAAGTGTTTATTAAAATTTAGGACTTTAGGAAAGATGTGTTGCATTCATTGCTTGGAAATACACTTCCTGAGAAGTTGTCACAGGCCTTCTTATGCAGGAAACCTTGAGTGATAAAAAAGTTGTAACTAGTGTGTAATGAGGTAGGGAAATATTTTCTTGTTTTCCATCCTTGTCCAAAGCATAGGGGATAAGATAAATAAAATAATATCTTCATCTTACATATGGAGGAAATGAAGTGAGTGGAAATATAATGACTATGGCATTGTAATATATGTTGTTATTAGAATATAATTTAGAGCTGTACTGCCCAATTTGGTAGCCAGCCACTTAGTCACACGTGACTCTTAAGCATGTCAACTGTGGCTAGTTCGAATCGAGATTTGCCATGTAAGCGTAAAATATACACCAAATATTGGAGACTTAGTACAAAAGATTATCTCTTTGATATTTTTATGTTGAAATGATATTTTTGAGGAATTGTGTTAAAAACACTAAAATTAATTTAATTTTTTTCTAATTTAATGTTGCTATTAGAAATTTTGAAATTATATATCTGGTTCATATTTATTTACAATGGACTGCTGATTTAGCGTAAAATAGTTGTTTGGATTGCATCTTAATTTTCTCTGATTTTTACTATATGAAACATGGAGACATAAAATACAGTACATGGAATAGAATTACCATATAGTGTGGTACATCCTTTGGTATTTTTATATATAGATTACTTTGATTTTTAAAAAATTTTGTTTGTATTTTAGTAAACTAGCAAGTATTATTCCTGATAACTATTTAAAAGCCGAATGGGGTTTGTTTCTGTGACTATCATTAAGAGTTAGAAGTGCAAAACAGAAATTATGGAGCAGTGCTAGCTATTGGGTTCTGCCGGCACTGGCACTCTGATGAGGTGAAGAACAAGTTAAGATGGAATCCCAGGCAGGTGTGGTATGTGTACCACTGAGGAGGAGGGTTGGGGAAATCTGAAGCCGTACTAACAGAAAGGGGGTCACCTTGATTGATTGCTTAGGGTGGGTTTTCCTGAAAAGGGCTTTTGGCTAGTTATAGGTCTTATTTTATTTTTTTGCTAGATGGCACATGTGAGGCAGTACAGGTAAATCTGACTCAAGTGTGGTTTACTTTCCAGTTCAAAATTGACTGGAAATCACTAAGTACATGGATTCCTGAGGCAGCAGGTGGGTAAAAATATTTATTAGTTTTTTTTTAATAAATAGGAGGTGAGAGGGGAAGCAGGAACTATTAACCTTAGTTTTACATCCAAGAATGAATAGTTTATACTCAATGAGTGGTAAAGTGGTTTGGAGGGGATCTTGCCCTTTGTAATTTGTGACTACTCCTTTCTGTGCTCTTCATAGGTCTTTTTCTCATTTGGCTGTCTAGCTGGGAATTTAATCATTTGACCACTAAATAAGATATACATAATTTTTAGTTTTAATGTTTAAAAATATCCTTATTTTCTTATTATGTTTTCTGTTTCTTAATACTTGAATGGGGGTGACAACTCTGGGTTTTGGATCAAAATTCTACCTTGATTTTGTAGATTTACTTCTCAGTATTAGAACTTTTACATGCAAAATTGTAAAAAATATCTAATTGTTTTTTGTTCCGTTAATAGGTGATAATTCTCTAGCAAGCATTACATCATCGTGTTTTGGTAGGGATTAGTTTTGAAGAAGAGTATTTTCATTGGTCATAGATTTCATAGTCATAAAGCACACATAGGTTTATACTTGAGCGTAGTTAAATATGAGGTGGTTAATAGAAACAAATAGACTGTAGAGTACCAAAATTAAGGATACAGAAAAATATAGTTAACATAATTTAAATGAATATGATTCAGGGTGGAGCAGGCCTTATAAACAGTAAGAGTTCTAAATGATGTGTGAAAATGCTGGTTTATTAGCATATGCCAGTTGATAGAATGCTGAAAAAATCAGATTTTGCAATATATTTTAGATAGTTTTATAATCTTGAGGGTAATTATTGGCTTATTTTCATTTTTTCTTTCTTTTCAGAATATGGTTTCTAGTTTTAGGGTGTCTGAACTCCAAGTGTTACTAGGCTTTGCTGGACGGAATAAAAGTGGACGCAAACATGACCTTCTGATGAGGGCTTTGCATTTATTGAAGAGTGGCTGCAGCCCTGCTGTTCAGATTAAAATCAGAGAATTGTATAGACGCCGATACCCACGGACTCTTGAAGGACTTTCTGATTTATCCACAATAAAATCATCAGTCTTCAATTTGGATGGTAGCTCATCACCTGTAGAACCTGACTTGGCCATAGCTGGAATCCATTCATTACCTTCCACTTCAGTTGCATCTCACTCACCGTCTTCTCCTGTTGGTTCTGTTCTTCTTCAAGATACTAAACCTACGTTTGAGATGCAGCAGCCATCTCCCCCAATTCCTCCTGTCCATCCTGATGTGCAGTTAAAAAACCTGCCCTTTTATGACGTCCTTGATGTTCTCATCAAGCCCACGAGTTTAGGTAAGAAATCAATTTCTTTTGGACAAGAGGGTAAATAAAGCAAGAAGCCTTCAGCTATTGATTGATTTGCTGTTAATGTGATAAAATTGTGGCATTAATGCTAAATGTTTAACTATGCAGATAAAGTGTTCACAACCATGACTGAAATCTAATACAAAACTTAATTTAAATTATTTAAGCTTTTTTCCTTCTTATGGTTTAGAACTCACATTGCTTCTGTATGGATGGAAATAACACAAATCTTTATTATTGCTTGCATTCCGATAGTCCTACAAAGAAGTTTAGTTTATGTTTACCATACCTTTTAAACTGCTTTCCTATAAAATTAACCTTTCATGTTTAATTTTTAAAGTATCATAGAGAATTTGACAGATTTTTTTTTGCTTTTTGTTTAATATCCATCAGCTGCTCAGAAATTTGAGAAAATTTAGCATATTAATAAAAGATGATACATATGACTTAAATTTGTTTTTAATACCTAACTTGATGGCTTTTGTGTTGCCATGAAATAAATTTTATGCCTAATGAAATTATTTACTGAGGTATTTGATTTTCTGGTGAAATAAATTGCTTAATTATAATTTCATAGTTAATTTGGGAAATTTTCTTTCACCTGGGGAAAACCCCTTTTCTTTAAAGTAATTTGGAAATTCTTAAATACATCAATGTTCCTTTCTCCTTTCATATACAATTGTATTGCAGTATATCTAGGTTGAACGGCAAGGAATTTTTGAGGGACAGGGCTGGCTAATTGGTGGCAGACCAAAGGTGGTATGCTTTTTCCGGTCTTTTCTCCTTGCTTTAAATGTTCTTTTTCATAAAACTGAGCCAGGTAGGTAGAGTAATGCCTTTTAACCATCCCCATTATTATATTTATGTTACTATAAGAAGAATGTAGTGTTTGTTCACATTTTATTATTTCTTTTACAAAGTCTTATGAGTAGAATTACTGAATCAAAGGTATGGTCATTTTAAACCCTTGATAATATATTGTAAAACTGGTTTCCAGAATTGCTGTGTCAGTTTAAATAACACAAGCAAAGTGTATTTTTTCTGCCTGCATCAGATATTATTAAAAACAAATTAAAAATTTTTTTTAAAACCAATGAGAGGAAACATATTAAGTATTTATTAGTCAGTTGTTTTTCTTTTATAATTTTACTTTCGTCTTTAACCCTTTTCACAGGTTCATTTATCTGGGTAAAATGTTTGCATAATTAATTTTCTATTCCTTACCCTGTAACATGGTTTTTGGTTTATACCAGTGCACAATACCATGGTTCATTTACTTATTTCTTTCTCAGCAATTATTGCAAATGTATTTCTTTGGATGTTGTATTAATCAGGGCTCTGTAGGGAAACAGAATTACAGGAGATATGCATAAATATTATGAGGTTTAGAAAAATTGTCTTACAACTGTGGAGATGCACGAGTCTAGATTCGATAGGGCAGGCTGCAAGCTGGAATCTCTGATGAAGGTTTTTTTAATGAAGTCCCCAGGAGAGAAGCTGGTCAGCTGAAGTAGAGATGACAGGTTTCTCTTCTGACTGCTCTTCATCACTTCTTCTTTAAAAGCCTTCGGCAGACTGGATAAACTGTCATTGCTGAAGGCAGTCTTCTCAGTTAATGGTAGATATAATCAGCCATGATATATTCAGCTTACTGATGATTTAAGTTCATGAAATGTCCTCACAGTTGCAGGCCATTGCTTACTTGACCAAACAGTTGGGCACCATTACCCAGCCAAATGAACACATGAGTCTAACCATCACATGTGTATTATGAAAAAGATCCGGAATTGTGATATGCTTAAGTGACCCTATCTCAAGAGAATCCTCAGTAATATGACTAAGGACAGAAGATAAGAGGGACTGTGGGGTAGTGGTTACAATGGAAGGTATTTCAGAGAAGATCATGAAATGTATACAGAGTTGGTTTTCTAATCTCACATTATAGACCCTAATAGTGAGAGATAAATTGCAAAACCTGGATGCTTCTACTTTACATCTGCCGTTCTTTCTCATGATCTGTATAAAATGGTAGTTTAGCTAATAGACCTTATGGCAAGTTCGCTTTGCTTTTTGCTGTTCTTCTATTATAGGGTTGACTTTTCTAAAAACTGTTGGTATCATTACAAATTACATTTTGCTAGGGTATGCAACACTTTTTGTTGCTGTAAATTCCTAGAATCTAGTTATGGTATGCAGTGATGGAGCAGATTAATTTTTCCTTAAAAACAGTGTGATTGTTTGTGATTATATTCTGGATTGAAAATTTGTCAGCCAATAAAGTGTGTCAGAAAACTAATAAGCACAATCTGAACTACTAATAAGCCCTATAAATTGTGCACGTATATTGCATATGCTCAATGTGAAAGCATTCCATTTTGAAATGTTAAGTCTCATGGTTTGTGGGGACTTTTCTGGTTAAATTGACACAATTGTTAAGACAGGGCCTCGAATACTGGAGTTCACGCTGATGAATTCACTAAAGGTCTTGTGGCAGGAAGAAGCAAGAAACACAGCTGTTGAGCAGTTATTTACCCATTCTTTCAGGGTTTTTTTTGCCGTTATATCTTGTACTTGACCTATGTTATAAATCCTGCCTTTCAATGCCATAATTTTTGCTAGAAATAGTTATCTTTTTAAGGAAATCACAAGAAGAAAAAAACATTATTTTACATTTACCAGTTGTTTACTGTTTGTGGTGCTTTTTTTCTAAGGTCTGGGTTTAATTTCATATCTTTTTTTTAGCCTTATAATTTCCTTTTTTATATTTTATGAAGTGCATGTCTCCTGGCAAAATATCCTCTTAGCTTTTATTTATCTGTATAGTCATTATTTGACTCTGTTTTTGAAGGGTACTGAATTCTCATTTGACAGTTTTTTCCCTTCACCCTTTGAAGATATCATAGCATGATGTTCAGGCTACATTGCTTCTGATGAGAAGTTAGCCTTGATTCATATCGGGGTTCCCTTGAATGTAATATGTCCTTTTTCTCTGGCTGTTTTCAAACGTTTGCATCCATCCTTGGTTTTCAGAAGTTTGTGATGTAACTAGGTAGTATTCCTTGTGTTTATCTTCTTGTGGTTTGGTCTGTACTTTTTTCCTCCATCAAAAGGATATATTCTGTCATTTTTCCTGCAATTTTTTTCTCTTCTTCTGGGACCCAATTTGTACCTATATTAGATCTTTTGATACTGTCCTATGGGTCCTTAAGGCTCTGTTCACTTTTCTACAATCATTTTTATATTGTTCTGATTGGAAATTTTCTATTGACCTCTTTTTAATTGCCCTTACTCATTATTCAGTTAATTCTCTCCAGCACAGTTTTTATGTTAGTGAATTTTTTGAGTCTAGAATTTCCCCCCAATTTTTTTTCTTGTGTGTAATTTCTAGTTGTTTATTGACAGTCCCATTAAAAGCATATATCTCTTAAATTCTTTGAAAACATATTGTTTGGGATATTTATAGAACCTGCTGGGCCATCTAAGAGTTGTTTTCCATTGATTGCTTTTTCTCTTTGCTATGCATCACTTTTCCCATTTCTTTGCATGTATAGTCATTTTCCAAACCTCTGTAATGCAGTGTTTTCCAAGCCTTTCTAATGTTGTGGTCTTAACCTTGATCTCAGTATAGTGTGTTTAAAGTAGATCTTACTCTAGGGAATGGCCCTCTTAGTTTTTAGATGTCCTTTTCATGCTGTCTCAGTTAGATTCCAGGGGTTTGAATTAGTCGTTAATGAGGTTTTTCTTCTCTGGCTCAGCTGGAACTTTCAGTGTTCTTCGGCATAGCTCAACCTTAATGTTTCTGTTTTGTTATCAACCCTGTAGCTAGCCTCTGCTCTTTCCTAATTCTCAGGTAGTTTCTTCCTATTGTATGTGCAGCCCAGCCCTCAGCCAGGTTCTTGAGTGAACCCTCATGCTGTTTCCTGGTGTGCTCCCTCTGTAGCTTACTCTTCACCTGAAGATTCCATCCACTTCAGTTACATTGAACTTCTGTTTCCTACTCCTTAGCTTTGTGGGACAGCCCCTCTTGGCTTGGATTTGAGCACACTATGATGCATTTAGGAGATTGTTGCTAGATGGGCTACTGGGATGATTGTGGAACTGCCTTCGTGTGATTTGCTTTCTCTTAGGGATTGTAGGTTTGTGCCACCTGTTGTCTGAAATCTGTGCCTTATATTTTTTGTCTGGTATTATGGTAGTTTAGGATGTCAAGTTGAAGTTAATACCAGTGATAGTTGGAAGCAGAATCAGTATAGTAATCTTTTTTTTTAATGTTTTTTTAATTGTGAAATATAATATGCATACAAAAAAGCAATAAATGTCCAAGTACATTTTAACAGGCAGTTATAGAACAGATTTTAAAGTTTGGTATGGGTTACAGTTCCACGAGTTTTCATTCTTTCTTCTAGTTGTTCCAAGACACTGGAGACCAAAAGAAGTATCAATATATTTAGCAGTCATGCTCATTTGTTAAACCCTATCTTGTTTGTTATACTCTCTCATTTTTTATGAAAAATAACATATATACATAAAAGCAATAAATTTCAAAGTACATTGCAACAGTTAGTTGTAGAACAGATTTCAGAGTTTGATATGGTTTATAATTCCACAATATTAGGTTTTTATTCTAACTGCGCTAAGATACTGGAGACTAAAAGAAATATTAATAGAATCATTCAGCATTCATACTCATTTCTTAAACCCGACCTTTCCTGTATAACTCCACCATCATCTTTGATCTTTCTCCCACTCTTTAGGGCTATTTGGGCTATTCCCATTCTAACTTTTTCATGTTGGAAGGGGCTGTTGATAATATGGGAGAAGGGCATGGAACTAGTTGATGTTCTGAAAAGGCTGGTCCCTTTCGTTTCAGGACTTAACCAGTCCAGGGGCCCATTGAGAGGTTGTAGGTTTCTGAAAGTTACCCTAGTACATGGAACCTTTGTAGAATCTCATATAATTCTCCAGCTACTCTTTAGGATTGGCAAGCATGATTTTGGTTGGGGTTTGGCAAGAGTATAATAATCTTTTAATCATTTTTTCCATTAGGAACAGTCATACTGTATACACTATTTTGGTACTTTTTTCCCCTACTTTATACATCATCAGTTTTCCTTAGCAACTATTTTTAATGGATTAATTTTTATCATTATCAGGTAATATACTTCCTTGGTCAGTGTGCCGGTTTGTGTTTGTGGATTCCAGAAAAGCCATGTCCTTTAATCCTCATTCAGTATTGCTGAGTGGGAGCTTTTTTATTGTTCCTGTGGAGATGTGACCCGCCCAATTGTGGATGGTAACTTTTGATTAGATGATTTCCATGGAGATGTGTCTCTACCGATTCAAGGTGGGGTTGCTTACTGAAGCCTTTTAATAGGGAGCCATGCTTGCAAGAGCCATGAGAGCCCGTGCAGCCAGAGACCTTGGGAGATGAAAAAGGAAAAGGCCCACACGGGAGTTTCATGAAATAAGAAGTCTGGAAAGAAAGCTAGCAGACGTCACATGTTTGCCATGTGCCTTTCCAGTTGAGAGAGAAACCCTGAATGCCACTGGCCAACTTGAACCAAGGTGTCGTTTCCTGGATGCCTTAGATTGACATTTCTATAGCCTTACTTTAATTTGGACATCTTCACAGCCTTAGAACTATAATCTTGCAACTTACTAAATTCCCCTTTTTAAAAACCATTCTGTTTCTAGTAGATCACATTTTGTCAGCTTGCAAACTAGAACAATCAGCTTCAAATGTAAAACAATTAAAAAAGACAAAGAAGGACACTATGTAATAATAAAAGGAACAATTCAGTAAGAAGACATAACAATTATAAATATTCATGCATCATGCCATAGTGCTCCAAAATACATGAGGGGAATATTGACAACACTGAAGGGAGAAATGGACACCTCTACCATAATTGTTGGAGACTTCAATTCCCTGCTCTCATCAATGGGTAGAACATCTAAACAGAGGATCAATAAGAAAATAAAGATCTTGAATAATCTGATAACTGAATTATACTTAACAGACATTTATAGAACATGCCGTAACAGCAGGATACAAATTTTTCCCAAGTGCTCATGGATCATTCTCAAGAATAGACTATATACTGGGTCATAAAGCAAGCCTCAGTAAACTCAAAAATTTAAAAATCATACAGAACACTTTCTCAGATCATAAAGGAATGAAGTTGGAAATCAATAACAGGCTGAGGGCCAGAAAATTCACAAATATATTGAAACTAAAAAAATGTACTCATATAATCAGTAGGTCAAGTAAGTTACAAGAGAAATCAGTAAATATCATGAGGCGAATGAAAATAAAAGCACAGCATATCAAAATTTATGGGATGCAGCAAAGGCAGTTTTAGGAGAGAAATTTATTGCCGTAAAAGCTTATATTAAAAAAGAAGAAAGAGCAAAAATTGAGGAAATTGACTTGAAAGCAAATGAAAGGAAAGAAATAACGAAGATTAGAGCAGAAATAAATGAAATTGAGAAAAATGAAAATAAAACAAGTTGGTTATTTGAGAAAATAAATAAAATTTTCTCTGATAAAAAGACTGACACAAAGAAAAAGACTATATTTAGTCTTTTTTATTATATTGCATATATATATATGTGCATGTGCATATACATATATATATATGCAATATATATGCAAATAAATAAAATCAGAAATGGAAGAGGAGACTAACACTGACCACACAGAAATAAAGGAGATAATGAGAGGCTACTATGAGCAACTATATGCTAATAAACTAGACAATGTAGATGAAATGGACAACTTCCTAGAAAGGTATGAAGAATCAACATTCTTCTCAACATTGACTTGAGAAGAAATATAGACAACCTCAACAAACCAATAATAAGTAAAGAGATTGAATCAGTCATCAAGAAGCTTCCAAAAAAGAAAAGTCCAGGAAATTGAAGAGGAGGGAAAGCTACCTGACTCATTCTATGAAGCCAATATTGCCCTCATACTAACACCAGACAAAGATATTATTAGAAAAGAAAATTACAGACCAATTTCTCTAATGAATATAGATGCAAAAAACCTCAACAAAATACTCTCAGATTGAATCCGGCAGCACATTAAAAGAATTATATACCATGATCAAGTGGGACTTATTCCAGATATGCAAGGATAATTCAATGTAAGAGAATCAATTAATGTAAAACACCACATCAACAAATCAAAGCAGCAAAACTACACGATCATCTCGATTGATGCAGAAAAGGCATTTGACAAAATTCAACATCCTTTCTTGATAGAAAATAGAATAAGTGCTTCAAAGGACTTTCTTGATGAAAGTACTTCAAAACCACAATAGAAGGGAACTTCCTGAACATGATAAAGAGAATATATGAAAAACCCACAGCTAACATCATCATCGATGGGGAAAAACTGAAAGCTTTCCCCCTAAGATCAGGAAGAAGGCAAGGATGCCCACTGTTACCATTGTTATTCAGCATTGTGCTTGAAGTTCTAGCCAGAGCAATTAGACAAGAAAAATAAATAAAAGACATCAAATTGGAAAGGAAGAAGTAAAACTCATTGTTGGCAGATAATATATTATCTGTCACAAATCCTGAAAAATCCATAGTAAAACTACTAAAGCTAATAAAGCAAAGTGACAGGCAGGATACAAGATCAGCACCCAAAAATCAGTAATGTTTCTACGTACTAGTAATGAGCATTCTGAGGAGGAAATCGGGAATAAGGTTTCATTTACAATAGCAAACAAAAGAATAAAATATTTAGGAGTAAATTTAACTAAGGACACAAAAGACTTATACACAGAAAACAGCAAGAAATTGCTAAAAGAAATTGTGGGAGACCTAAATAAGAGGAAGGGCATATCGTTGATTGATTGGCAGACTAAATATAGCTAAGATGTCAGTTTTACCCAAATTGATTTATAGATTCAATACGATACCAATTAAAATCCCTAAAACTTACTTTTCAGAAATAGAAAAACCAATAACCGAATTTATTTGGAAGGACAGGGTACCCTGAACAGCTAAAAATATCTTGAGAAAGAAAAATGAAGTGGGGTGTCTCATATTATCTGACTTAAAAGTAGATTATGAAGCTACAGTGGTCGAAACAGCAGGGCACTGGCATAAAGAATGCTATACTGACCAATGGAATTTAAGAAACTGTTCAGATATAGACCCTCTCATCTATGGACAATTGATCTTTGATAAGGCGGTCAAGCCAACTCACCTGTGACAGAGCTGTCTCTTGAATAAGTGGTGCTTGGAGAACTGGATATCCAATGCAAAAGAATGAAAGAGGAGCCATATCTCACACTTAACTCAAAGTGGATCAAAGACCTAAACATTAGAGCTAAGAGCATAAAGCTTTTAGAAGAAAATGTAGGGAAAGATCTTATAAATCTTGTAATAGGAGATGGTTCCCTAGATCATACACCCAAAGCATGAGCATTGATGAAAAAAAAATGGGAACTCCTCAAAATTAAATATCTTTGTACATCAAAGAACTTTGTCAAGAAAGTAAAAAGGTAGCCTATACAATGGGAAAGAATATTTGGAAACCACATATCAGATAAAGGTTTAGTATCCAGAGTTTATAAAGAGATTCTTCAACTCAACAGCAAAAAGACAAACAACCCAATTAAAAAATGGGTAAAAGATACGAACAGACACTTCTCAGAAGAGGAAATACAGACATCCTAAAAGCACATGAAAAGATGCTCAACTTCCCTGGCTATTAGGGAAATGCAGATCAAAACCACAATGAGATATCATTTGATACCCACTAGAATGGCCATTATCAAAAAACCAGAAAATGACATGTGCTGGAGAGGATGTGGAGAAAGAGGCACACTTATCCACTGTTGTTGGGAATGTAAAATGGTACAACCACTGTGGAAGGCAGTTGGGTGTTCCTCTGGAAGCTAAATATAGAAATGCCATATGATCCAGCAATACCATTGCTGAGTATCTTTTCAGAGAATGTGAGGGCAAGGACACAAGTGGACATTTGCACACTGTTCTAGCTTTTACTAGCTACTGGAATGCAATATACAAGAAATGGAATGACTTTTGAAAAGGGGAATTTAATAAATTACTAGTTTACAATTCCAAGGCCGGGAAAATGTCCCAGTTAAAACAAGTCTGTAGAAATGTCCAATCTAAGCCATCTAGGGAAAGATACCTTGGTTCAAGAAGACCGATGAGGTTTAGGGTCTCTCTCTCAAGTGAAAAGGCACATGGTGGACACAATCAGGGTTTCACTCTCATCTGGAAAGGCATGTGGTGAGCACAGCATCATCTGCTAGCTTTCTCTCCTGGCTTCTTGTTTCATGAAGCTCCCCAGAAGGTGTTTTCCTTCTTCGTCTCCAAAGGTTGCTGGCTTGTGGGTTCCCTGCTTCTCGTGGCTATGTCATCCTTCTCTGCTCTCTCTGAATCTCTCATTCTCCAAAATGTTTCCTCTTTTATAGGACTCCAGTGACTAATCAAGACCCACCCAAATGGGTGGAGACATGCCTCAACTAATCCAGTTTAACAACCACTCTTAATTAAATTACATCTCCAGGGAGATGATCTAATTACAGTTCCAAATTTATAGTACTGAACAGGAATTAAAAGAAATGCTGCCTTTACAAAATGGGATTAGGATTAAAACATGGCTTTTCTAGGGTACATATATCATTTCAAACCAGCACACACACCAATGTTTATAGTAGCATTATTTATAATTGCCAAGAGATGGAAACAGCCCACATGTCCATCAGTGGATGAGTGACTAAACAAGCTGTGGTATCATATAGTGGAATATTACACAGCTGTAAGACAGAATAAAGTTACAAAGCGTGTAACAACGTGGATGGACCTTGAGAACTTTATACTGAGTGAAATTAGCTAGAAACAAAAGAACAAATACTGTATAGTCTCACTAATAAGAATTAACATTGAGTGAACTTGGAGAATTGAAGTTAAGAACATATCAGAAGATAGAAATAGGATAGAGATTGGACAATTGGTGCTGAGGAAATACAGATTGTACAGCAGGACTGTTTGTAAAAATTCAGAAATGGATAGCACAATACCACCTGATTATAGCGCAATAGCATAAGTACACTGAATGAAGCTGAATGCGAGTATGATACAGGGAGAAGGACTGGGGGCACATATGAAAGTAGAAGGAAAGATAGAGGGTAAAGATTGACACGGTATAATGTAGGAAAGCTTAGAGTTGACAAATAAAAACAAATTTTTGCATGAGAGAACAAATGAATGTCAGTATAGCAGGGTGTTGAAAACAGAATATGGGAAAAAGTACAATCAATGTAACCTATGGTCTAGGGCATTCAGTAACTGCTTCCCGTGAATATAACAAAGGCATTATGCCAAAACTGAATGTCAGCAGGTGGGGGTGTTGGGAAAGGGGTATGGATTCTGTGTGGAAGAAAAGGAAATGTCTTCAGATAGCATCTGGTAGCAAAGGCATGTCTATACAATTAGGCTGGATTGTATAATGTGTGAATAAAACTGTGTAAAATGAACAGGGAGAAACAAGTGGTAGAGAGAATGCAGAGAGAGAAATGTACCTGTTCACTGTCGGTAGGGAAATGAGAGGTCTTGCCCCTTGGAGGGCAGTGTTGTGATTTCACAGAAGGCTAGGTATGGGGTTGCCATATGATTCTGAAACCTGGTTGCTCAGTATGTACCTAGAGAAACTAAGTGTGAGAACATGAATGGACATTTACACGCTGGTGTTTCTGGCGGCGGTGTTTGTGATCCACAATATATGTAGGTGACCTGAGGGTACAAGGACTGAGGAATGGAAAGGGGAACTATGATGTATACATAAAATGGACTATTGAATGGCCACAGAAAGAAATGAAGTTGTGATGCACACAACTAGATGAATGAACCTTAAGAGGTGTTTGTTGAATGAAATGTCGGGAACAAAAAGACAAATATCATACCTCAATCATATGGACTAACTATACTATAAAAATTTGGTGAACTAAAGTCAAGAGCATGGTTTATCAGGTTGGGGCTTATTGTAAAGAGTCCTAGATGTAAGCCCTTACAGCAGTCACATATATTCAGGAGGTGTAACTGTTAATTCTAAATTCTAAGAGACTGAGCAGTTTCTTTATAACATGGTCTTTCCCAGAAACTTCGGGTATTTATGTGAATAAACCGGAAATTCTCAGGTTTTAGACCTCCAAAACTTTGAAAGTCAGCAATACCCCATACAGGAACTATTTAAAAAGTTGAAAAAGTGATCAGACATTGAGTAGAGACATGAATGATGCTGATTTGGATAGGACTGAAGTATATCATAAGACTGGGTAAAGGATGATATCGTCCATGTTTTCAAACTTCAGCTCCTGTGTGAAACTAAAAGGAGAGATGTTTATCTGGTGCAAAATTTATATTTTGGGTAGTGCATTTCCTAATTTAATTTGTATGGTCAGTTTAGTTAACAGCATAAGTACACTGAATCTTGAATAAGGGAATGAGATTTTGTTGGTTTGTCCAGGTTAGTGTGATGCCCTGATAAATCCCAGAGAGATTTGGACAGTAAATAAAGAAGTATTTGCAAAGTCCCCCGGGGGGGAATGGGAAGAAAGGGGCAATATTCAACTTCCCCATTTGAAGAATTTCTGATATTCTAGCAAGCCATGGGGAAACCAAATCAATAGGCTGACCCTTCTATCTTGGGTGTCGCCCCTATGAAACTTATTCCTGCAAAAGATAGGCTAAGCCTACTTAAAATTATGCCCAAGGGTCACCCACACAGAACCTCTTTTGTTGCTCAGATGTGGCCTCTCTCTCTAAGCCAACATGGCAAGTGAACTAACTCACTGCCTGCCCCTCCCCCTCTACGTGGGACATGACTCCCAGGGGGGTAAATCTCCCTGGCAGCGTGGGAGAGAAATCCTGGTATGAGATGGGACCCAGCATCAGGGGATTGAGAAAACCTTCTTGACCAAAAGGGTTAAGAGAGAAATGAGCTAGTTTGACAATGGCTTCTTAAAAGGAACACCAAAAACATAGTTAACAAAAGAAAAAAAATAATTTGTACTTTATTAAAATTAAAAAACTCTTGCACACCAAAGGCTGTATCTCCGAGTGAAGATAACCAACAAGATGGCAGAAAATATTTACAAATCACATATCTGACAAAAGTTTAATATCCAGAATATATAAAGAACAATAACTACAAAAGGACAACCCAGTTAATAAATGGGCAAATGACTTGAATAGATATTTCTTCTGAGAAGATATACAAATGACCAAAAAGTGCATGAAATCTGCTAAAACCAGTAGTCATTAGAAATGTAAATTACAACAGTGGAATCCCATATCACTTAACATTCACCAGGACAGCTATACTTAAAAAAAAAAAAAGGAAAATAAGTGTTGGTGAGGATGTGGAGATATTGGAACCCTTGTATACTGCTTGTGGAAATAATCTCCATAGAATGATGCTGCCACATTGGGAAAATAGTGTGGTAGTTCCTCACATATTTAAACTTAGAGTTACCATGTGACCCTGCAATTTCTACTCCTAGGTATATACCCAGAAAAATTGAAGATGGACTCAAATAGATACTTGTACATTAATGTCCATAGCAGCATAATTCACAGTCTCCAAAAGGTGAAAATCATCCAAGTGTCCATCAACAGATGTATGGATAAACAAAATGTACAAGTACATGCAATGGAATAGTAGCTACAAAAAGAAATGATAACATACTAAATGAAAAAAGCACAATAGGACAAACATTGTGTGAGTCATCTGATATGAAATATTTGGAATAGGCAGATTTATAGAGACAACAAGTAGATTCAGCAGCTGGGGGGATGGGAGTTTGCTTAATGGGTACAGAGTATCTGGGGTGATCAAAAATTTTTGAAAATAGTGATGATCGCACAACACTGCAAATGTAATTAGTGCCACTGTATTGTATACTTCAAAATTGTTAAAACGGCAAATTTTATGGTGTATATGTTTTACCACAATAAAATTAAAAAAAATTTTAATATGATTTTTTATTAAGAGAAGTTGTAGGTTTATAGAAAAATTATGCAGAAAATAGAGTTCCCTCCGCCTTCTCATTATTAACACATTGCATTATTGAGGTACCTTTGTTACAGTTGACAAAAAGAACATTGTTATAATTATATTAACGATAGTCTCTTTTACAGTAGGTTTCTGTGTACAGTCCTGTTTTTTTTTAATTTAATTTTTTTTAAACTGACAACCCAAAACAACATACAAGCATGAACATTCTTAACATAAAAACATTCTGTATGTGGTGTACAATGAGTGGCTCACAATATCATCACATAGTATTATATTTATCACCATGATCATTTTTTAGAACATTTGCATCACTCCAGAAAAAGAAAAAAGAATAAAGAAAAAACTCTTACATACCATACCCCTATCCTTCCCTCTCACTGACTGCTAGTCTTTCCATTTACCCAATATATTTTAACCTTTGTTCCCTCTACTTTTTTTCTGTACCCCTTACCACTCCCTTTCATTGATCACTAGTATTTCAGTCTACTCAATTTTTAACATTTGTTCCCTCTATTTATTTTTAATCCATGT
The DNA here is from genome assembly GCF_023851605.1 of Tamandua tetradactyla. Lineage (NCBI taxonomy): Eukaryota > Metazoa > Chordata > Mammalia > Pilosa > Myrmecophagidae > Tamandua > Tamandua tetradactyla. The sequence goes on from NC_135344.1 coordinate 36,327,108, forward strand.
GTTTACTCATCTGTCCATACTGTAGATGAAAGAAGCATCAAACACAAGGTATTCACAATTACATAGTCACATTGCGAAAGCTGTATCATTATACATTCATCTTTAAGAAAAAATGACTACTGGAACACAACTCTACAGTTTTAGGCAGTTCCCTCCAGCTTCTCTAATACATCTTACACAAAAAAGGGGGTATCTATATAATGTGTAAGAATAACGTCCAGTATGACCTCTTGACTCTGTTTGAAATCTCTCAGCCTCTGACACTTTACTTTGTCTCATTTCTGTCTTCCCCTTTTTGGTCGAGAAGGTTTTCTCAATTCCTTGATGCTGAATCCCAGCTCACACAATAAAAAATTTAATGTAAAGAAAGAAATGCTTGTAATAGAGACAGAAAATAGACTAGCGGTTGCCAGGGGTGGGAGGAATGGGAAGTTACTGTCCAAAACAAAAAATTCTGAGGCAAATGAAAGTTATTTTTTCATGTTCATAGTAAGCATCATAGATTTCAGGTCATATCTGTGATAGTATGTAGTATTTTTTTCCATGTGTCTGTTATACACAAGTATTTGGGAGCTTCATAATACAAAATTTTGAAATTGAAACTTTTTTCAGATGAAGTCTCATATAAATTATATGTAATCTGACAGGAAGTGGAGTAGTTTTTGGTTCACACAAGGGTAGTTGTCCTGGATCCTTTCTCACAGCCTTTTTCACCCCTACCCTTCTTACTGAGCCTCATTTTACTGTGTTAACATGTCAAAGAGGTTAAATCAACATGTTAGCATCTCCAAAAGTGTTAAGGTAAGACACGGTCTTCTTCATCTACTTGAGGTTGTACGATTGAAGTAGAAAATAGAGAAATCTTGGTGTACCATATTAAGCGTTGAAGCCAGATTTTACAAGTTCTTTGGGAGCTGAGATGAAAGTAACACTGGAAAGTTGTTTCACTTAGCAAGTAATTTTTAAACTGCTTTTCAATTCCTCTGAATTTACCAGAGGAAGAGTTAGGGCAGGGTTGTTGCAGATAAAGGTTTTACAAAATTCTTTCTTTTTGTGTTCAGATTTGACCTATGATTTACTTTCTGGCTCTGCCCCCCCCGGAAGCCTGATAATGGTAAACGTCATCTATGTTATTAGGCAGTTTTGCTGCTCGTAAAAATGTCCTGTGTTTGATAAATTATGAAACTAAATATCTGGTGGGAAGCCATAAAATTTAGGTTTTCTTGAGTATTTTGCCTCTCATAACTAGGCATTTGTCATTTTCAGAGACGCTAGAAGTTTCGACCTAGACTTTTTAGGAGATATTGTTTCCTATTAGGAAGCTAGCTTTTTGTACACACCATGTCAAATGAGTCTTGCATATAAGCCATTAGAGGGACCTTGTCAAAGAGAATTGTGCTTATTGGATTGTTACACCCATCACTTCCACTAATGCTGCTCTGCTGGTAGGCTTTAATTATCTTCTAGGTAAACTATTGTACACTAAGTGTGGCCTGTGTTTGAGTCTTGTTGGAATTTTTACTAGAGGATTCCCTGAGGGTGACACAGTATTCTGGGTAATGACAAAAGCTTATGCAAATAGTATATATTTGCAGAATCTGGCAGAATGATTTCTGGAGATAGTGTGAAGACTGGTGTGAGTGATGAGGGAGACTAGAGTGTAAATAATTTTTTTATGTTAAGGAGGTTGATGGTTGTCCAGAGAGTTTTTAAATGTCAGAAGCATCAGGTTTATGAACAGAACTCTAGTAGTGGTAAAGAAAGATTGGAGTGGAGAAAAGTTGATTTTGGGAGACCAGAGAGGATACGATGTGATAATCTAAGGAAGTGAAGATGGTTGTGGAGTGAAAAAGGAAGTCCTGTTCTTATCTCAGAAATAGCTCTTGAAGCAGTAGGAATTGTTCACAGAATGAAGCCTGTGGATTCAAAGGAGAAATCTGAAATGACTGAAGTTTCTGGAGAGACTGGCACTCATGACATTACCTGGGATTGAAGATGTGCATTTACCTGTAATCTCAAAATGTGTTATAAAATTTGACAGTTAAGAGGTCACTGGTGACCTTAGCCTTAGGTAACGATTGGAAAGTGCAGTGAATGGGAACAGAAGAAGTAGAGAGACTTATTGTTGTAGGTATGTTTTTGTTTTGTGTTTTTGTCCCATGCTTGTGTTTGTGACATAGGACTTTGTTTCATTTTTAATACTTTTGTCATTAATAGCATCTCACTTCCCCCCCTTTAAAAAAAGTTCTGGGAAAATATGAACCTCTTTATGACATGATTTCTAGGAGCATAATTTCTGTAAACTACCAATGTTTAAAGAAAAGTGCCATTTAAAAATTGTGTTTTGTTTCGTCTTAATGGGCACTAGAACAGCATTGTATAATGCTTCAGTATTAGTCTTTATGAAATCATAAATACGTTTCTGTTTTTAATAATAGTTAAGAAGGATGTCCTCACTAGGTAATCTTTTTGTAAGCAAGTAAGTATTGTGTGTCTTAACTCAATAAATTTTCTCTTATTTGAATCTTCTGTGTAATTAAATGTAAAGCACCAAAAGCAAAATAAGAAACAAGAACAACCCAAACCTGTTCCTTGGATGGAGTTGACTATTGACTTCCTCAGATTTTTGTTGAGTAATGCTTTAGACTAAAGAATGAGTAAATAGTTAAAGAAAACTACTTTGCAGAGCACCTTTGTTCTCATGATTCCAAGATTGATGCAGTTTCGTTTTATTTTGGTGTTTTTTAAACGTAAAAATTTCAAAATTTAATATATTTTTGGCCTGGTTATTATAAGTGTTTATATCCTTGGATTTTAATTGAAATATTATTTTTCTTTTTTTTTTCTCTCAGTTCAAAGCAGTATCCAACGATTTCAAGAGAAGTTTTTTATTTTTGCTCTGACACCTCAACAAGTTAGAGAGATATGCATTTCAAGGTAAGAAGAATGCGTGAAATAAATTTCTCCGTGAATATTGGACTATTTCTCCCTAAGTAACAATAGTGTATTTTGATTAATAAACTATTAGTCAAATATTTAATAAATACTGTGCATTAGGAAAAATTTTTGACCTTTGAATAAAATCTGAGTATCTTTTGAATTATTACATTTTGTCCTGTTTGTCAGTGATTAAAAAAATTTTTTTAATTAAATTTTAAATAAAAAAATGACAACAAAGAAACACAAACATTCTTAACATATGATCATTCCATTCTACATATATAATCAATAATTCACAATATCATCACATAGTTGCATATTCATCATGATCATTTATTAGAGCATTTGCATCAATTCAGAAAAAGAAATAAAAAGACAACCAAAAAAAAATTCATACATACCATACTCCTTACCCCTCCCTTTCATTCATCACTAGCATTTCAATCTAAGTTTAGCATTTGTTCCTCCTATTATTTATTTTTATTCCATATGTTTTATTTGTCTGTTGGTAAGGTAGATAAAATGAGCATCAGACACAAGGTTTTCACAATCATACAGTCACATTGTGAAAGCTATATCATTATACAGTCATCTTCAAGAAATAGGCTACTGGAACACAGCTCCACATTCTCAGGCAGTTCCCTCCAGCCTCTCCATCATCACATCTTCACTAACAAGGTGATGTCTATTTAATGTGTATGAATAACCTCCAGGATAGCCTCTCAACTCTGTTTGGAATCTCTCAGCCATTGACACTTTATTTTGTCTCATTTCGTTCTTCCTCCTTTTGGTCGAGAAGTTTTTCTCAGTCCCTAGATGCTGAGTCTCAGCTCATTTTAGGGGTTTTCTCAATCCCTTGATGCTGAGTCTCAGCTTATTCTAGGATTTCTGTCCCGCATTGGCAGGACGGTCCACACCCCTGGGACATCATGTCCCATGTAGACAGGAGGAGGGCAGTGAGTTTGCTTGTTGTGTTGGCTGGAGAGAGAGGCCACATTTGAGCAATAGAAGAGGTTCTCTTGAGGGTGATTTTTAGGCCTAATTTTAAGTAGGCTTTTGTCAGTGAGTTTTAATTTAATTGAAAATTATATTCCAAATATAATAACATATAAAGAATTTTTGTTAACATAGTCTCCCAACGATAGGGTGACCATAAACATTATCATCCACACTGAGGTATCCAAACTGAATGGAATGGACGCCATTAAAATGCTGGGATAAGAGGCATAACTGGGACTATTCTGGGCAAAGTGAGGTAGGTGGTGTATGCAATAGAATATTTCATAGAAATTTGTAAACAGTTCTAGAAAGGACAGTTAGCTTTGCCAATTAGAAAAATAGAAGAAGTTTGAAGTAGACATTTATAAAAAGCAAATGAACTAAGAGATGTAAGAGGAAAGAGAAAGAAATCTGTAATGTGTGATTTCACACTTGAAAATGTTGTCATTGCTGTTAAGAATCAATTATTTATATGGTTCTAAAACTTGCCTTCTTACCGTATTTGGCACATGAAAACTGAGGTTCCTGGAGGTTAAAAAAGGAGAGCAAAGACCTGAGAAATTAGAAGTCTTTTCTCTTCTTTTATCTATTCATTAGGACTCTCATCTGAGATGTTTATAAGAAGTTTGCAAAAATAAGGGTGCTGTGGTTGAATATATTAGGAAAATTCTGTATTCAACATATTCGCATAAGTTCTTTACAAGCGAGGACTTCTCAGAGTCTCAGCATGTTTATGTGTATTGTCAACCTTTCAAGATAGTGGATTCCAATTTATAGGCTACAAACTCTTAAACAGCTTGAAGATGTGCTGTTGTTAAGTGAAAGAGCCTAGGACATAGTCTTTTAGATTAGATTCTTTGACTAATCACATCACTTTTATTTGAGGTTATAACTGTCAAGAAAATCTCTAACATATAATCTAATAATCTGGTCCTATACAATTTGAGCTCCCAATGACTAGTGCGTAGATAGACGGGCTTGTAGCTTGACACAGTCTATGTCTGCTGGCAGCAAGACGTTACGGTGAATTTTCCTAATCAGAAGTATTTTCAGTCTTGAAGTTGTAACAAACCACCCTACGAACAAATAAATAAGATAGAATAAGTTTAAAGTTATATCTTACATCCAATAATAATCTCTTTAATCCTTATTTTAGTTTTGTTTTTTGTTCCGATTTAGTGTTTGTTATGTACAAGGCATTATGCTATTTTACATGATCCCTTATTAAATATAAGGCATTATGTTATTTTACATGATCCCTTTCTACAAGTTGTTTGCAGTCTTGTCAGTGACCTGAACCATACAGATAAAACGATCATTGGCTTTGCAAGGTGCCAGTATGATAACAACCAATACAGTAATGAAAAATAACAGCTGATTTATAGGAGGGAGAGATCACTTATTGACCTTGGTGGTCTGGAAGGTGATCTGGAAAAGCTTCACTGGGTATAGACAGGCTATTGATCAAAGGGAATTATTTTGAATAAATAGATTATAAGACATTACTTTTTAAAAAATTTTCAAGTATATTTTAACAAATAAGTATAAAACAATTTAAAGTTTGGTATGGTTACAGTTCCATGTTTTTTTGTTTTTTCTTCTAGCTGCTCCAAGACACTGGAGACCAACAGAAATACCAGTATACTATTGAATCATATCTTCTCTGTTATGTCCTCCTTCTCTTTAAATAACATATATACATAAAAGCAATAAATTTCAAAGTACATCACAACAATTAGTTGTAGGACATATTTCAGAGTTTGGTATAGGTTACAGTTCCACAATTTTAGGTTTTTATTTCTGTCTGCTCTAAGGTGCTAGAGGTGAAAAGTAATATCAGTATATAAGACATTTCTTTTTTTTTTTTTTGCATGAGCAGGCACCAGGAATTGAACCTGGGTCTCCAGCTTGGCATGCGAGAACTCTGCCACTGCCCGACCATTGCCCACCATATGAGACATGCTTTTAATGAACGAAATCTTCAAAATCCTGCCCCTTGAACAAAGCAAGGGGCAGGATTTTGAAGAATATGCTATTGATTGCCTTAAAAAGGGTGTGTGTGTGTGTGTGTGTGTGTGTGTGTGTGTGTGTGTGTGTGTGTGTGTATGGAATTTGCTTAAGTGCAGGAATAGGCTAAAAATCACTTATGTTTACATCCTGCTTTTTTATTTGATTGGACAAATTAAGATTTCCTCTTTTCTCTAGCACTTTTTGTTTCAAAATGTAGTATAACACCTGACATTTTATTTTAGGTGAATATGTCTGTTACCTACTAGAATATGAGTTCTTTGAGAGCAAATACTGTATTTTATTTAACTTTGAAGTTCCAGTCCCCACACCATTAGATCTTTCTTGATTTTAGTGAGTGGAATGATATGGGTTGCTCAGAAGAGGTCATTTTGTCTGGGATATTGGGAATGTTTTGAATAGGCATGGGAAAAGTAGAGACTACTACTGGCATGGAAAATACTTTGGAGCACAGGTAATGACAGCAGCTAACTGCTCACAATTATCTAGCTACTTCCTGTATGTAGGCACTTTACATGTATTGACACTTTTAATCACCATTACAACTCTGTGAGGTAGGTGCATTTATTTCACACCTTTAACAGATGTGCAAACTGAGGCTTAGAAACAACATTATTTTCTCAAGGTTGTGCAGCTTGGGACTGTAGACCTCAAGCTGGTCACTACTGTGTGTTTATTGCCTTCCAGTGAGCACAGAATTAGATGGTGAAAAGATGATTAGAGCAAGGGGAGGGCTAAATGTAGTTCTTCAGATTTCTCAAGAAAGGACTAATCTCTAATGATTTCTGGAAAGATTTATAATGATTTGCTAAGGACAATCTTAATCTGTACTGTGCATAACAATCACCTGGGGATTTTTTTAAAAATGCAGGTTCTGATTCTGTAGATTAGGGATGGGGCCTGAGATTCATTCTGTATTTCTAACAAGCTCCTAAGCAGTAACAGTGCTGCTTCACTTCACCATGGACCACTTTTTCAGTGGCACCTCCCAAAGATATTTTATATTAAGTTATTATGTAAAAACTGTGATGGTTCTGTGTCCTTAATTGGATACATAATTCTAAAGTTGCTCATGGTATATATAGATGATATGATACTGTAGGCACTAGCTCTTTAGCTTCGGTCCATATTGGAATCACCTGAGTAGCTTTAAAAACTACCAATGTCCAGGTCATATTCTAGACTGGTAAGAATATCTCCAAGTAGGCCTCTATATTGACAGAACAAAACAAACAAACAAAATCCACAGGTGATTAGAATGTTCAGTGAAGGTTAAGAATTTCACTATAAGCAAACAGCTTAATTTATTATACTTTCTCAGAACCTAGGCGTAGTATTTTCATGTCAAATCTGTAAAAGTTCGACAGCAGTTGCCTATTAAATAAATATTGCATTGTGAAAGTTACTATGAATTGAAAACACCTTAAAATTTAATAGAGATTTGGCTGAAAGTTAAGTAAATGAAAGTTATTGTCACTGCAGTATTTTGGTTCAAGTTTCTGCTCTTGGTAGGCTAATGTTCATTTTTTAAGAATAAGAATAAATGAAAGAACAGGCTTTTTTCTGGTGAGAATGTTGCTGTGAATTTTCATTGTACTTTTTTCTTTTTAAACATTTTTTAATGTGGTAACATAGATGTAATAAAATTTCCCTTCTTAAGGTACTTTCATGTGTTCTCAGTGTGCTGTCTTAATTAATTATTTTCTCTTTTCAATAGGGATTTTTTGCCAGGTGGTAGGAGAGATTATACAGTCCAAGTTCAGTTGAGGTGAGTTTGAAGTTTTCTATTACTTTAATTTTACACTTGTTAAATATATGCATATAGTCCTGAATTTAAAAATACATAAGTATGTTTGAGTAAAAGAATAATTTTTTTTTTTTAATACAGACTTTGCCTGGCTGAGACAAGTTGCCCTCAAGAAGATAATTATCCTAATAGTTTATGTATAAAAGTAAATGGGAAGCTGTTTCCTTTGCCTGTAAGTTGCTTTTTATTCACTGGGCTTATATGTAAATTGAGTATAAACTTTGACTTGACCAAGAAGCAATGACAACTCAGTACCAGTAAACAGTCCTAGCATCAGTATTAAATAACATTTTCCACTAGAGGGATTCATGACTCCTTGAAGAAATGGCTGGGGCAGAGGAAAAAGATGAGCCTTGAACAGCTTGTGCCAGAAAGCAAGGAAGCTGTGAAAGACTATTGCGATCATATCAAATGGCATAGTAGCAGGACAGGACTTGGACAGTTACATAACTAGGGTAGCAGATTGTGGTGGAAACTTAGATTAGCATACCTGGCTGTGGGTGAAATGATGACAAGCAGAAGCTACCAGGAGTGAGTAGGCACAGAGATCAAGAATTCTAAGTTTGGGCCTTGATTTTTGTGGGCAGACACTTTGGAGGAGGGTGTGTTTGCATTTGATTGACAATCCATTTAAGTAATAAAACAATATATGGGTTTTGACAGCTGAGATACATGCAACATGGATGAATACAGCCTATTTCTCTATTCTAATGGCTCTGCACTCTATATATTCTGTTAGATCTTAAAATAACACTGTGGTAGTTAGATTCAGTGGTCAACTTGGCCATCTGAAGGTGCCTAGTTCTATTGCTGTGGATATGAGCCAATGGTGTGTGAACCTCATCTGTTGCTGATTACATGTGCAGTCGGCTAGGAGGCATGCCTGCTGTGATGAGTGATGTTTGATTTAATAGTCTGATGCTTAGAGAGCTCAATGTTGCACAGCCCAAGCAGCTCAACATACCTCATCTGAACACTCACAGCCCAGCCCAGGCCTTTGGAGGTGCAGAAAGAAATCACCCAGGGAAAAGTTGTTGGAACCCAGAGGCCTGGAAAGAAGGCCAGCAGAGATTATCCTGTGCCTTCCCACATAAGAAAGAACCTCAGTTGAAAGTTAGCTGCCTTTCCTCTGAAGAACTAATGAAATAAACTCTTTTATTAAAAGCCAATCCTGTATTAAAAAAAAAAAAAAGGGGGGCCATGGTGGCTCAGCAGGCAAGAATGCTTGCCTGCCGTGCCAGAGGACCTGGGTTCGATTCCCGGTGCCTGTCCATGTAAAAAAAAAACAGAAAAAAAGCCAATCCATCTCTGGTTTGTTCCATTCCAGCAGCTAGCAAACTAGAATGAACACTTAATTGTTGAATTGAACTATGTTATGTCTCCACTTAGGTTTGGAAAAAGTTACTAAATTGATGTATCTATGTGGAAGGCCAACAAAGCCGTCTTCAGAGAGGGAGGAGAATATAGCCTCCTTGCAGTCACTACGAAGTTGAGGTGTGTTTCCTGGAACTGAAGTCCTATGAGAACACAACCCCACCAGTATGCTAAGTTGCCATTTTAGCAAAGCATACACCATCCACCAGGAGACAGAGAAGCTGTTAGCATCCCTACTGAGTATAAAAGCATGGCTCTGAAATTAAGTACAAGAACAGCAACGTATGGAGCAGTTGAGCAAGTCAGGCAATTCAGTCTAGGTCTCTGGGCTATACCAAAGCCAAGTGCTTGTAATTGAGCATCAAAATGATGATGTCCTTTGGCCCAGAAAGAAACTTGCAGTTAGAGGGATCTGACTTCTCTCCATTGTATGGTTGTCAGAAGTCCCATTATTCTCATACTAGTTGGACTTGAGAAATAATTGTTTTATGTATTTTACAGAGCTTGAACAGCACTGTATCACTGACTGATCTGATGCTCAAAGATGTCTGTTAGGGTGAAATCGACTAAGATAATTCTTTGAGAATAAAAAGATTGAAATTGCAGAGGCTGAGTAGATAACAATTGGGGAGAAATCCTTACTTGGCCCCGTCGGTATTCAAAACTAGGAGGGACATTTTACCTTTCAGGTTTCTGGCTACCAACAACAAGATTCTCAGGATCTATCTTTTATCTTAATGGGTTGCACAAAGATCTGAATTTGAGAAGTGTCTCTACTTGGAGCTGAATGATGCTAATGGGTGATAGCTGTGGTGGCAAAAGAAGCCTGGCACCTCCTTCCTGGGCCAGCTGGCAGAATTGGGCAGGCGGTCCCCTCAAGCCACGGCGGTTGTCGCCCCACCACGCGCGGCCCCCCGGACCAATTGAGAGAATTGGATCGGATATCCCAAGGCCGCGGAGAACGGTGACCGGGGATGTCCCTTCCAAACACGTGACTCCCTGGTCCGGCTGGGAACGGTGCACTCTACCGGGCCGCGGCGGCTGGCGCCCTCCCGCCACGCTTGGCACCCTGGGCCGACTAAGAAATTTGGACGGGCGCTCTCCGGGGCTGCGGCGGCCGGCGACCCTCGCTGCGTTCGGACCCCCGGGCCAGCTGGCACTCTTCCAAGCCGCTTTGGCTGGTGAACCTCCCCCACGGCGAGAGTTTTCCAAAGTTAAAGGACGCACAGCAACTTTTACTGGTGGGACCCGCAGACAAACGTGTGCCAAGAGCGCCACCTACTGGGCAGGATAAGAAAAACAGAACCCAGAGATTTCACAGAAAAATCTTTCAACCTGTTGGGTCGAACACCCAAGGAAATCTGACTAAATGCCCAGATGCCAGCAGAAGATAACGGATCATGCTCAGAAAATTGAAAATATGGCCCAGTCAAAGGAACAAACCAATAGTTCAAATGAGATACAGGAGCTGAGACAACTAATGCTGAATATATGAACAGAAATGGAAAACCCCTTCAAAAACGAAATCGATAAATTGAGGGAGGACATGAAGAAGACATGGGCTGAACAAAAAGAAGAAATAGAAAAACTGAAAAAACAAATCACAGAACTTATGGAAGTGAAGGATAAAGTAGGAAAGATGGAAAAAACAATGGATACCTACAATGATAGATTGAAAGACACAGAAGATAGAATTAGTGATTTGGAGGATGGAACATCTGAATTCCAAAAAGAAACAGAAACTATCGGGGAAAGAATGGAAAAATTTGAACAGGGTATCAGGGAACTCAAGGACAATATGAACCGCACAAATATACGTGTTGTGGGTGTCCCAGAAGGAGAAGAGAACTGAAAAGGAGGAGAAAAACTAATGGAAGAAATTATCACTGAAAATTTCCCAACTCTTATGAAAGACCTAAAATTACAGATCCAAGAAGTGCAGCGCACCCCAAAGAGATTAGACCCAAATAGGCGTTCTCCAAGACACTTACTAGTTAGAATGTCAGAGGTCAAAGAGAAAGAGAGGATCTTGAAAGCAGCGAGAGAGAAGCAATCCATAACATACAAGGGAAACCCAATAAGACTATGCACAGATCTCTCAGCAGAAACCATGGAAGCTAGAAGACAGTGGGATGATATATTTAAGTTACTAAAAGAGAAAAACTGCCAACCAAGACTCCTATATCCAACAAAATTGTCCTTCAAAAATGAGGGAGAAATTAAAACATTCTCAGACAAAAAGTCACTGAGAGAATTTGTGACCAAGAGACCAGCTCTGCAAGAAATACTAAAGGGAGCACTAGAGTCAGATACGAAAAGACAGAAGAGAGAGGTATGGAGAAGAATGTAGAAAGAAGGAAAGTCAGATATGATATATATAATACAAAAGCCAAAATGGTAGAGGAAAATATTATCCAAACAGTAATAACTCTAAATGCTAATGGACTGAATTCCCCAATCAAAAGACATAGATTGGCAGAATGGATTAAAAAACAGAATCCTTCTATATGCTGTCTACAGGAAACACATCTTAGACCCAAAGATAAATATAGGTTGAAAGTGAAAGGTTAGGAAAAGACATTTCATGCAAATAACAACCAGAAAAGAGCAGGAGTGGCTATACTAATATCCAACAAATTAGACTTCAAATGTAAAACAGTTAAAAGAGACAAAGAAGGACACTATCTACTAATAAAAGGAACAATTAAACAAGAAGACATAACAATCATAAATATTTACACACCGAACCAGAATGCCCCAAAATACGTGAGGAATACACTGCAAACACTGAAAAGGGAAATAGACACATATACCATAATAGTTGGAGACTTCAATTCCCCACTCTCATCAATGGACAGAACATCTAGACAGAGGATCAATAAAGAAATAGAGAATCTGAATATTACTATAAATGAGCTAGACTTAACAGACATTTATAGGACATTACATCCCACAACAGCAGGATACACCTTTTCCACAAGTGCTCATGGATCATTCTCAAAGATAGACCATATGCTGGGTCACAAAGCAAGTCTTAAAAAATTTAAAAAGATTGAAATCATACACAACACTTTCTCGGATCATAAAGGAATGAAGTTGGAAATCAATAATAGGCGGAGTGCCAGAAAATTCACAAATATGTGGAGGCTCAACAACACACTCTTAAACAACGAGTGGGTCAAAGAAGAAATTGCAAGAGAAATTAGTAAATACCTCGAGGCGAATGAAAATGAAGACACAACATATCAAAACTTATGGGACGCAGCAAAGGCAGTGCTAAGAGGGAAATTTATTGCCCTAAATGCCTATATCAAAAAGAAGAAAAGACAAAAATGCAGGAATTAACTGTCCACTTGGAAGAACTGGAGAAAGAACAGCAAACGAATCCCAAAGCAAGCAAAAGGAGAGAAATAACAAAGATTAGAGCAGAAATAAATGAAATTGAAAACATGAAAACAATAGAGAAAATCAGTAAGACCAGAAGTTGGTTTTATGAGAAAATCAATAAGATTGATGGGCCCTTAGCAAAATTGACGAAAAGAAGAAGAGAGGGGATGCAAATAAATAAGATCAGAAATGAAAGAGGTGACATAACTACTGACCTCACAGAAATAAAGAAGGTAATAACAGGATACTATGAACAACTTTACGCTAATAAATACAACAATTTAGAGGAAATGGACGGGTTCCTGGAAAGACATGAACAACCAACTTTGACTCAAGAAGAAATAGATGACCTCAACAAACCAATCACAAGTAAAGAAATTGAATTAGTCATTCAAAAGCTTCCTAAAAAGAAAAGTCCAGGACCAGACGGCTTCACATGTGAATTCTATCAAACATTCCAGGAAGAATTAGTACCAACTCTCCTCAAACTCTTCAAAAAAATTGAAGTGGAGGGAAAACTACCTAATTCATTCTATGAAGCCAACATCACCCTCATACCAAAACCAGGCAAAGATATTACAAAAAAAGAAAACTATAGACCAATCTCTATAATGAATATAGATGCAAAAATCCTCAATAAAATTCTAGCAAATCGTATCCAACAACACATTAAAAGAATTAGACATCATGACCAAGTAGGATTCATCCCAGGTGTGCAAGGATGGTTCAACATAAGAAAATCAATTAATGTAATACACCATATCAACAAATCAAAGCAGAAAAATCACATGATCATCTCAATCGATGCAGAGAAGGCATTTGACAAGATTCAACATCCTTTCCTGTTGAAAACACTTCAAAGGATAGGAATACAAGGGAACTTCCTTAAAATGATAGAGGTAATATATGAAAAACCCACAGCTAATATCATCCTCAATGGGGAAAAATTGAAAACTTTTCCCCTAAGATCAGGAACAAGACAAGGATGTCCATTATCACCACTATTATTCAACATCCTGTTGGAGGTTCTAGCCAGAACAATTAGAGAAGAAAAAGAAATACAAGGCATCAAAATTGGAAAGGAAGAAGTAAAACTATCACTGTTTGCAGACGATATGATACTATATGTCGAAAACCCGGAAAAATCCACAACAAAACTACTAGAGCTAATAAATGAGTACAGCAAAGTAGCAGGTTACAAGATCAACATTCAAAAATCTGTAGCATTTCTATACACTAGTAATGAACAAGCTGAGGGGGAAATCAAGAAACGAATCCCATTTACAATCGCAACTAAAAGAATAAAATACCTAGGAATAAATTTAACTAAAGAGACAAAAAACCTATATAAAGAAAACTACAAAAAACTGCTAAAAGAAATCACAGAAGACCTAAATAGCTGGAAGGGCATACCGTGTTCATGGATTGGAAGACAAAATATAATTAAGATGTCAATCCTACCTAAATTGATGTACAGATTCAATGCAATACCAATCAAAATCCCAACAACTTATTTTTCAGAAATAGAAAAACCAATAAGCAAATTTATCTGGAAGGGCAGGGTGCCCCGAATTGCTAAAAACATCTTGAAGAAAAAAAACGAAGCTGGAGGTCTCGTGCTGCCGGACTTTAAGGCATATTATGAAGCCACAGTAGTCAAAACAGCATGGTATTGGCATAAAGATAGCTATATCGACCAATGGAATCGAATAGAGTGCTCAGATATAGACCCTCTCATCTATGGACATTTGATCTTTGATAAGGCAGTCAAGCCAACTCACCTGGGACAGAACAGTCTCTTCAATAAATGGTGCCTAGAGAACTGGATATCCATATGCAAAAGAATGAAAGAAGACCCATATCTCACACCTTATACAAAAATTAACTCAAAATGGATCAAAGATCTAAACATTAGGTCTAAGACCATAAAACAGTTAGAGGGAAATGTTGGGAGATATGTTATGAAACTTACAATTGGAGGCGGTTTTATGGACCTTAAACCTAAAGCAAGAGCACTGAGGAAGGAAATAAATAAATGGGAGCTCCTCAAAATTAAACACTTTTGTGCATCAAAGAACTTCATCAAGAAAGTAGAAAGACAGCCTGCACAATGGGAGATAATATTTGGAAATGACATATCAGATAAAGGTCTAGTATCCAGAGTTTGTAAAGAGATTGTTCAACTCAACAACAAAAAGACAGCCAACCCAGTTACAAAATGGGAAAAAGACTTGAACAGACACCTACCAGAAGAGGAAATACAAATGGCCAAAAGGCACATGAAGAGATGCTCAGTGTCCCTGGCCATTAGAGAAATGCAAATCAAAACCACAATGAGATATCATCTCACACCCACCAGAATGGCCATTATCAACAAAACAGAAAATGACAAGTGCTGGAGAGGATGCGGAGAAAGAGGCACACTTATCCACTGTTGGTGGGAATGTCAAAGGGTGCAACCACTGTGGAAGGCAGTTTGGCGGTTCCTCAAAAGCTGAATATAGAATTGCCATATGACCCAGCAATACCATTGCTGGGTATCTACTCAAAGGACTTAAGGGCAAAGACACAAACGGACATTTGCACACCAATGTTTATAGCAGCGTTATTTACAATTGCAAAGAGATGGAAACAGCCAAAATGTCCATCAACAGAAGAGTGGCTAAACAAACTGTGGTATATACATATGATGGAATATTTTGCAGCTTTAAGACTTGATAAACTTATGAAGCATGTAATAACATGGATGGACCTAGAGAACATTATGCTGAGTGAGTCTAGCCAAAAACTAAAGGACAAATACTGCATGGTCCCACTGATGTGAACCGGCATTCGAGAATAAACTTGGAATATGTCATTGGTAACAGAGTCCAGCAGGAGTTAGAAACAGGGTAAGATAATGGGTAATTGGAGCTGAAGGGATACAGACTGTACAATAGGACTAGATACAAAAACTCAAAAATGGACAGCACAATAATACCTAATTGTAAAGTAATCATGTTAAAACACTGAATGAAGCTGCATCTGAGCTATAGGTTTTTTTTGTTTTTTTTTTTTACTATTATTATTACTTTTATTTTTTTCCTCTATATTAACATTCTATATCTTTTTCTGTTGTGTTGCTAGTTCTTCTAAACCGATGCAAATATACTAAGAAACGATGATCATGCATCTATGTGATGATGTTAAGAATTACTGATTGCATATGTAGAATGGTATTATTTCTAAATGTTGGGTTAATTTCTTTTTTTTCCGTTAATTAATTAAAAAAAAAAAAAAAGGAGCCTGGCAAAAGCACAGACAGAATGATTCTGGATACTTTCCATGAATGTGCTAAGATTTATTTGATCTTTGTCTTCACTTTTTGACTTTCCTACTACTCTTGAAGAAATATTTAACTATGGTGACTTCATGTCTGCAGACTTTTCCATTATCATGTGACTGTGCTGATGATGGAGGCCATGTCTAAAATGTATGATAGACTGCCTAAAATCTATGGCATTGCTTCAGAAAACATGGTGTTATAGATGTATATAAATGAGTTCCAGAAAATTTTCCAGATGGACCAATCATGCTATGTCTTGGGATGATATCCTTTTTTTTTTTTTTTCGATTTTTCAATTTTTTTTTAAATATGACATACAGACATAAACATTCTTACCATATGATCATTCCATTCTTGGTATGTAATCAATAACTCACGATATCATCACATAGTTGTATATTCATCACCACGATCACCTCTCAGAACATTTGCATCAATCCAGAAAAAGAAAGAAAAAGAAAAAATTCATACATACCATATCCCTTCCCCCTCTCCGTCACTGATCACCAGCATTTCAGTCTACTAAATTTATTTTTACATTTGTTCCCCCTCTTGTTTATATATTTTAAATTCATATGTTTTACTCGTTGGAATGATATCTTCATGTATGAAATCTGCAGCAGCACCATGGATGGCTCTTAATCTGTCACTTTTGCTGCCCTCTTTAGAGATGGCAAGTCTAGGTAATTGAGGTTTTCCTCTGAGATAGTGTTACACTGAAAGTCACTGCTCCTTTCTTTCCCAAAGCACTAACCTCTCAAGTAGAAAGTACTCAATACTTGTACAAGGTTGTTTGTGAATATATCAGCTGCTACATAAAATATCCTTTGATCGTTGACTGGTGGACTCTCTGCCTCATGGCTGTGTCATTGTGAAGCTTTCTCCAAAATGCCTCTTCTTTCAAAGGACTCTAGTAAAAACCGTCAAGATCCACCTGGAATGGATGGAGATGTGTCTCCACCTAATCAAGTTTAATACCCACACTTGATTGAGTTGCATCTCAATGGAGATAAGTTAATTAAAATTTCCAACATGTAATACTGGATAGGGATTAGAAGAAACCATTGTTCGCACAGCTCGATTAGGATTAAAACATGGCTTTTCTAAGGTACATAAACCTTTTCAAACCCTACGATAGCCTGCCTAAGTGAAAGAAGGAGTTGCGTGTCCTTGGTTTAAATCAAAAGCTAGAAATGATTAAGCTTAGTGAGAAAGGTATGTCAAAAACTAGGCATTTTACCTTAAATAGTTAACTAAGTTGTTAATGCAACAGAAAAGTTCTTAAAGTAAATGAAAAATGCTTCTGCAGTGAACACATGAATGATGAGAAAACAAAACATTCTTATTGCTGATATGGAGAAAGCTTTAGTGGTCTCGATAGATGGTCGAACAACCACAACATTCCCTTTAAGCCAATGCCTAATCCAGAGCAAGACCCCAGCTCCCTTCAGTTCTATGAAGGCTGAATGATGAGGAAGTTGCAAAAGAAAAGTTTGAAACAACCAGAGGTTGGTCTGTGTAGTTTAAGGAAAGAATCTGTCTTCGTAACTTAAAAGTACCAAGTAAAGGAGCACGTGCTAATATAGAAGCTACAGCAAGTTACCCAGAAGAACTAGCTTACATAATTGATGAAAGTGGATACACTGAACAGCAGATTTTCAGTGTAGATGAGACAACCTTCTTTTAAAGGAAGATACCATCTCATACTTCGATAGCTTGAGAGAAGGCAGTGTCTTGCTTTAAACTTCAAAGACATTCTGACTCCCTTGTTAAGGGCTAATGCAGCTATTAGAGCCAATATTCATTTACCAATTTGAAAATCCTAGAGCCTTTAAGAATGATGATAAATTTACTCTTCCTGTACTGTGTATATGGAACAACAAGTTGGCTTAGAGAGAAACAGACAGACCACTTCTGAGCAACAAAAGAGACTGAGGGTGACTCTTAGGTATGAAGTTAAGTAGACTTGGGTTCTCCTTTGCAGGGATAAGCTTCATAGGGACAAGCCCTAAGATTGAGGGCTCAGACTGTTCAATGGTTGCAAGAATATCAGGAATTCCCCAGATGGGGAAGTGCAATATTTTGTCCTTTCTCCCCAGTCCCCCAAGGGGACTTTGTGAATACTTTTTTATTCTCTGTCAGAATTACTCTCAGATGTATCAGGGTATCACACTAACCTGTATAAACTGACAAGATCATACCCTAGATCATACCCTATTCAAGAGTCCACATGATTATAGTGTTCAAGTAAACTGGCCAACCATACAAGTTAAGTTAGATAATGTGCTACCCAAAATAAAAATTTTCCACCAAATAAATCTCTCCCTTTGATCTTGCACAGAGGTCGAAGTTTGAAAATATGGCTATATCATTCTTTACCCAGTATTCCAATTTACCTTCATCCTGTCCATATCAGCTTCATTCATATCTCTATACAAAGCCTGATAACTTTTCCAGTTTTTTTTTTTAACAGTTTCTGAGTGAAGTAATGCTGGCTTTCATAGCTTCAGTGCTCTAACTCAGAGTCTCAGGTGTCATATAAATACCCAAAGTTTCAGGGAACAACCAGATTATATACAAATAGCTCAGTATTCAGAATTTAGGAATATTACAACTCCTAAATATATGTGACTGCTATAAGAGCTTTCAATCTAGGAACCTTTACAGTAAACCCCAGCCTGATAACCCATGCTCTCGACATCAGTTCTGAGTTTGTATATTGTAGTTAATCCATATGAGTGAGGCATGATAATAATTGTCCTTTTATTTCTACCATTTCATTCAGTATACTGTCCTTAAGGTTCATTCACCTAGTTGCATCCCTCAAGACTTCATTCCTTATATCTGCTCGATAATGTGTTCTTTGTAAACACCATGGTCTCCCCTTTCATTTCTTATTCTTTGTACCCTGAGGCCACCTCCATCCATTGTGAATTACTAACACTGCCACCATAAGCACCAGTGCGCAAATGTCCATTTGTGTTCCTTCAGGTATAGAACCCCTAGCAATGGGGTTGCAAGATCATATGGCAACCCTACCCCTAGCCTCCTGTGTAACCACCACACTGCCCTCCAGAGGGGCTGTGTCTCTCAGTTTCCCTAACAACAGTGAATAGGTACATCTCTTTCTTTATATTTTCTCTAGCACTTGTTTCTCTCGGTACATTTTTATGCAGTTTTATTTGCACATCATATAATCCAATCTAAGTAAATAGAAATGAGTTCAACACCATAACCGATATGAAGACATTGCCTTTTCCACATAGAATCCATACCCCTCCCCAGTAGTCCCTGCTTGTTGACATTTAGTTTTGGCATAATGCCTTTGTTACATTCAGTGTAAGCATATTACAATATTACTGTTGACTATAGACCCTAGGTTGCATTGAATGTACCTTTTCCTGTATACCATCCATTGTCAGCCCCTTAAAATGTTGACATTCATTTGTTTTCCCCTATGCAAAAATTTTTTTGTGTTTGTGCATTTAATCCCCATCATTGTCCACTCTAGGCATTCCTAAATTATACTCTCTCAGTCTTCATCCTTTATCTTTCTGTTTGATCTTATTGAAGCCCACAGCCCTTCTCCCTTAACCATTCTTACATTCAGCTTCATTCAGTGTACTTATATTATTGTTCTGCCATCAGGTAGTATTGTGCTGTCCATTTTTGCATTTTTACAATCAGTCTTGTTTCACAGTCTGTATTCCTTCAGCACCAGTTTTGCCTGATCTCACCCCTCTTACTATCTCCTGAGTTCTTTTTAAATTTTATAATAAAACCAGTCAACATACAAACACAAACATTCTTAACATATGAACATTCCATACTTGGTGTGCAATCAGTGACTCTCACTGTTCTAGTTTGCTAGCTGCCAGAATGCAATATACCAGAAATGGAATGGCTTTTAAAAAGAGGAATTTAATGAGTTGCTAGTTTATAGTTCTAAGGCTGAGAAAATGTCCCAATTAAAACAAGTCTATAGAAATGTCCAATCAAAGGCATCCAGGAAAAGATACCTTGGTTCAAGAAGGCCATTGAAGTTCAGGGTTTCTCTCTCAAATGGAAAGGCACATGGCGAACACAGTCATGGTTTCTCTCTCAGCTGGAAGGGCAGTGGTGAATACGGCATCATCTGCTAGTTTCTCTCCTGGCTTCCAGTTTCATGAAGCTCCCTGGGAAGCATTTTCCTTTTTCATCTCTAAAGGTCACTGGCTTGTGAGCTCTGCTTTGTGGTGCTGCAGCATTCTTTGCTCTCTCTCAATCTCCTCATACTCCAAAATTCCAAAATGTTTCCTCTTTTATAAGACTCCAGAAACTAATCAAGACCCACCCAAATGGGTGGAGACACGTCGTCATCTAATCCAGTTTAACAACCACTCTTGATTGGGTTACATCTCCAGGGATATCATCTAATTACAGATTCAAACACAGTATTAAATAGAGATTATCCTGCCTTTATGAAATGGGATTTTGATTAAAACATGGCTTTTCTAGGGGACGTACATCCTTTCAAATCAGCACACTCACAATATCACATCGTTGTATATTTATCACTATGATAATTTCTCAGAACATTTACATCAGTCCAGAAAAAGAAATGAAAAGAAAAAACTCATACATACCATACCCCTTACTCCCCCCTGTCATTGACCACTAGTATTTCCCTCTACCTAAAACATTTGTTCCCCCTATTATTTTATTTTTCATCTATATTTTTTACCCATCTGTCCAAACCATAGATAAAAACATCAGAACAAGGTTTTCACAATTGCACAGTCACTTTGCGGAAGTTATATCATCATACAATCATCTTAAAGAAACATGGCTGCTGGAACACAGCTCTACAGTTTCAGGCACTTCCCTCTAGCCTCTCTACATCCTCTCCAGCACTTGTCCTTTTCTGTTTATTTTTGATAATGGCCATTCTAGTGTGTATGAGATGATATCTTACTGTGGTTTTTTTTTTTAATTCCAATTTAAATTCAATACTATATAGCATTTATAAAATTTAGTTGGTTGTTTTTCTTCAAGTATTTCTTTGTTCAAATATAAGCTAATGCAAATTTGTACAAATGTAAGCATGTGTATATATATATATATATATATATATTATTTTTTCCCTCACAAAAAATGTAGCCCTGTTCTGTATCTTTCTTTGTGATGGATGGTGACAAAAATATTATACATCTTGATTGTGGTGGCAGTTACATGGGTGCAGTGCTACCTACATAAGCTGGGCTCAGTACAAAATGAAAAAATAAAGCAGGAAAATGTAGTTCAAGGTTGTACTTTTTGTAGTTCAAAAAGTACAAAACATTTAATCTTTTTTCTGTGATTTCTCTTCGTACTTTTTATATATGCTATAAACCCTGAGTTATTTTTACTCTTTTTCCTTTTAGCAGACAATTATCTTTTAGAGCAGCTAAAATAATAAAAAGTATGCTTTCTACCTTAATTTATTCCATTTCCCATGTTTTCAATTTCTTTGTGTAGGTCTAAGTTTCTCACCTATGTCCTATTCCTTTTGCTCAGAGAACTTCCTTTAATGTTTTTGTAGGGTAGCCCTACTGTTACTAAATACGCTCAGTTTTGTTGGCCTGAGGTTATCTTTATTTTTCTCTTATGTTCGAAAGATATTTTCACTGGATGTATAATTGTGTGTTGACAGTGTTTTCTTTCTGAAATGTCACTCCACTGTCTTCTTGCTTGCATGGCTTCTGAGAAGTTAGTTGTACTCTTTATCCTTATTCTTCTATAGGCAATGTACTCTTTTTCTTCCTCTGGCTGTCTTCTGTCTTTGATTTTCAGTAGTTTGAACACAGTATGATCATGGATGTATGTGGGTGTGTGTATATGTTGAATTGATCCTGCTCTGTTTCCTCTGAGCTTCTTGGATGTTTGATTGTTGTTTGTCATTAGTTTTGAGAAATTCTTGGCCATTATTTCTTCAAATATTTCCTTCCTCTGTTCTCTCATCTCTCTTTTTGCATTCAAATTATGCACCTATTATACCATTTGATTTGACCTGCACTTTTGATACTTTATTCTCAACTTCAGTATTTTTTTCTCCTTGGATTTTAGTTCACGCAATTTGTCTTGCATTCAGGTTCACTGATTTTTTTTTTTCTTATAAGTCCAGTCTACTGATGAAATTGTCAAGAACATTCTTCATTTCTGTTACTGTGTTTTTTATTTTTAGGAATTCCACTTGAATCTTTCATATAGTCTTCATCACTCTGCCAATATTACCTATCAGATCTTGCATGTTGCCACCTGTGATGAAAATAATTAAATGGCGGACCTGAGAATACCATTCTTAGAAAGGCGTGCTTGCACGGTTGACCCTTGTCTAGCCATATAAAAATGTGGCTGGTAAATAGTGCCCTACATAGAGAAATGATAAGGATGGCTTAGTGCTGAAACTGTTATAAAAACAAATGTTTATGCTGGATACATGGTTTCATTCTAGGAGTCTGGGATTTTGAAAAATGTTAGGCAAACGGTGGCTAAATTAAATGATAAGCCCCCAATCAAAACTTTGTGTGTTGAGCCTCTGATAGGCTTGCCTGGATAGAAACACTGTAAACATGTTGCTGAATTTTCATTGCTGAGGGAAGAATATACTCTGTGACTACTCATGGGAGGAAAAGTCTAAGGAAACCTGCATGCGGATTCTGCCAGATTGCCTATAATCTTAGCTCTGAATATATATGCTAAGTCCTCCTGAATCTCAGAATGTAGCAGTGTTTTTGGGGACCTCACACACATCTATTTTTACCTTTAGAGACTTTAACATACCAATCGTAGTTACTTTAAATTTCAGTCTGCTAGTTTCAACATCTGAGTCATTTTTGACTTTGGATATGATGATTGATTTCTCTCTTGAGACTGTTTTTTCTTGATTTCTGTCATGCTCTATAATTTTTTGTTGAACTCCAGATGTGTTTTCTGGGTCAGTGGATACTGCAGGTATTAATATTTTGCCAGGAGTTGGGCTGTATTTGAAACTTATGTTAGCTATGATTACCAGCATTGACGTTTATTATTGCTGTGGGCACCAGAAACTTTAAATTCCTCTAGTGATCTTGCTTCTGTATCCCTCCTTGGTTCTGAGTCTTCCCTTTTGTTGTTTTCCAAAGAGCCTGTATCTTTTTTTCTTTATATATATTTCTATTGACAAAACATAGCAACATACAAACATGAACATTCTTAACATATGAACATTCCATTCTTGGTATATAATCAGTGATTCACATATCATCACATAGTTGTATATTCATCACCATGTTCGTGTCTTAGAACATTTGCATCACTCCAGAAAAAGAAATGAAAAGAAAAAAGAAAAAACTCATACATACCATTCCCCTTACCCCTCCTTCTTATTGACCACTAGTATTTCCATCTACCCAATATATTTTAACCTTTGTTCCCCCTAATTTTTTCTATACCTCTTACCACTCCCTTTCATTGATCACTAGTATTTCAGTCTATTCAATTTGTTTTAACATTTGTTCCCTATTATTTATTTATTTTTAATCCATATGTTTTACTCTTCTGTCCATACCATAGATAAAAGGAGCATCAGAACAAGATTTTCACATTCACACAGTCACTTTATGAAATCTATATCATTATATAATCATCTTCAAGAAACATGGCTACTGGAACACAGCTCTATAGTTTCAGGCACTTCCTCTAGCCTCTGTAATACACCTTAAACTTAAAAGGGAATATCTATATAATGCATAAGAATAATGTCCAGGATAACCTCTCGACTGTTTGAAATCTTTCAGCCACTGAGACTTTATTTTGTCTCATTTCTGTCTTCCCCCTTTAGGTTGAGGTTTTCTCAGTTTCTTGTTGGTGCGTCCCAGCTCATTCTAGGATTTCTGTCCCACATTGCCAGCGAGGTTTACATTCTTGGGAGTCATGTCCCACGTAGAGAGGGGGAGGGTAGTGAGTTTGCTTGTTGTGTTGGCTGGAGAGAGAGGCCACATTTGAGCAACAAAAGAGGTTCTCTTGGGGTGACTTTTAAGCCTAATTTTAAGTAGGCTTGACCTATCCTTTGTGGGGTTAAGTTTCGTATGAACAAACCCCAAGACTGGAGGCTCAGCCTATAGCTTTGGTTGTCCACACTGCTTGTGAGAACATCAAGAATTCAACTTGGGAAAGTTGAATTTCTCACCGTTTTCACCATTCCCTGAAGGGGACTTTGCAGATCTTTTCCGCTTATGATCAGATCACTCTGGGATTCATTGAGGCATCCCTCTGGACAAACCAACAAAATCTCATGTCCTACTCAAGATTCCATGTAGTTATGTTGTTCAACCAAGCTATCTACATAAGTTATATTAGGAAATGCACTAGTCAGAATATAAATTTTGTACCAAATAAACATTTTTGCTTTAGTCTCACACATAAGTTGAAATTTTAAAATATTAATTACCATCTATTTTCAGCACCCTGCAGTAATGACATTCCTTTGTTCTTCTTCATGCAAAAACATTTTTTAAATTTATACATTTAGTTACTATCGTTATACATTCTAGGCTTTCCTAGATTATACCGTCTCGTATCGTCTATCTTTCTTTGTGATTTCATTTATACCCCCAGCCTTCTTCCCTCTATCATCCTCACATTCAGCTTCATTCATTGTTTTAACATAATTGTATTACAGTTAGGTAGTATTGTGCTGTCCATTTCTAAGTTTTTATATTCAGTCCTGTTGCACAATCTGTATCCCTTCAACTCTGATTACCCAATATCTTACCCTATTTCTATCTCCTGATGGTCTCTGTTACCAACGAAATATTCCACGTTTGCTCACTAATGTCAGTTCATATCAGTGAGACCATACAGTGTTTGTCCTTTTGTTTTTGGCTAATCTCACTCAGCATGTCCTTACGGTCCATCTATGTTGTTATATACTTCATAACTTTATTCTCTCTTACAGTTGCATAATATTCCATTATATGTATATGCCACAGTTTGTTTAGCCACCCATCTGTTGATGGACATTTTGGCTGTTTCCATCTCTTGGTAATTGTAAATAATGCTGCTATAAACATTGGTGTGCAAATGTCCATTTGTGTCCTTACCTTCATGTCCTTTGAGTAGAGACAGCATATAGATGGGTCCTGTTTTTTAATCCATTCTGCCAGACTATGTCTTTTGATTGGAGAGTTTAATCCATTACCATTTAGTGTTATTAATGCCTGGGTAGTACTTTCTTCTACCATTTTGCCTTCTGGATTTTATATGTCATATCTAATTTTCCTTCTTTTTACCTTTTCTCATAGTCTTCCTTTCTACTATCTTCTCCACACCTCTCTTCTCTCTTTTCATAACTGTCTCTACTGCTCCCTTTAGTATTTCTTGCAGAGCTGGTCTCTTGGTCACAAATTCTCTCAGTGAAGTTTTTGTCTGAAAATGTTTTAATTTCTCCCTCATTTTTGAAGGACAGTTTTGCTGGATGTAGAATTCTTGGTTTACAGTTTTTCTCTTCTATTAATTTAAATGTATCATCCCACTATCTTCTCACCTCCGTGGTTTTTGTTGAGAAATCTATGCATAGTCTTATTGGGCTTCCCTTGTATGTGATGGATTGCTTTTCTCTTGCTGCTTTCAAGATTCTCTTTGACCTCTGACATTCTGATTAGTAAATGTCTTGGAGTACGTCTATTTGGATCTATTCTCTTTGGAGTATGCTGCACTTCTTGGATCTGTAATTTTAAGTCTTTCCTAAGAGTTGGGAAATTTTTCAGTGATAATTTCCTCCAACAGTTTTTCTCCTCCTTTTCCCTTCTCTTCTCCTTCTGAGACACCCACAACACGTATATTCGTGCGCTTCATATTGTCCTTCAATTCCCTGAGTACCTGCTCTTATTTTTCCATTTTTTTCCCCCTATATTTTCTTTTTCTTGTCGGATTTCAGATGTTCTGTCCTCCAGTTCACTAATCCTGTCTTCTGCCTCTTGAAATCTACCATTGTAGGTTTCCATTTTTTTTCATCTCTTCTGCTGTGCCTTCATTCAATAAGTTCTGTGATTTGTTTTTTCAGAATTTTGATTTCTTCTTTTTGTTCATTCTTTGCCTTCTTTATATCCTCCCTCAGTTCATCAATTTGGTTTTTGATGAGGTTTTCCATGTCTGTTCGTATATTCTGAATTAATTGTTTCAGCTCCTGTATCTCATTTGAATTGTTGGTTTGTTCCTTTGACTGGGCCATATCTTCAATTTTCCTAATGTGATTTGTTATTTTTTGCTGGCGTCTAGGCATTTAATTACCTTAATTAGTTTATTCTGGAGATTGCTTTTCACTTCTTTTACCTAGGGTTTTCTTGCTGGATGAATTTGTTGTCTATCTGTTCTTTGACATTCAGTTCAGCTTTTTCTGAACCTCTAACTTAGGTTTTGTTTAACAGAGCAGAATTTTTCAGTTCTTGTTTTCTTGTTTCTTGCCCAGTTTGTGTGGTACCTTTTTCCTCCCACCCTTAGGAGGGTCTACTTAGGTATTACAGACCTCAGCCAGATTTTCCCAGACCAAACTGTCCTCCTATCAGGAGAAAAGAGTCACCTGCATCAGTTTTCCCTGAGGGTGAGACCCAGCATCAAAGAACTTTTTCAGGAACGTAAAAAGTTTCCTCTGAAACTTCAGACTTTCCTCTGAAGTCTCTGGGCTCTGTTTTTCTTATCCTGCCCAGTATGTGGTGCTCTCTGCCTGCAGGTCCCCCCAGCATAAAGTGATGTGGTATCTTTAACTTTGGCAGACTCTCCCTGCTGGGGACATGGTGGATACAGAGGAGAGGTTGTAGGCTGGTTTTAATGGCTTCAAATTACCAAGCCCTCATGTCTGAATTCCTTGAGGGAGGGAATCCACCTGAGTTGGACTTCACCCCTCCCCTGGGGAAGGCACAGGCTCCAGACAAGCCCACAAACGAGCTTGTTTCTGTTAGGCCTAATTTTAGGTAGGCTTAGCCTATCCTTTATGGGGATAAGTTTCATGTGAACAAACCCCAAGATTGAGGGAGGGCCTGTATCTTGAACCTCTCCCAGCTTGGATAATTGCTAAGTAGCATCAGTCCTCACTTTCCTGTTCTGTTTTTTAATTACTGATGCTAGGACACAGCCAGTACTAACCAGTGGTGAATATGTGATACATTTGAACTCTCAATACTAAAGAGGTCTGTCTCTACAAGCCTAAAAACATCTTTCAGAAACTTTATCAGACCACAGTGGAATTACCTTCAATTTCTTTTACTTTTCATTCACAATGGATTGCATGATGCAAAATACAGTCGGAGAGAACATAAGTATGAACATGAAGGAGAAAAGGGCTGGTGAACCAAAGTAATCCATCATGATGATAAGCTGTACAAAAATGCTAATACCATCAAACCGCTTTTGTCCAGCACTGCTCTTATCAAACAGCATTATGACTTCATCCAAGGCATGGTGTATAGCCAGGAATCCTTCTCATATGTTCTGAGAATGTTCACCTTCAGGATTATTTGGATTCTTGGGTCCTGCAGATGGATGAATAGGAAAGAGAGAGCCTGTTTTCTAGCCTATTGTGTCTGGCCACCAGATGGACCTCTGTACCCTCACAAAATTTGGATGATATTTTACCTGAAGTGGCAGGGGTCACTACTGGTTTTGAAGTCAGAGTCAGAAAAAATGACAGCCAGATCCTTAGATTTTTCAATGTCATACTTAATGTACTTCTCAAACTCAGTTTCTGAAGAAAAGCCTTTAATATTTATACCGATGTTTAGATTCCTCTTCACACTTGCGGTGATCTCTTTTAGTACATCAGTAATAGAATATATGTACTCAATTCCCAGTCCTTAGCATTTTTGAGGAAAGAAGGTAGAGTATTGATGGGTGAAAAGCAAATCTTTATGGTAAAATTTTTCCAGATTAGCACTGTAAGTTGATTAAATTCCAGTGATACATGCTTCTACAAAGACAGTTTGTTCAACTTGCTCAGTCTGCACCAGTGTCACTGCCTCCTCACTGTGGTTTTGGTTTGCATTTCCCTCATAGCCCTAGTAAAGTTGAGCATCTTTTCATGTGCATTTTAGCTATTTGTATTTCCTCTTTTGAAAAGTATGTCTTTTGCCTGTTTTTTAATGAGGTGGTTTGTCTTTTTGTTGTTGTATTGAAGAATCACTTTATATATTCTGGATACTAAACCCTTATCTGATATGTGGTTTCCATATATTGTCTTCCAATGCTTAGGCTGCCTTTTTACTTTCCTGAAAAAGTTCTTTGATGCAAATAAGTTTTTAATTTTGAAGCGATCCCAGTGATCTATTCTTGTTTTAGTGATCATGCTTTGGGTGTAATGTCTAGGAAACCTCCTGTTACAAAATCTATATTTCCCTACATTTTCTTATAGCACTTGTGGTCTTAATGCTGATGTTTAAGTTTATGATCCTTTGTGAGTAAATTTTTATATAGGGTGTGAGATATAGATCCTTTTCATTCTTTTGCATAAAGATGTCCAGTTTTCCAAACACCGCTTATTGAAGAGGCTGTTCTATCCCACGTGGACTGGACTGGCTTGCTTGCCTTATCAACGATCAGTTGTCCATAGATGAGAAGGTCTTTTTCTGAACACTCAGTTCTATTCCATTGGTCAGTATATCTATCTTTATGCCTATAGCATGCTATTTTGATCCCTAAAGCTTTGTAATATGCTTTAAAGTCAGGTAGTGTGAGACCTCCCACTTCATTTTTCTATCTATAAATACTTTTAGCTATTCAGGACATCCTGCCCTTCCAAGTAAATTATTATTTGTTTTTCTGTTTCTGCAAAGTAAGTTGTTGGGATTCTAATTGGCATTGCGTTCAATCTATAAATCAATTTGGATAGAATTCACTCACAATTGTATTCAGCATTCCAGTCCATGAACACGGTATGCCGTTCCATTTATTTAGGTCTTCCATGATTTCTTTTAGCAGTTTCTTGTAGTTTTCTGTATATTAGATCTTTTGTATCCTTAGTTAAATGTATTTCTAAATATTGGATTCTGTTGATTGCTATTGTAAATGTAATTTTTTCCTTGGTTTCCTCCTCAGATTGCTCATCACTAGTGTCTAGAAACATTACTGATTATCTTGTTCCCCCCCACTTTGCTGTAGTCATTTATTAACTTTAGTGGTATTACTGTGGATTTTTTTGGGATTTGCGACAGATAATATCATCTGCAAACAATGAGAGTTTTACTTCTTCCTTTCCAATTTGATGCCTTTTATTTCTTTTTCTTATCTAATTGCTCTGGCTAGACCTTCCAGCACAATGTTGAGTAACATTGTGACAGTGGGCATCCTTGCCTTGTTCCTGATCTTAGAGGAGAAGCTTCCAGTCTTTCTCCATTGAGGATGATGTTAGCTGTCGGTTTTTCATATATTCTTTTTATCATGTTGAGTAAGTTCCCTTCTATTCCTATCCTTTGAAGTTGTTTTCATCTATATTCATTATAGAGATTGGTCTGTAATTTTCTTGTAGTGTCTTTGTCTAGCTTTGGTATTAAGGTGATGTTGGCTTCATAGAATGAGTTAGGTAGCTTTCCCCCTTTAATTTGTTTTGAAGAATTTGAGTAAGGTTGGTACTAGTTCTTGACTGCTTCGAAGAATTCACATGTAAAGCCATCTGATCCAGGGCTTTTTTTTTGGGGGGGGGGGGACTGACTGATGACTGATTCAGTCTCTACTTGTGATTGGTTTATTGAAGTCATCTATTTCTTCTCGAGTCAACCTTGGTTGTTTATGCCTTTCTAAGAAGTTGTCCATTTCATCTACGTTGTCTAGTTTATTAGCATATAATTGCTCTCATTACCTCCTTTATTTTTCTGGGGTCAGTGATTATGTCCCCCTTCCATTTCTGATTTCATTTTTTTACATCCTCTCCCCCCACACCTTTTTCTTTTTTCCAGCTTATTTAAGGGTCCATCGATTTTATTGATTTCCTTAAAGAACCAGCTTCTGGTTTTGTTGCTTTTTCTCATATTCTCAATTTCATTTATTGGTGCTCTCATCTTCATAATTTCTTTCCTTTTGTTTGCTTTGGGGTTAGTTTGCTATTCTTTCTTTAGTTCTTCCAAGTGAATAGTTAATTCCTCAATTCTTGCTCTTTCTTCTTTTTTTTTTTTTTTGCATGGGCAGGCACCGGGAATAGAACCTGGGTCTCTAGAATGGCGGGCAAGAGCTCTGCCTGCTGAACCACTGTGGCCCACCCTCTTTTTTCGTTTTTAATATAGACATTTAAGGCAGTAAATTTCCTTCTCAACACTGCCTTTGCTGCATCCCATAAGTTTTGAAATGTTGTATTTTCGTTTTCATTTGCCTCAAGATATTTACTTGTTTCTCTTGTAATTTCTTCCTTGACCACTGGTCGTTTAAGAGTCTATTGTTTTGCCTCCATATATTTGTGAATTTTCTGGCCCTCTGCCTGTTACTGATTTCCACCTTCAGTCCACTATGATCTGAGAAAATGTTTTGTATAATTTCAATCTTTTTAAATGTATTGAGACTTGTTTTGTGACCTAATATGTGGTCTTTCGTGAAGAATGATCTAAGTACATTTCAGAAGAATGTATATCATACTCTTTTGGGATGCAGTGTTCTATATATATGTATATTATGTCTATTTCGTTCATCATATTATTCAAGTTTTCTGTTTTTTTATCCTCTGTCTAGATATTTGGTCTGTTGAGTGGTGTGTTTAAGTTTGTTACTGTTATTGTAGAACTATCTGTTTCTCCCTTCGTTTTTGCCAGTGTTTGCTGCATATATTTTGTGGCACTAAATTGGTAGATTTTTTATCTTGATTGTGTAATATAAAACCCAGAATAACCACAGAGAAAGTATTTAAAAAATATACTTGTGAAGTTTTTGCATCTGCAAATTTGAACTTGAGTCTTATCCAACCTCTAAGACAACTACTGATTTAAAAAAATACATATGGAGATAGAGTAATAACATTTCATATGATGAGGAAGCCATCTGCTTTATTTAGCATATAAGGTCATTCTTCAGGTCAAAATTCCTGGTTCCTCTAACAGAACATTGGCATTGGGAAAGAAAGTATATATGTGTGAGTGTGTGGGGCTGTTAAAGAATAAGTGGAAATTTGTTCCATAACTGCTTGTTAAAATATACATGGAAATTTATTCCTTTTTTGTATATATGTTATATTAAACAATTAAAAAAGTTTTTTTAAAAAAAGAAATGGAATCTTGGGAGACACATCTAAGTGCAAAGTGTGATTCTAGTTAAGATACTGTTTCAGAGTATGAAAGAACATCTTTTTGGTGCTGATCTGTATATGTATAAACTTATATGACGCCTGGAATTTGCCTTAAATATAATCTGGGATGAAGAGCAGATGGCGTGGACAATGATTGTTAATGAAATAAATTATTGAACTAACTGGGTGATGGGTATTCGTGGGTTCGTTTTATCTTTTTTCTCTGTTTTTGTATGTGTTTAAAATTTTCTGCAATGAAAGTTAAAAAGACAACTTTGAGAAAGAGGGAATGAGCCAGTCCCCAGTAATAGTGTATATTGCATACTTCCTATTGTGAGACATCATGAGGCACGTACTATCTGGGTATTAGATGATTTTTTTTTTTTATCCTCTGAAATACCTCATATTTATTTTTGACAAAAGAAATAAATAGAAGCAAAACCGAAATTCGGAAAGAACTCTCTCTGCTCGTTGCACCAGTTGAGCTTTTCAAAGACCCCTTAGAAAAGAAGCGGGCTGGAGGCTCACTTTCCATCTCGCCACCGGGCTGGGCTGGGTATTAGATGATTTTAAGGAATTATAGTTAATTTTTCAAGGTTGTGATTCTGTTCTTTTTGTTTTTTAAAGTATTATTAGAAATGCATGGTAATAGGTTATGTGACATGTCTGAAATTTCTGTTAAATAACCCAGGAGCAGATATTGATGTTGTGTATGTTTTATGTGTGGGGAGGACGAGTTAAACAAGATTGGCAACATGCTGATGATTATTGATTTTTTTTTAAAAAAAATTTTATTATAAACAAAGTTGGCATACAAACATTCTGTACATTCTGTACAATCATTGGCTCACAGTATCATCACATAGTTTTGTATTCATCACCATGATTTTTTTTTGAACATTTACATCTCTCCAACAAAATTAATAAAAAAGAAAAAACTCATACATGCCAAACCCCTTATCCTTCCCTCTCATTGACCACTAGTATTTCAGTCTCCTCAATGAAGTTTGTTTTTGAGTGCATGTTGTTCTTTCTACTTTTGTGTGTATTTAAAAATTTCCATAATAAAAGGTTAAAAATATGTCTGTATTGGTAATATTAATAGTAATTTAGAAAATTTGGGGGAAAATGTTAAAAGCACAACACTGAACTTTAGTCACAGTTACGAGTTAGATAGGATGTCATCATAGCGTGTAAGAGAAAATGTTCTTTACATATATCTTTCACTGAAGTTTTAGGTTGAAACTAATAAGTCTCACACTGGCGGTCTCAACACTGTTTATTTAGAAAGAATTTTGATTTGCTTCCGAAGTCTCCTGTCAAATGAGCATTTTATATTTGTTTTTGATATTGAAAATCATTAAAAGTATGTAGAATATTAAACATTGATTTATTCCAACTGCAGTTTATATTCAATAACCTAGTTACTAATGGTTGGGTTTTTCTTCAGAGGGAGAATGTAAGTTAATGGATACGTCAAATTACCAATGAAGGCTTCCTGTCAAGCAAGATAATGGCACAAGATGCTCCATAGTACAAATTCCCTACAGAATCTTTGAACAGCTAGCAGAAACTGTCATAGCTACTTTCCTGAAGCTCCAGAAAACATTTAAAGGTTACAGTAACTGGGCAAGTGCTGAATCGAATCAAGAAACAACTTTAAATATGGTAGGAAATGCTCCGGGTACCCTTACTGCCCCTCCTAATCACCCCCCCCCCCCAAGTGCGCTGTGTAGCAGTCCTGTACGCCCATTGTAATTCCCTTGCCCTGTTCTGGAGGGAGCAGAGTAACCCCTATGTGCATACTGACCGAATCAGAACTTGCCGTAGAGGCAGAAGCAGCTAGTGGACAGTCTAAAGCCTTGTAAGACAATTAAATTGAAGCAGGCTGGAGCAAAGGATTAGCTACTTTAAGAATAGAGACCTCAAGATGGAAAGAAAGTCTGTTTCATTGGGAGTTGAAGGGGCATTTGAATTCATGTATATGGGGGAAGCGCTCAAGATAGGAGCAGGTGCAAGCCCAGGACAAGATGCAGAATCACAACAGAAGGAGAAGTCCCTTTACATTTGCCTCAGGATCTTGTTTTTTTTTTAATTTTCGTTTTTAAAAAATTTTTATTAATAAAACCAATCAACATACAATAATGAACATTCTTTTATTCATCACATAGTTGTATATTCGTCATCATGATCATTTCTTAGAACATTTGCATCAATTTAGAAAAAGAAATAAAAAGAAAACAGAAAAAAATTCATACATACCCTACCCCTTACCCCTTCCTTTCGTTGATCACTAGCATTTCAATCTACTAAATTTATTTTAACATTTGTTCCCCCTATTTATTTATTTATTTTTAATCCGTATGTTTTACTCATATGTCCATAAGGTAGATAAAAGGAGCATCAGACGCAAGGTTTTTACAATCACACGGTCACATTGCAAAAGCTATATCGTTGTATAATCATCTTCAAGAAACATGGCTACTAGAACACAGCTCTACATTTTCAGGCAGTTCCCTCCAGCCTCTCTGTTATGCCTTAACTAAAAAGGTGATATCTATTTAATGCGAAAAATAACCTCCAGGATAATCTCTCAGCTCTGCTTGGAATTTCTCAGCCATTGGCACTTCATTTTGTCTCATTTCTTGATAGGAGTGCTAAACTGAAGGAGAGCACCAGCCTTCGCAGAGCCAATTTGCAAAGATTTTTAAGAGGTTTTTTTTTTTCTGCATTGGTTTTGTGTTGTAGTTTGTAAGCTGCCATAGTGTGGTATATCAGAACTGAAATGGCTTTTAAAAAGTGAAATTTAATGTTATAAGTTTGCAGTTCTCAGCCTATGAAAATGTCCAAATTAAAGCATCCGGGGAAAGATACCTTAATCCAAGAAAGGCCAGTGGGTTGGGAGTAGCTCTGTCAGCTGGGAATCACGTGACTGGCATCTGCTGGTGCCTTGCTTGTGGGCTCCTTTGCTTTCAGCCTCTGTTCCTGTGAGGGTTCCTCATTTTACTTCTCTGGGGCTGGCTTTCATCTCTTGGCTTTTCTTGGCTCTCTCCAGGTTCTGGCTTGCTTAACATCTCATGGGAAGGCACACAGCAGTGTCTGCTGGGCTCCAAGCATCTCCAAACATCCGTATCTCTGCTGTCTGTCATCTCTGAACATGGCAGTGTCTGCTGGGCTCCAGGCATCTCCAGATATCCGCCTCTCTGCTCTCTCTATCAGCTCTGAAATTTTTTTTGGCTCTCTAACTCTCTCCAAAATGCTTCCTCATTTAAAGGATTCCAGTAAATGAATCAAGGCCTACCTGGAATGGGTAGAATCATATTTCCATGTAATCAAAAGGTCACACCCACAGTTGGGTATGTCACATTTCTGTGGAGATAACCTAATCAAAAGTTACTGCCCTTTTTGGTATTGAATTAGGATTAGAAGAAACAGCTGCCTCCACAAGATAGAGTCAGGATTAAAACTTGGCTTTTCTGAGCTATTTAATATTTTCAAGCTGACACTCAAGGAAATTTCTGTCTTAGCACAAACCTAAGAAACACAGCTCAGGGACTAAATCACAGATTTAACACTTTAGTAATAAGGCATTAATATCCAAATGTCCAAAATATTTATAAAATCCTGAAATTCAGCAACAAAAAGACAACCTATTTAAATAATAGTCAAAAGCCTTGACATCTCTCTAAAAAAGTTATACAAATGACCAGAAAGCACTTGGAAAGATGCTTAATGTCATTAGCCAGTTGCCGAAATGCAAATCAAAGTCACAATGAGATATGATTTCACACTCACTACAATGGCTGCTATTGAAAAAATGAAAACTATGTTTTGGAGAGGATGTGGAGTAATAGAATCACTTATTTATTGGTGGGAATATAAAATGCTGCAGCCGCCATGGAAAATAGCTTAGTGGGGCCATTCCCAAGAAAGTGAAGTATAGAATTATCATATGACGTGGAATTCCTGCTTCTAGGTACGCACTCTCAAAACTTGAAAGCAGGGGCTTTTAACATATTCTTACACTGATGTTTGCTAGCGGCATTATTTACAGTTACCAAAAGATGGAAGTAACCTCAAGGTCTAGCAACAAATGAACAAACAAAATGTGGTATGTATATACAATAGAATATTATTCAGATGTAAGAATACATGAAGTTTTCGTATATGTGACAACTTGAAGACTTGTTGAGTAAAATTAAGTCAGTCCCAAAAGGACAAACATTGGATGAATCTTGAAGACTTGTTGAGTGAAATAAATCCCAAAAGGACAAACATTGTATGATCTCACTGTTAGTAAATAGTTAAAACAAGAACATTCATAGAGTCGGATAATGAGATATAGTTACTAGTGGCCAGTGTGGGGCTGGGGAATGGTAGTTAATGCTCAGTTGATGCAGGATTTCTGCTTGAGGTGATGGAAAACTTTCGGTAAGGATTGTGTTGATGTTAAATTGTGAATGTGATTAATGCCACTGAATTATATTTGAATGTGATCAAAAGGGGAAATTCTGGACTTTATACATGTTACTAGAATAAAAATTAAAAACAAAAAAGCCCAACAACGTAGGACTGTACAAAACAGTGAACCCAAATGTATAGCAACGGGACCAGACTAATGCAAAGTATTAATGATAGTGTGTATATGGGGATTGTGTATTTTTCTTAATGATTTTTCTACAACTTTGCTGCTAAGAAAAAGAATTACCAATGAAATCAAACTGGTGTAATTGGGTAGAGAATAGATTTAAACTACTTTACATGTTGAAGGCTAGTGCCATACACAGTTTTGGGTATGTTGACCTCTTATTCTTATATTCAGTGTTGTAATTCCTCTTCCTGTTGCATTCTTCTTCTCTTTCAAATTGTCTTAAAATGTTATTTGGCATCTGAAATTGCACATTACAGTTCACATTTAACCAGTGCATGAATTACTTTTATCATTGTAATTGATCCTGTTCCATTGTTTATAGCCTACCAGTAGACATCAGAATTATCTTCCTTGCCAAAAATAGAAAAAAAAGTTTTGTTTAGAATAACCCATATTTTGGTGTTGATATTTCTTGTCTTTGTGGCTCATTAAAGCAGTTCATAGTGTCTTCATAAGAGGACTGTTTCCTGATTTTTTTTCTCTTTTATATTATGAGAACATATTTAGATGGATGTAAATCCTTTCCCCCCCACGTTTACTCATTTGTATCCCTTTTCCATATTGTAATGTAACTTATTTACCTTCTTTTGTCCTTTCTTATGCTCATACTATTTAATGATTTCCAAAATTTTATTACTGGTTGTGAATTACCAGTTATCAATTGGATTTCCCCTGAGACAGTGAAAGGTGTTCCCACCCTTTGATAGAATGTGTTCCATATCTTTGCTGTGTAATACCACCAATACTCTATTTCATGATTTTATCATCCCTGATTTTTAACATCCCTGAAATCCAGATGTGATTTACAATTGATGGCGTCTTATGATCGCTTTTACTACCAGCTGGTACCTGTGATGTACTGTCATTACCTGCACTTGTACAATCTTGATGTTATTTCTATGGCATGATGGCTAACTGTAGTCAGTAAATGATTAAAGGACATTTTGGGGAAGGAATATGAATCTGGCTATTGTCTCAGAATCTTTCATAGATACATTTTCGTAATATACAGAGCATATCAGACTTAAACGCAGTATGGGCATTGATTACTTCAAAGACAATCTGAAAGACATTAGTGGAATGGAGTACTGTTTTAAGGCATATTATCTTCAGAGCTCTTGATGGCATAGCATATAGGAGGAGAGTATTGTGAAAAAATATGTACATTGATGACTTAGTGAAAAATGATTCTGAATATTCTTCTGTATATGGAAGAGGAATACTTTTGCCAGTTTATTTTGCTTATATTTCCTTGCTGTATATAAGTGATAGCATTGTGTCAGAAAATTGGTGTTTTTTCTTCCTCAATTATACATAAATTCCAGTCAGTTGCTTGTTACATTGAGTGAAATGTGGTGTCTGCTTTTCAACATGTAGTTGTTCTCACAACTAAGAAATTTTAATTTTCTAAAAAAAATGTAGTTTCATTTTTGAAACTCACAACCTTAGAAGTTGAGAATTAGATGCACTGTGAATATAAAATGAGTACATTTGCCATTTCAAACAAGTACTTGATCCCTATAAAAAAAGTACAGTAAAGCATAAATAGTATTAATGTAGATGTCAAGCTAATTTAATGCTAGTTGAATTATTATCTTTGTTGTTAACGTGACACCATTTTAAAGAAGACAGTTTCTTTTCTGCTAGGAAAGAAGGCAGTGCAGAGTAGTTTGGTCCTTCACAGGTTGTAATAATTCCTTTGAAATTCATTAATTTGTTCTTTTAGTGTTACCAAGGTTTGTTTTCCCTCTCTCACTCCTGGTGTTTGAATGCATATAAGTCCTTTGCCAATTTCTACGATGAATCAATACAAAGAGCTTCACATTTAGCTGCTAGATTTGGTTTCTGTAAGAAGGAAAAAGATACGTAGCCAGGATAGTAGATGCTAGCACCTTTCCTTTTTTTTTTTTTTTTTTTACATGGATAGACACTGGGAATCGAACCCGGGTCTCTGGCATAGCAGGTGAGAACTCAGCCTGCTGAGCCACCGTGGCCCGCCCTCAGCACCTATACTTTTAATGATGAAACATGAATATTTATATATTTATTTATTTGTATTGTCTGAACTTGTGAAATATTTCATAGTTTTTTAGAAAGATCATCTTCCTCTTGAAAATTGAGGACCCTAGAATGAGGACTATGATTTCCAGGATAAAATAAAAATAATAAGTTTTAGCAAAATTAAACAGGATTCTGGATCTATCTTGGAGAAAATATTTAATCTCTTACAGGGAATTTAAAATTATTTTTCTTTTTATGATTATAGGGCTATGCACCACCTCCTAAAAATGGGATTGAACAGAAACGCCCTGGACGCCCCTTGAATATTACGTCTTTAGTTAGGTTATCTTCAGCTGTGCCAAATCAGATTTCCATTTCATGGGCATCAGAAATTGGAAAGGTAAAGGTTTTCTCCTCGGGTAGCATGAGTGTACCCCTCCTGGGAATTGATTTATTCTGCTTTTTCTTAAGCTGTTAGCTCTGGCTCTTTCAGTTTTGCATATGTAATCTCTAAAAAGCAATACTTTTCAATTCAAAGGTGGAGGTGTGGACATTCTTAAGGTTAAAAACTATAGCTGTAAGGTTCCTGTGTATCATCTCTTTATTTTTCTGGAAAGGAAATGGGTATATTTATAATACTTTTTAAGATGATATGATCACAGATGTGTTTGTGTATTCTTATGTGCATGCATGCACTTGAGTGTTTACATAGTATTTTAAGAAACAGGAAGCTTTGAGTGATGTCTTTAATTTATTTGTGAAGAGGAACAAAGGAAAGCCTTACCATTTTTAAGAGGAAATGGTTAAAAGTACACATATTGTCATTACAGCTTTTATATAAACAGTTGCTAATTCAGATAACATGTGGGCATCTTGTATAAAACATTTACTTAAAATTATTTCCTCTATACCTAGAGGTTAGTGAACCTTGATTTCTCCTGATTCTTAGTCTCAGAATTCATTGTATCTGTTATGAGATACTGATCAGTACAATAGGGAATTTTCACTGTGGAATTGTTTATATAATGAAATAATAGAATGTAAAGAAATTCAAGTTCATGTGTGAATATCACCTTTAATGTTCTTATATCATGGAAATAAAGGATGATATTCCTATTTTGTAGACTGACAAATTAAGGCATACATTTATAGGAGAAATTTTTTCAGTTTCATCACCAAGGTAATTGCAGAACTGGAAAAAAAGAAGAGAATAGTTTATATTAAACATTGGAGTTTAAATATTACTGTTTAAAAAATATTATTGTCTTAACATACCATAAGGAACGTATTGCAAATATTTTGCACTTTCATGAAATGAATGTGTAGTGGTAAAACATTAGATATGGATTCAGACAATATTGCTTTAGTCCCAGGTTGGCTGTTATTTGCTTTTGGCCAGTTGCTTAATTTTCTGAACCCTTTCAATAACCAAGATTAGGTAAAGTCTTGAGAGTGAGTGTGATATACAAATGTGACATTATTAAATGAACAGTTTTTTACACTTAAGGCATTTGAACAGAAGAGTATATCCTCTTGAGGTGATTAACTTACATTTTTTTAAAAATAATGTAGATTCTGAATACTGAATTAATTTAAGCATAAAATGGGAATACAATTCTTTCCTTGTAGTTAAAATAATTGTTGTATAATTTGCATATCCTTTTGGATATACAGATATTTAAAAGGACTGTTGCTGGGTGAAGGTTGTTAAAAAAAAGTGATATTTAAAATATTTGGCTTGGATTACCAGCTGTTAGAAATATTTTGTACATTATAGAATCAGTTGAAAGAGTGTGTGTATGTAGTGAAATGGTTAAGATGGGATTGTTTTAGTGTTTAGGTCTCAGTTAATAGCTCACAAAGGTTCCTTTGCTCCAGATCTAAGAGGTACGGATTGAACTCTTACTATTTTTGGCCTAGTCTTTCTGATTTTTTGTCATTTCTTCATGTGTCTTACATACTACAGTAGCTACTTCTTCCCGGGTAGAATGCCATTTGGGGAAAGGAATTAATGTTTCAAAACTTTTCTCAGAGTAAAGCCATTATGGGGTTCATTTCAGTGATTTGCTAAGGCCATAGCCAGAATTAAAACTTTGGAACTCTGGATTTGAAAAGTTAATTCAGACCTTTGGTGTTTGAACTTTGTTTTGCGAATTTTTCAAATGAAAGTATGCTAAGAGTCTCATTATGTAGAGCAGATAAAAACAGAGCAACTCTGGGAAAAGTGAGAATGAGAGTGTGTGTTCTCATTCATACCACAGTGGCCATTAAGGTACCATTTGTGCTTAGCTAGACACAGCTAGACACATCAATGAAAATCATTGATGTAAGCTGTATTTCACGTGTGTTTCAGTTAGTGATTGAGAAACAACTTTAATATAATTGAACTTTTATCTTTCCTAAATTAGCTGAGTTGATATCGTCCCCTTCCCAGTCTTGGACCTTCCTGTGAAAGTTATTTTGAATGTTGTGTTTAGAAACTAGAGTTTCTTAGACAAGTATTTAATGTAAAGACACTATCTCTTGTCTTTAATACACATTATCTTTCTTTGTAGAATTACTCCATGTCTGTATATCTTGTACGACAGCTCACATCAGCCATGTTATTACAGAGGTTAAAAATGAAAGGTATTAGAAACCCTGATCATTCCAGAGCACTAAGTAAGTAATGTTTGTAAGACTGAGCATATGAGATACTTTAATGGGAAACAAAAAAGGCCTCACAATATAGAAAACATTTGGGTGCAGTACAAACCAAAATTTGTGGTTAAAAAATGCTCTAAGAGTTTAGCCCTGTAAATTGAAAAACCTTTCTCTTAGAAACCACTCCAAAGAGGATCACTTTTAAATCCCAGTGAGCCTGGATTTTGGCCTTTTTTATGAAAACAACTGTTTTATGTAAATGTCAGCATGGTGGTAGTTTTAATTCATGCATTGACTTGAGAATAGGAATGCAAATCTTCAAACTTCCAATATGTAATAGGATATACATTTAAAAAAATGCGAAGTAAATTCTTTTTGCAAAGAAAAATTACGTTGATATCCATCAATAATATTTGCTGTTTGCTTTCTGAGATACTTAATTTTGTAATTTTGCTTTCATGATGCAGAATAGTAGGTAAACAATATCTAGTAAACTAAAATGTAAGTAATTCAGTTCAGTAACTGAACATAATAGAGCAAGCCATTTTTTGGGGAAAGGGAATATTTTTTCCCCAGTTGCCTGTCATACTATTAAGTGAACCAGAAAGGAAAAAAATCCATATATTGAAAAGTGAGTTAGGTAGGGCTATAGAAATGGTATCTTGTCTCATATACCCATACCATTTCTCATCTCCTCAAAAAACACATTATTGGTCTTCCTGCCTAGAACAGAAAACAGTGAAGCTGTTCCCTAATTTTTCTTGCCCTACTCCAGTTCTGCTGCCTTCAAAGATTAAGCAAGCCTCTCCATGTAAAGGTATTGAGAATTAGGTACCTGAAGGAGATGTGTATATATTTATTAGTTTGCATATACAGTAACTTGTGTACATTATCGGTTGAATAAAACTGCGGACAAATTACCATGTCCATAGTTGTTCTCAGTTGCAAAAGAAAGTATAAAAATATTTTGTATTATCTTTTCTGTTGACAAATTTAACACCTGTGGGAAAAACTTACTGGTTGTAAAAACCATGATGAATATGTATTAGGAAAGCATTGAAACTAAGGGTACCACAGCATTCCAAATTCTATTGTTAATTGTTTTGTTTTTTTACCTGCAGTTTTACTTTCACTTTCCTTCAATGATTTTTTTATTGAGATATAATTATCAAAAGTGTACAATCATTGGTTTACACTATCATCAGAAGACTGTACATTCATCAATACAGTTGATTTTTTAGCATTTCCATTACTCCATAAACAATGAAAATTAAAGTAAAAAAGAACACCCAAAATATCCCATACCCCCTATACCCATACCTCCATTGTTTGTTTATTTTGTCTGTTTTTTCTTACTCATCTGTCCATATGCGGATAAAGGGAGTGTCGGTTACAAACTTTTTACACTTACACATTCACACCTTAAGAGCTCTAGAATTATTCAGGCATCTTTAAGAATCAAGGCTATTTTTTTTTTACAGTTCAGCAGTTTAAGGTATTTTCCTCTAGCTATGTAATCCAATACACCAAAAAATGAAAAGGATTATCTATATACTGTGTAAGAATAGCCTTCAGTATGACCTCTCGACTCTATTTGAAATTTCTCAGCCACTGAAACTTTGTTTCTTTTCTCTTCCCCTTTTTGGTCAAGAAGACTTTCTCATTCCCATAATCCCAGGTTCAGGCTCAACCCCTGGAGTCATGTCCCACATTGCCAGGGAGATTTATACCCCTGGAAGTCATGACTCAAATAGTGGGGATAGCAGTGAGTTCGCCTGTGTTGTTTGCTTAGTGAGAGAGGCCTCATCTGAGCAACAAAAGAGGTTCTTTGAGGATGACTCTTAGGCATAATCCTTGGTAAGCTTAGCTTCTCCTTTGCAGGAATAAGTTTTGTAAGGGCAATTCCTAAGATCAAGGGCCTGTCCTATAGGATTGGCAGTCCCACAGCTTGCAAAACTATCATGTCTTCCCCAAGTGGGGAAGTTGAATATTTCCATGGTTTTTCCCAGTTTCTCAAGGGGATTTTGCAAGTACCTCTTAATGTTCTGCCCAGCTTACTTTGGGATATATTGGCATCACACCAACCTATACAAACAAACAATATATCACTTCCTATTTATCATTTCATGTAATTATGGTGTTCAGATAAGCTGACCATACAAGTTAAGTTTAGATAGTGTGCTACTGAAAATAAAAATTTTGTAACAAAGAAACGTCCCTTCTTTTGGTCTCATATAGAAGTTGAAGTTTTAAAATACTGTCTTTTACCTTTATACTTTACCCTTTAGTCTGTTTACCTTAGTCCTACCCTGGTAAGCTTCATTCATATCTCTAATTGAAGTCTGATCACTTTTTCAGTGTTTTTAACAATTGCTGTAAGGGATAATGCTGACTTTCATGGCTGTAGAACTCTAGCTCTGTGTCTCAGGTATCACACAAATATCCAAAGTTCCAAAGACCTACCAGGTTATACACATAGAGCTTAGCATCTCAAAATTTAGAAATAACAGTTACAACTCTGGAATAGATGTGTCTGCTATAAGAGATTGCAATCTAGGAACCTTTACAGTACACCTTCACTTGATAACTGTGCTTTCAAATTCAGTTCTCAGAGTTTGTACATTATAGTTAGTCCATATTGTGAGGCATTATAATATCTGTCTTTTTGTTTCTGGTTTATTTTACTCAACATATTATCTTAAAGTCCATTCACCTAGTTGCATGCCTCACAACTTCATTCCTTCTTGCAGCCACTCCATAGTCCGTTTTATGTATCCACCACAGTCACCTCTTCAATCTTCAGTCATTGTACCTGTATGTCACCTCTATCAATTTGAGAACACTGCTACCATAAATACCAGGGTACAAATGTAGTTTTACTTT
Organism: Tamandua tetradactyla; assembly: GCF_023851605.1. NCBI lineage: Eukaryota > Metazoa > Chordata > Mammalia > Pilosa > Myrmecophagidae > Tamandua > Tamandua tetradactyla. Next base: position 36,370,402 of record NC_135344.1, read on the forward strand.
TTAAAATAATTTTTTAAATTCAACTAAAAATGTGATCTAGAGTTTGCCAGTTCATTTTTTAACCTAATACTGGAAGTATGATTGTGTTTTAGTAGTACATCAATATTTAACTTTGTTTTTCTTTTTTGTAGTTTCTTGACCTATTTGAAGTCCTTTGGAAATTTAAGAACAAGATATATATTTCTGTAATTCCATTGATATGAAAGCATTTATATTTTTAAAATGTTTGTTTATTTATTTTTCCTTTCTAAAGTTAAAGAAAAACTTACTGCAGATCCTGATAGTGAAATTGCTACAACTAGCCTTCGGGTATCCTTGATGTGTCCTGTAAGTAAAATAACAAAACATTCTGGGTATTTTTACTTCTTATAAATTATTAGTTTTCTTATAACAGTAGGCTTGGTAATTAATTATATATTATGATAGAATTCCTAACTTCTGTCATGTTTTCCATTCAGGAATCTTCATGTGTAAGCATCATAATTCTTTATAATTCTTTGGACAATAATTAACTAAGAGGAGACCTAAAAGGATATTTTATCAAAGAGGGAAGATAGCTTTAGGTTTAGAATAATCTACTACTGTTAATGCTATAGGAATCCACAGCAAATAATAAGCATATATTAAAAGTTGTCTCCTTTTATCAGAATATAAATGGTATTGAAACACACCAATATAATTACTAGGACCTAAGAAGCACTAATTGATGATTGTTGTTTAATGAGTTCTCAGCCAGTTAGGGGACGTGTGGGATGTTTTAATGTATTTCTAGGGCACTTTTAAATTGCACAATAATTTTTATTTTACATCTTATGTAGAGACTATGTGGGAGAAATCAGTCAGCAACTCTGAGATAACACCAACTCGTATGAAAAACAAGCAGACTGTACTTACCGCTTAGAATTGGGTTACAGGAGTACCAAGGAAAAGATGGGTGAGGTCAGGAATAATGAATGAAGTCTTCTTTAAAATCAGCAGTATTGGAGGGAGCCTTTCCACTTGAAAGGAGCTTCATAGAAATAAGAATTTATATTGTAGTTTTGAGAGCATTTGAAGCTACCATTATGACAAATGTAAAATGTTTAAAATGGAGAGATAATTGCTTCAGAGAAGGGAATAATTTTTTGATTTCCTATTATGTGCCCCTTATTTACCTGTCTGAGCACACCTGCATGAAGGATTTGTCACCATTTTGCAGGTGAGAAAACTGAGACTAAAAGAGGTTGACTAATGCATGTCACACAGCTAGTTAGTAGTAGGACAGTGATAAAAATATTGGTCTTTGGATGCTATTCTGGTTCTCTTTCCAATATATCATATTATCAAATTGGGCTAAGATTTCGTGATTATAAGTCTACCACTCTATTACCTTGGAAAGTGGCATTTTCTGTAGTTTTAATTTTTTTATCATCATTAATTTAAAAAAAGTTACTTACTCTTATTGAAAAGGCTTTGAATTACGTGAAACTGAGAATCTATGGTTATCAAAGCCAGAGTGAAATTCTGTAGTCCCAGAGTAGGACATTAAGGCTAGAGGTAGTGGCATAGGCCCTCGAGGCATGTGTTTAGATCCAGGACCTCCTCTTGCTCACAAGCTCTGTACACACCTTTAGACATGAGTTCTTTTGAGCATCTTCATACTGCCTTTTTCCTCTATCTCATTTTAAAATTAAAATTGCCCCTGTTGTGGGTCCCTGGTCCTATTCTAGAGGGAGCACAGTAACCTCCATGCACATATTGGTATACCTGTATGTCTGCACTGGTGTTATTGGATTGGGTACTCCAGTAACCCAATTCTAAGTGGTAAGACTGAACCAGGAAATTTTTATTGGATTCACCCTCCCATAACTTGCCCTTCAAACAGAAGCAGCTTGCAAACAGCTGAAACAATGTAAGAAACAAATTAAGTCACAGAGGCCTAGGGGAAAGAATTACCTGCTTTAAGTCATAGAGTAGAACCACCTGTTAGAGGGAAAAGTTCTATTCCTTGAGGATTATTAGGGGCTTTCGAATTTCTGTTAAACATGAGAATATCTAAGGCTCAGAGACAACCTTGCTGTTCCCTTTCCTGTTAACCCTAGTATGTTTAGAAAACTTTATGTGGACTGTGTCTGAATACAATCACTATATGGAAAGGACACCTTTCTGTTTTAGTATGTCACACTGTTTTGTCAGCAGGAAAATATTTCTACACTATTTAGTCTAAGGGCTTGCGCAGTTGTCCATTGCCATTTTTTGCCTTATTTTCTTAGAACGTATTTGTTTTTCCTTTTCAAACAGACTGTGTTATTGCATTAGAGGATTTAGACTTTCAGTAATAGTGAAAGTGGTATATCAAAGTGGTTAAGATTGTTCCATATAAAAAAAGGAGCATTTGTTTCAAACATGTCAAGTTTTTTTTTTTTTAATTAATAGCATACAAACACGGACATTCTTACCGTATAATCAATAACTCACAATATCAACACATAGTTGTATATTCATCACCACGATTACCTCTCAGAACATTTGCATCAATCCAGAAAAAGAAATAAAAATAAAAAAAAAAAAATTCGTACATACCACACACCCCCTCACCGATCACCAGCATTTCAATCTACTAAATTTGGCATTTTTCCCCCCTATTATCTTTATTCTGTGTGTTTTACTCATCTGTCAATAAGGTAGATAAAAGGAGCATCAGACACAGTTTTCACAATCACACAGCCACATTGTGAAAGCTATGTCATTATACAATCATCTTCAAGAAACATGGCTACTGAAACACAGCTCTGCATTTTCAGGCAGTTCCCTCCAGCCTCTCTGTTATGCCTTAACTAAAAAAGGTGATATCTACATAATACGTAAAAATAACTTTCAGGATAGCCTCTTGACTGTTTGAAATCTCTCAGCCATTGACACTTTATTTTGTCTCATTTCTCTCTTCCCCCTTTTGATTGAAAAGATTTTCTCAATCCCTTGGTACTGAGTCCCACCTCATTCTAGGATTTCTGCCCCACGTTGCTAGGAAGGTCCACACCTCTGGAAGTCATGTCCCACTAGAGAGGGGGAGGGCTGTGAGTTTGCTTGTCATGTTGGAGGAGAGAGAGAGGCCACATCTGAGCAGCAAAAGAGGTAACTGGGGGTGACTCTTGGGCCTAATTTCAAGTAGGCTTAGCCTATTCTTTGCAGGGTTAAGTTTCATATGAACAGACCCCAAGGTTGAGGGCTCAGCCTATTGCTTTGGTTATCCCCACTGCTTGTGAGAATATCAGTAATTCTCCACATGGGGAAGTTGAATTTTCCCCGTTTGTCGTCATTCCCCCGTGGGGACTTTGCAAATACTTTTTTATTCACTGTTCAAATCACTCTGGGATTTATCGGGGCATCACTCTGGACAAACCTACAAACTCTCATGCCCTACTCAAGGTTCCATGTACTTAATGGTGTTCAATTAAGCTGTCCACATAAATTATATTAGGAAATGCACTAGTCAAAATATAAATTTTGTACCAAATAAACATTTTTTTGCTTTAGTCTCACACATTCAAACATGTCAATTTTAATAAAAGTAACTTTTAATTATTTGAAGTAGTGAACTGTTAACAGATCAAATTGTTTTTGACCCTTCTAAATTCTTAATTTTTTTTATGTCTATGCTTAAAAATGACAACAGGTCTGTTACTGAGACTGTTTTATGAACTTCTCCTCAGTATCCATCCTGATTTTTCCAGAACACTTTTCAAGAAAAGAGTGATTGATATTTTTCAGGCTGTAAAAGTGTTAACATAGAGTTGAGTAGCTGAGCTGTACTATGTAGTACACATTAATTAGAAGACCAAATCCAAGTGCTTAGATGCCAGAGAAGTTAAATGATGAAAGTAGATTTCGAGGAAGAGAAAGTACTAGTGTAAGTTGAAGAGAGCAGAAGGGAATATAACCAGTTGACTCTGGAAATAACAGGATCAGATGCTGTGACAGTGGAAATGGAGAAAAAAAAATGGATCACAGGCACTTGGAAGGAGAAGAGGTGAACCCTGGGTTTATTTGGCAAAAACAAGGGGAGAAAATGATAGGCTAAAGTGCTGGAAGAAATGTTATTAGTTAATATTTAACACTATGTTTGTAAAATGATTTCGAGTAGATGTGAGCTTAGATCGTCGAAGCAGATTCTATGACCTCTCTCCTTGGGATCTAAGAAAGCCAATTTTTTTTTAAGTGCTAAAAGTACCAATTTATTTTAAGCTATCTTTTATTTGTGGTTATCTATGTGCTTCTGTAATGCAAACATAAAAATTGTTTGTTTGGATTTGTTTACCAGATTTTGCTCTTCCAGTAATATTTTTTTTAATTCATCATCATGGTCATTTCGTAGAACATCTGTATCAATTCAGAAAAAGCAATAAAAGAAAACAGAAAAAAATGCATACATACCATACCACTTACCCCTCCGCTTCACCAATCACCAACATTTCAATCTGCTAAATTTATTTTAACATTTGTTCCCCCTATTATTTATTTATTTTTAATCCATATATTTTACTTGTCCATCGATAAGGTAGACAAAAGGAGCATCAGACACAAGGCTCTCACAATCACACAGTCACACTGCGACAGCCGTATCATCATACAATTAACTTCAAGAAACATGGTCACCCCCGAGCATGGCTCCACATTTTCATGCAGTTCCCTCCAGCCACTCCATTACACCTTAACTGTACAGGTGTTATTTATTTAATGCATAAGCATAACCTCCAGGATAACCTCTCAGCTGTGTTTGGAATCTCTCAGCCACTGACTCTTTATTTTGTCTCATTTTACCCTTCCCCCTTTTGGTCAAGAAGATTTTCTCAATCCCTTGGTGCTGAGTCCCAGCTCATTCTAGGATTTCTGGCCCACGTTGCTAGGAAGGTCCACACCCCTGGGAGTCATGTCCCACGTGGCGGGGGAGGTCAGTGAGTTTGCTTGCTGTGTCGGCTGAGAGAGAGAGGCACATCTGAACAATGAAAGAGGTTCTCTTGAGGGTAACTCTTAGGCCTAATTTTAAGTAGGCTTAGCCTATCCTTTGCGGGATTAAGTTTCATATGAACAAACCCCAAGATTGGAGGCTCAGCCTTTTGCTTTGGCTGTCCCCACTGCCTGTGAGCATACCAAGAATTCTCCACTTGGGAAAGTTGAATTTTCCCCCTTTCTTACCATTCCCCCTGAGGGGACTCTTCAAAAACTTCCCTATTCACTGTTCAAATCACTCTGGGATTTATCTGGGCATCGCTCTGGACAAACCTACAAAATCTCATGCCCTGTGCAAGGTTCTAAGTACTGTGGTGTTCTATTAAGCTGTCCACGTAAGTTACATTAGGAAATGTACTAGTCAGAATATAAATTTTGTACCAAATAAACGTTTTTTGCTTGTCTCACACATACATTAAAGTTTTAAAATATTAATTACAGTCTATTTTCAACATCCTGCATAATTGACATTCCTTTGTTCTTCCTCATGCAGAAACATTTTTAAATTTGCACATTTAGTCACTATCATTATACACTATAAGCATTCCTAGATTATACCATCTCAGTCTTTATTGTCTATTTTTCCTTCTGATTTCATTTGTATCCCCAGGCTTCTCCATCATTCTCACATTCAACTTCGTTCAGTATTCTAACATTATTGTATTACAGTTAGGTAGTACTATCCATGTCTGAATTTTATAATCAGTCCTGTTGCACAACCTGTATCCCTTTAACTCCAATTACCCAATATCTACCCTATTTCTGTCTCCTGATGGTCTCTGTTACCAACTGAAATTCTCCAAGTTCATTCATAAGAAAGCCAATTTTAAAGTAATTCTTGAAAAAAGTTCTGGCTGTGTATGTATCATATTCCTAAACAAAACACCTGAATTTTACATGGGAGTTTTATCTTCGTGATGCTAGATAACAGCCACTGATTCTTGATCTGTCCTGCAGAAGTGGATTGGTTGGCTGCAAGATAGAAAAGGAGAGCTAAGTTTGCTTTTATTTTTTTGGATTCTGATTATTTTTAGTGCAATTTTATTGATTATTATTTATTTTATTGATGCATATTATATATTCACATACTGTATAATCACCCAAAGTGTATGATCAGTGGTTCACAGTATTATCATATAGTGTGCATTCATCATCACAGTCAATTTTTGAACATTTTCATTACTCCAAAAAGAATAAAAGAATAAAAGTAAAAGCAAAAAGTAACACTCAAAACATCCCATCACCCCCTATTATTCATTTTTCTTTTTCCTTTTCTTACTCATCTGTCCAGACACTAGATAAAAGAAAATGTCAGTCACAAGGTTTTCACACTCACACATTCATGTCTTAAAAGCTATATAGTTATACAGTCATCTTTAAGAATCAAGGCTATTGGATTGCAGTTCAGAAGTATCAGATATTTCCCTCTAGTTACTCCAATACACCAAAAACTGAAAAAGGGTATCTATATACTGTATAAAAATAACCCCCAGAATGATCTCGCCACTCTGTTTGAAATCTCTTAGCCATTGAAACTTTATTTCATTTCTCTTCCCCGTTTTGGTTAAGAAGGCTTTCTCAGTCCCACTATGCCAGGTCCAGGCTCATCCCTGGGAGTCATGTCCTACATTGCCAGGGAGATTTACACCCCTGGGAGTATTCTCCTACCTAGTTGGCGTGGGGAGGGAGGCAGTGATTTTGTCTGCTTTGTTGGCTTATGGAAATAATTCTGCTAAGGATAGTTTGATAACCACTGACTCTCACCATATTTTACATAGATTGGTACTAATTATTCCACGGGGAAGTGAAAATCAAATAGGATACTTCATGTTTACATTTTATTACTAAGGTATTGTATTGGTTAGAAAGTTTTCTTCATATTAAAACATAGTACATTTCAAAACAGCAACTATTACCTGACTAAATTAGCATTTGACACATTCAAATCTTTAGCAGTATGCCATAATCACTGTTGGGAAATTGATCAGATTTTTTCCCAGTAAGTAATAATGTCTTCTTAAACATTTAGATAATGCTCATTAACTCTCAGAAGACACTAGAATTGGGTTAAATTTTTATTGTTCCTTATGTTGTCATTTTTGTATGTTATCGAAATTCTAAGGAGATGAAAAAAAGAAAGCCACTATTCTCAAAGTGTGACCCAGGGATATCTGGGGCTCCTAATATTCTTTGGCGAGGTCCACTAGTCAAAACCATTTCATTTTTTAAAACATTTTTATTGACACATCTTCACACACATGATGTTACCTATCTTTTTTTTCTCTGACTCTGTCATGAATATGTTTGGCAGGCACTACTTTTATTTTTGACTACAATAAATACTGATAAATGTCATCTACATCCATACAAATGCTCAGGTTCTCAATTTTTAAGCTTCTGAAACTGAAGTTCAAAAACCAGTGGCCTAGGGTAGGCCACGTAGCTCAGCAGGTGGAGTTCTTAAGCCTACCATGCCAGAGACCTGGGTTCAATTCCCAGTACCTGCCCATGTAAAAAAAATCAGTGGCCTATAAAACCATAGTTGGCTAAGTTAGGACATTATTTTAAAGAAAAAAAAATGACAATACCTATTTGATAATAATTATTCAAATAGAGTAGGAGCATACAGTATTACCAAGGTCTACAATTCAAAATCAGTGTTATTACTAATAGTATGATAAATATCTCTCTAAGTTTAACTGCCTGTCTTCATAATCATATGCTTATGGAAAATTTTTTATTGTTTTATATATACTTCTGTGGTTTACTTTGTTTTCAATTAGTAGTTTATTTTAAATGTATCAGTAGGAATAAATCTACTGTATCTTAATTATTGCTGTCATTTTGTTGCATAGGTGTGGTGTAACTTATTTATTCAACCTTTTTAGTGACTGGATTGTTTCTAAACGTTCATTGTATAAGCAACAACAAAAAAACTCACTATTTCTGATAAAAAAAATTCCTAAAGAAAACACCAACAAGTAAAATTCAGTACTATTTTAAAGGAAAAATAAGATTACAAAGAAGGATTCATCCTAGGAATATAAGGATAGTTGAGTTTTAGAAAATCTAATATCATTTGTCTTATCCGTAATGGTAAGGAAAAAAGAATTTTGTAATCATATAGGTTCTATTCAGGGTATACATCCTTTCCTAAAAGAATACATACTTAGTAAAATAGAAAAAAGGTGGATAATTCAACCCAAAAGCTAACACCATGTGTGATGTAATAAAGCCAGGACGTTCTCATGAAAGTGAAGAACATTTGGATTTGTGTTCTATCTCTGCCAACTGTGACTCTTAAGTGCATAATTAGCTTCTTGTAGCCTCAGAACATCAGCCTTGTCGGTACAGAATTGTGTATATTTCATGCCACTATTTGTGAGAAAATACTTTTTAAAAATATACTCTTGCATACATATAAAACATTTGTGAAAGGCCATGTGATGAATGACGGAGATTCCTCTAAATATGGAAACTGGGGACCAGATGAGAAGAGGATTTAATTTTGGGGTATATGTGTTTTTTCCTCCCTGTGCATTTATGTATTAGCTATTTTGAAAAAAATGAAATAGTCAAAAAAAAAATCATATGGCAATTGAAGAATAAAAGTAAAATATATAGTGACTCTGATGGGGTAAATTCTGATTTGGGTTTCTTTTTTTTTGATTTACTGTGTATTCCCTTTGTTGTTTTGTTCTCATTTCTGAAATATTTTTCCATGTTATGTTCCTGCCCTACAGTTAGGGAAAATGAGACTGACAATCCCATGCCGTGCAGTGACTTGTACACACTTGCAGTGTTTTGATGCTGCCCTTTATCTACAAATGAATGAGAAGAAGCCCACCTGGATTTGTCCTGTGTGTGACAAAAAGGCTGCCTATGAAAGTCTAATATTAGATGGGTAATTATATCCCTCTTATTTCCATTCAGTACTGCCCTATGTAAGTTCTACTCTAGCATAAAGTCCAAATGTTTGTATGTGTTCTGCTTTATTAACTCATAGTTTTAAGCTGTAGTTAGTGGCTCTTTTATCTTTATGTGATTTTGTTGGGGGCAAACAAGTGTGTAGTTTCTTTTATTTTTGCTTTCCAACATAATATCTTATTGCCCATGGGAAAGGGGAAAAAGTCCACTTAGTGATGTTACTTTGCTTGCCTAGAACTTACTGAACTAGCAATTAGGTCTTGGCAAAAGCAGAGGAAGTTTATGGTAGATAAGTCACATTATGCAGCTGATAAGTTAAAGCTAAATTCATTCCCGTATTGCACATGTCTGAATTTGGAAAATGGTGTGAACTAGTCATTAGTAAGTGATTAGTTTTTTTCAAATAATAGTTTAAAAAACATTGCATATGCGATGTATGCAGTACTGTAAAGTTTAGAAAGTACAATTAACCAGAAGATTAAAATGAAAGTATTGGGTACATGGGTGGTTCAGTGGTAGAATGCTCACTTTCCATGATGTATTAAAAAGAAATCGTAACTCCCCTTATTGATTTGTGACCTACTACTTTAAAAAATATTTTTATCCCATATTATTGTCCTGTAGACTTGGTATGGTAGATTTGTTACTTTTGATGAAAGAGTATTAAAATACTACTTTTAACTATAGTCCATAGTTTGCAGTAGTACATTTTTCCCGTGCATTACTCTATTATTAACTGCTTTTAATAGCGTTGTACATTTGTTCTAGTTCATGAAAGAACTTTTTTGTATTTGTATAGTTAATCGTAGACATTGTCCACCACAAGAATGTTATACATTCCCATGTTTTAGCTTCCAGTTTTTCTTCTGGTGACATATATGAGTAAACCTCTCCTATCCACCATATTCACAAACCATTCAGCACTGTCAATTATTCTCACAGTTAATGTACTACTGGCACCTCTGTCCGTTTCCAAACATTTTAGTTCAACCTAGTTAAACATTGCACATATTAAGCAATTGCTTCTCATTCTTTAGCCATATTCTGTATCCTGGTAACCTACATTCTGCATTTTATTTCTAATTTTATACATTATAATTAGCTCATATTAGTGAGCTCCTACAATATTTGTCTTTTGCATCTGACTTTTTTCATATAACATTATGTCCCTAAGTTACATCTATGTTGTCAGTGCTTCATGGCTTCATTCCTTCTTACTGCTGAATAATAATATTCCATCATATGTATATACCATATTTTGTTTATCCATTCATCTTCTGATGGATGTTTGAGTTGTTTCCATCTTTTGGTAATTGTGAATAATGCCGCTATGAACATTGGTGTGTAAATGTCTGTTCGCGTTCCTACTTTCAGATCTGGGTATAACCTGAGTGGCGAGATTGCTGGATTGAAAGGCAATTACAGTTTGCTTCTTGAAGAACCACAAAGCTGTCCTCCACATTGGCTGTACCATTTTATGTTCCCACCATCTGTGTGAATAAGTGTTCCAGTTTCTCCACATCCTCTCCAACACTTGTAGTCTCCTATTTGTTTAGTAGTGGCCATTCTAGTAGGTGAGATGATATCTGATTGTGGATTTAATTTGCATTTTCCTGATAGCTAGTGAAGCTGAGCATCTTTTCATGTGCTTTTTAGCCATCTGTATTTCCTCTTTGGAAAAATATTTATTCATCTCTTTTACCTATATTTTGAATTGGGTTGTTTGTCAATTTATTCTTGAGTTGTAGGCTTTCTTTATATATTCTGGATATCAAACCTTTATCAGATACGTGGTTTCCAAATATTTTCTCCCATTTAGTTGGCTACCTTTTCACAAAGTCCTGAAGTATTGAAGTATTCGATTTTGTGTTCTTGTTTATCTGTTTTTTCTTTTGCTGCTTGTGCTTTGGATGTAGATCTTAGAGATGTTTCCCTACATTTTCTTCTAGGAGTTTTATGGTACTGGCTCTTTTTTTTTTTTAAACTTTTTTTATTGTGTAATATATATACAAAGCAAAGAAAGGAAAAAGCAATAGTTTTCAAAGCACGCTTTAGCAAGTAGTTACCGGACAGATTCCACAGTTTGTCATAGACTACCGTACCATAATCTTAGATTTTTCCTTCTAGCTGCTCCTGAATATAGGAGGCTAGAAGGAATAAAGATTTTTTTAACTTCACAATCAACTTTTATTTTCTTTTTTGTGAAAAATAACATACATACACAAAAGCAATAAATTTCAAAGTACAGTGCAGCTTTGTTAGTTGTAGAACAAATTTCAGTGTTTGGTTTGGGCTACAGTTCCACAATTTTAGATTTTTACTTCTAGCTTCTCTGAGATACTGGAGACTAAAAGAAATATCAGTTTCACGTTTGAGCAGTTATGTTCGTTTTTAAAACCTTGCCATCTCTGTGTAACTCCCATCACCTTTGATCCTTCTCTCCCACTCTTTGGGGACACCTGGGCCATGGCCGTTCCAGCTTTTTCACGTTGGAAGGGGCTGTCAGTAATATGGATTAGGGAGATGGAACTAGCTGATGTTCTGGAGAGGCTGGCCCCTCTAGGTTTTAGGACTTATATGGTCCAGGGACCCATCTGGGGGTTGTAAATTTCTGGAAAGTAACTCTAGTGCATGGTACTGATTCTTACATTTAGGTGTTTAATCCGTTTTGAGTTAATTTTTGTACAGGACATTAGACATGGGTTCTTTTGATTATGAATATCCATTTCTCTCAACACCATTTATTGAAAAGACTGTTCTGTTCCAGTTGAGTAGGCATGGGAGCCATATGAAAAATCAGTTGAGCAAGGTCTGAGGGGCTGTTTCTGAACTCTAATGTGATTACATTGACCATTATACGTCTCTATGCCAGTCCCTTGCTGTTTCCATCACTGTGGCTTTATAATATAATAGGAAGTGTGATGCCTCTTATTTCATTGTTTTTCAGTATGTTTTTAGCTATTCAAGGTTCCTTATGCTTCCAAGTAAAGTTAAGAATTAGCTTTTCCATTTCTGCAATTTTTTTTCAATATTTTTATCGATACATCTTCATACACATATATTCCATGCGTAGTGTACAATCAGTGGCTGCAACATCATCACACAGCTGTGTATCCTTCACCTTGTTTGTCTTCAGAACATTTTCATCACTCCAGAAAAAGGAATAAAAACTCATGCATTCCATACCCCTAGCCCTCCCTCTCACCAATCACCAGTATTTCCGTCTTCCCAATTTGTTTTACCCTTCATCCCTCCTATTATTTATTTACTTTTTGATCCGTATTTTTTACTCATCTGTTCATACCCTCTATAAAAAAAGTCTGAGACACAAGGTTTCACAGTCATATAGTTAAATTATAAAAATATCTTTATACAGTTGTCTTCAAGAATCAAGGCTACTGTAATACAGCTCAACAGTTTCAGATACTTCTCTCCAACCACTCCAATACACCATAAACTAAAAGGGTTATCTATATAATGCATAAAAATAATCTCTAGGTTAACCTCTTAACTCTGTTTGAAATCTCTCAGCCACTGAAACTTTGTCTCATTTCTTTCTTCCCCCTTTTGGTCAAGATGCCTTTCTCTGTCTTTTGATGCCGGTCTCAGCTCATCCCAGGATTTCTGTCCCATGTTGCCAGGGAGACCCACACCCCCTGGAGTCCTGTTCCACGCAGTGGGGAGGACAATGAATTCACTTGCCGAGTTGGCTAAGAGAGAGAGGCCTCATCTAAGCAGCAAAAGAGGTTCTCTAGAGGTGACTCTCAGGCCTAATTTTTTGGGGGGTGCATGATCTGGGAATTGAACCCAGGTATCCCACATGGAAGGTGAGCATTCTACCTCTGAACCGCCCGTGCCCTCTTCTTTTTTTTTTGCTATGTCTTTTTTTTTTTTTTTTTAACATAACAACATACAACAATAAAAATTCTTACCATGTGATCATTCCATTCTTGGTATATAGTCAATAACTCACAACATCATCACATAGTTGTATATTCATCATCATGATCATTTCTTAGAATCGATCAATAAAAGCAATAAAAAGAGAAAACCTCATACAAATCATACCCCTTAACCCTTCCTCTCTTTGATTGCTAGTATTTCCATTTACCCAATTTATTTTAGCCTTTGTTTCCCCTATTTTTTTCTATACCTCTTATCGCTCCCTTTCATTGATTGCTAGCATTTCAATCTACTAAATTCATTTTAATATTTGTTCCCCCTATTATTTATTTATTTTTAATCCCTATGTTTTACTCATCTGTCCAAACTGTAGATGAAAGGAGCATCAGACAAAGAGTTTTCACAATCACGCAGTCACATTGCAAAAGCTATATCATTATACAGTCATCTTCAAGAAACATGGCTACTGGAACACAGCTCTACATCTTCAGTCACTTCCCTCTAGCCTCTCCAATATACCTTGAGTAAAAAGGTGATATCTATATAATGCGTAAGAATAACTTCCATATAATCTCTCAACTCTGTTTGGAATCTCTCAGCCATTGACACGTTAATATTGTCTCATTTCTCTCTTCCCCCTTTTGGTCTGGAAGGTTTTCTCAATCCCTTGATACTGAGTCCCAGCTTATTCTAGGATTTCTGTTCCATGTTGCCAGGAAAGTTTATACCCGTGGGAGTCAAGACCCACGTAGAGAGGGGAAGGGCAGTGAGTTTGCTTGTCATGCTGGCTGGGAGAGAGAGGCCTCATCTGAGCAACAAGAGAGGTTTTCTGGGAAACCAACAAGAGAAGAGTCTGGTGACTCTTCTGCCTAATTTTAAGAAGGCTTAGCCTATCCTTTGCAGGGATAAATTTCTTATGAACAAACCCCAAGACTGAGGGCTTGGCCTATTGCTTTGGTTATCCCCACTGCTTGTGAGAATATCAGGAATTCTCCACATGGGGAAGTTGAATTTTTCTCCTTTCTCACCATTCGCCCAAGGGGACTTTGCAAATACTTTTTTATTCACCATTCAGATCACTCTGAGATTTATCGGGGCATCACTCTGGACAAACCTCAAACTCTCATGCCCTACTCAAGGTTCCATGTACTTAATTGTGTTCAGTTAAACTGTCCACATAAGTTATATTAGGAAATGCACTAGTCAAATGATAAATTTTGGACTAAATAAACATTTTTTGCTTTCGTCTTACACATACGTTAAAGTTTTAAAGTATGAATTATCATCTATTTTCAACACTAAGCAATATTGACATTCCTTTGTTCTTCCTCGTGCAAAAACAATTTTTAATTTGTGTATCTAGTCACTATCATTGTACACTCTAGGCATTCCTAGATTGTACTGTCTCAGTCTTTATTGCCTATCTTCCCTTCTGACTTCATTTGTGCCCCCTTCTCTCTCTATCCTTTTCACATTCAACTTCATTCACTGTCCTAAAATTATTGTATTACGGTTAGATAGTATTGTGCTATCCATTTCTGAATTTTTACAATCAGTCCTGTTGCACAGTCTGTATCCCTGCAGCTCCATTTACCCAGTATCTACCTTTTTTCTATCTCCTGATGGTCTCTGTTCTTAGCTGAGATTCTCCAAATTCATTCACTGATGTTAGTTCATATCAGCCATGCATCCTTCTTAGGGCTGATTTTAAGTCAGCTTAGCTTCTCCTTTGAAGGAATAAATTTCATAGGGGCAGTCCCCACGATTGAGGGCTCAGCCTATTGATTCCTTTGTCTCCATGCTTGTGAGAATATCAGAAATTTCCAAATGGGGAAGTTGAATTTTTCCTTCTTTCTCCCCAGTCCCCCAAGGGGACTTTGCAAATACTTCTTTATTCACTGCTCAAATTACTTTGGATTATATCAGGGCATCACACTGACCTGGACAAACCAACTCGTGGCCTATTCAAGATTTCATGTACTTAATCGCATTCAACTAAACTGACCATACAAGTTAAAATAGGAAATGTGCTACCCAAAATATAAACTTTGTTGGAATTTTGATTGGTATTGCATTGCATATGTAGATCAATTTGCATAGAATTGACATCTAGCCTTCCAATCCATGAACACAAAATGTCTTTCCATTTATTTATTCAGGTCTGCTTTGATTTCTTTTAGCAGTATTTTGTAGTTTTCTGTGTACAAGGCCTTTTTATCCTTTGTTGAGTTTATTCCTAGAAATATGATTCTTTTAGTTGCCAATGTAAATGGAATTTTTTTCTTGGTTACTTCCTCATATAACTCATTACTAGTGTATAAAAACACCATTGATTTTTGCATGTTTATCTTGTATCCTGCCACATTGTAAATTTGTTTATTATCTCATGTAGCTTTGTTGTTGTTTTATCAGGATTTTCTAAATATAGGATCATTTCATCTACAAATAGTGGCAATTTTACTTCTTCCTTTCCATTTTGGATGCCTTATTTCTTTTTTGTTGCCTAATTGTGCTAGCTTGAACTTCCAGCCTAATGTTGATTGACTAGCTGTAGTGACAGTGGGCATCCTTGTCTAGATCCCGATCTTAGAGAGAAAACTTTCAGGCTCTCACCATTAAGTATGATGTTAGCTTATATGTTTTTTATCATATTGAGGGATTTTCCTTCCTTCTTTTTGAAATGTTTCTGTTATGAAACAATGATAGATTTTGTCACATGGTTTTCCACCATCAATTGATATGATCATGTGATTTTTTCCCTATAGATTTGTTATCATGGTATATTACATTAATTGATTTTCTTGGCATGAACCACTCTGCATACCTGGGATAAAACCCACTTGGTCATGGCATATAATTCTTTTAATATCCTGTTGAATTTGATTTACAAGTATTGTGCTGAGATTTTTACATCTATATTTATTAAAAAGATTGTTGTATAAAAAGAGATTGTTGTATAATTTTCTTGCCTTATAGCATCTTTGGCTTTGATATTAGGGTGAGCTAGGTTTCATAGAATGAGTTAGGTAGCTTTCATGCCGCTTCAGTTTTTTTTTTTTTTTTGAAGAGCTTGAGCAGGATTTGTACTCATTCTTTTTTGAATGCTTGGTAGAATTCACATGTAAAGCCATCTGGTCCTGGACTTTTCTTTATTGGCAGGTTGTTTTCTTTTTTCTTTTTGATATGTTTTTCCCCAAGCCATTTTATGTTTATATTTTCACAGTGAAATGCTCAATCTGAAATGCTGTGTAGGTCCTTTGCTTTTAAGTCAAAGTATATATCAAAAAAAAAAACAGGTTCTTTGCTCCTAAGTATTGCTATTTGTCTGAAGGACTTTACAAATTCAGACTTTGGCCTCACAGGGTATAATCAATAACTGTGACCCCAGGACAGAAAAGGTTTGGTGAGAACAAATGGAGTATTCATTATCAGTTGAATGAATGGTCCAGGTATAGCCATTCCTGACATGCAAAGTTCACAGCTTAAGACATTGCACGAGAAATTCAGCTGATTGGGTTGCTTTTTCAAACAGGACTTAAAACAAAGCCAGTCCAGAGACTCTTACCAGTGTTGTCTTGAAAACCAGCTACAGAAACCTACTACAATCACTTCATCAGAAAGAGGCATTCGGGGATCTATTTGCAAAGACTGGAACGGTTGCTGCAAAAAAAATGTTTTGATAACTTTTGAGTCCTTAATTACTAAACATGAGACTGGAGTCAATCCTGACACTGCCATGATTGCTGAACATGAGGCTGGGGTCAATTCTATATCCAGGGTCAAAAACTCCTGGAGTGAGACAAGTTGGTCTATCATCAACCAATAGCTCCTCTTTCTAAAAGGTCTGGGTCTGTCCTTTTAGCAGTGTTGGTGATTTGGTCTGGGTCTGTAGTTAGATAATAGACTTCTACAAATACCTCCTGGTCCTCTGGTCCTCAAACTCACAATACTGTAAATTCCACAGTGCTGACATCATCCTCACAAGCATATGTGTTATAGGAATCTTCACATACACAGTCTGGGAAACACTGAGCTACTCCCAGAGTCATGGAAGGACATGTTGGTTTGGTGACATTTTGGCCTTCTTGGTATTCCACCAGAACATCTGATCATCAGGTCAGATTACTGGCACCTCTCAAAATGGGAAATAAAGACATCCCAACAATGTGTACTTATTCAGGTTATGGCCAGCAATGTCCAAAATATTAGGACCAAGTCACTGTTGCCAACGAGCATCTTGCTTGTTTGATTTGATTTGGTTCCAGATCTGCAAACCCAAAGAACTTTGATATAAAACTCATATAGCTGTTTTTGTCTGTTGGCTGTGAAAGCTACCGTATGTGATAGCCATTGTCTGATGTATAAAAGATGTGTTATTGAGAACCCTCTTGGACTCCAGTGTCTTTACCAGTTTCTCCATATAGCCATCAACTGAGAGTAGAGTCTGCCACCTTCCTCTAAATGCATTTATCTAAAAACTGTAATGAATAAGTTATTGGGGTCTTGGCTTGTTTAATTAACCAGTGCTTGTTTGTTCCATGGATGTTGAAGTTCTTGTTTCTTGGAGTAAAGTCATTCTGGAAGCTCTTCTGATTCTGAGTTGCAGCTGTCCAATGTGAATGAGGAGTGGAGTGGTGAACATCGTGAAGAACGGTAGAGTTTGATTATAGTTGGGGAAGTCCAAGGAGACATTAGCCAAAATGTGTCAGGTAGTCCACACTGTAATTTTCACTGTGCTTCCATGCCTTCTCATTGATAGAGAGGGAATAATTATAGTACTTAGAATTCTTTTCCAAGGCATAGCAGTAACTCTAGGCCAGAGAAACATGTTCTAGTCCTCCTGCATCCAGAGCTCCATACTCATTTAGGTATTTTCCAGCAAAAATAGGTTTGATAACCACACATTGATCTGAGACTTGCTGGGAAACTATTTGGTTCTTGGATCTTCTGCTATAATTTACTATGGCAGTTTCCTTGTAAAATGTTGTCAACAATGTGATGATTATGTGGGTATTTCCCCGTCAGTATCCTGGCTCGGCTGGGGCAGCAAAGAGCACTTGGCACGTAAGTACTGGAGAAAGTCACTCCATCTCTCCAGTGAGGGCCTTGGTTTTCTTTAGTGGTGTTATGCCATGAGTGCCTCATCCTGGTTGTTGGTGAATAGCAGCACCACATTGGGCCTATGAGTGCCCACTGCCCCTCTGAAACCCCCAGGTAGCCATCAAGCAACAGTGGTACCAGAGCTAGCTGCAGCTCCTGCTGGCTGGCAAGTATTGGGGATCGCCATGCCAGGGCCCACCTGGAGCTTGAGGCAAGAGCTGCATGGCAGACAGGGCTCCTGGAGAATGCCAGGACAAGTCAAGGGATATACAGATTGGTGGAGGGCGAGAGGCAGATGAGTTGCAAGATTGGCAGTAGGTTTTGATGACTGATTCAATTTCTTGTGATTGATTTGTTGAGGTCTTTTGTTTCTTCTCAAGTCACTGTAGCTGGTTCATATGTTTCTAGGAAGTTGTCCATTTCACCTAAGTTGTCTAATTTGCTTGAATACAGTTGTTCATATATTAACCTCTTCTTTGGTGTACCTTCTGTGCTGGTTTGAAATTGTTACATACCCCAGAAAAGCCAAGCTCTTTAAAAAAAAAAAATTTTTATTGTATGATATATATACAAAAAAGCAATAAAATTTAAAGTACATTTTAATAGGTAGTTATAGAATAGATTCAAAGTTTTGCGTGGGTTACAGTTCCACAATTTCAGGCTTTTTTCTTCAAGCTGCTCCAAGATACTGAACACTAAAAAGAAATATCAGTATAATGATTCAGTAGTCATACTCATTTGTTACATCCTGACTACTCTGTTGTAATACCTCCTTCTTCTTTGATGCTTCTCCCAGTCTTTTCTCTTTTCAGTTTTTGCCTCATGTATTTTGGAGCATTCTGGCTCAGTGCATAAATATTTATGATTGTTATGTCTTCTTGTTGAATTGTTCCTTTTATTAATAAATAGTGTCCTTCTTTGTCTCTTTTAACTGGTTTACATTTGAAGTCTAATTTGTTGGATATTAGTATAGCTACTCCTACTCTTTTCTGATTGTTATTTGCATGAAATATCTTTTCCCAACCTTTCACTTTCAATCTATGTTTATCCTTGGCTCTAAGTTGTGTTTCCTGTAGACAGACAGCATATAGATGGGTCCTGTTTTTTAATCCATTCTGCCAGTCTGTGTCTTTTGATTGGGGAATTTAATCCATTAACATTTAGTGTTATTACTGTATGGGTAGTACTTTCTTCTACCATTTTATAGATTTTATATGTCATATGTAATTTTTCTTTTTTTACCTTTACTGATAGTCTTCATTTCTACACTCTTCTACACACCTTTCTCTCCTGTCTTTTCATTTCTGCCTCTAATGCTCCCTTCAGTATTTCTTGCAGAGCCAGTCTCTTGGTTACAAATTCTCTCAGTGATTTTTTTGTCTGAAAATGTTTTAATTTCTCCCTCATTTTTGAAGGACAATTTTGCTGAATATAGAATTCTTGGTTGGCAGTTTTTCTCTTTTAGTAATTTAAATATATCATCTCAATGTCTTCTTGCCTCCATGGTTTCTGCTGAGAAATCTATGCATAGTCTTATTGGGCTCTTCTCCCAGTCTTTAGGCATATTTGGGCTATGCCCATTCCAACTTTTCCACATTAAAATGGAGTGTTGACAGTGTGGGATGGGGGTTGGAACTGGTTGATGTTTTTGGAGATACTGATACCTCTGGGTTTCAGGTATTATCTAGCCTAGAAACCATCTGAATGTTTTAGGTTTCTGAAAAGTAAACTTAGTGTGTGAAACTTTTCTAGAATCTCAGGTAAAGCCCTAGATGTTCTTTAGGGTTAGCAGGAGTGATGTTGGTTGGAGTTCGGCAAACCATGGCAATTAGCAATGTTTAGCTTAAACTTGCATAAGAGTAACCTCCAGAATAGCCTTTTGACTCCATTTGAACCCTCTTAGCGACTGATACCTAATTTTGTTATATTTGTTTCCCCACTTTTGATCTGTAAGGCATTGTTGATCTTACAGTGCCAGGGCCAGGCTCATCCCTGAATGTCATGTCACAGTTAGGGGAAGAGGGTTGTGATTTTCCTTGCAGATTGGGCTTAGAAAGAGAGAAGGCTGCATTTGAGCAACAAAAGTCATTTCCTTGAAGCAACTCTTTGGCATATTTATAGGTAGTCTTAGCTTCTCTGCTACAAAAATAAATTTTGTAAAGTTGAGCCTCAATGAACATCTTGTGCTCCTTTATCCATGGTATAGACAGATGAGTGAAAAAATAAGGACAAAAAAGTGAATAAATAATGGGGTGGTGGTAGAATAAAGGGTAAAAAAAAATTGGACAAATTGCAGTAGTAGTAACCAGTGAGTGGGAGGGATAAGGGGTATGGGATGTATGGCTTTTTCTTTTTATTTCTTTTTCTGGAGTGATGCACATGTTCTAAAAATGATCATGGTGGGTGATGAATACACAACTATGTGATAATATTGTCAGCCATTGATTGTATAGTTTGGTTGGACTGTGGTGTGTGAAGATATCGCAATAAAAATATATATAAAAAGAATCAGTCTGTCAGTGAGTTTGGGCTAGAATTAGTGACAGATTCATAGATATATTTTTCTTTTACTATTAATTTATTACTTAATTGCAGAGTGAGTAAAGATAATACCAGTTGTTTTAGCTTTGTTGACATTTGCTTTGGGCTTAGTATGGTCAATTTTTAGAAATGTTACATGTGTTCTTCAGAGATTAAGTGTTCTCTGGTCTTTGGGAGCAATGTTTTATGTATGACCATTGAATCCAGATTTTTAATTATGTAAGTTCAGCATTGGTTAACCTTACTGAGTGTTACCTTCTTGACCTGTCAATTAACAGGAAAGGTGTGCTAAAATATTCATTAGGATGGTGATTTTGTTAATTTTTTTAAATTGTTCTGTCAAATTTTGCTTAACATATTTTGAATTTTTATTATTATGTCACACAAGGCTTAATAGTCCTGAAAAATTGAACCTTTTATCAGTTTTAAAAAAAATCAATTTCTTGGCTTATTTTTGACCCCTGTGTGCTTCATGTTAAGTCAACAATTTTTTTGCGAGAGCTGTGTGGATTTTCTAGAATTTTATACAAATGGAAGTATGTGATTCCTTTGTGTACTTTTTTTTTCTTTATTAGAGAAGTAGGTTTATAGAACAATCATGTATTAAATACAGAATTTACATGCTGTACTCAAACACCAGTACCTTGCTTCGGGGTGGAATATTTGTTACAGCTGATGATACCATATTTTTATAATTATACTATTAGCTGATGTCTATAAACCAACTGAAGGTTTGCTATTTCTGTATTTTAGTTTCATCAATTTTATTTTTAGTTTTTATTCTTTTACTATATGTACAGTCGAACATTTTCCCAATTAATCACTTTCAGATCTTTATTTCATTGTTGTTAGTTGTGTTCACAGTGTTGTGCTGTTATCACCACCATCCGTTAAAAAACGTTTCCATCATTTCAGATAAGGAATCTGTACATTGTAAGCCTTAATTTTCCATTCCCTATCTCAACCCTCTCACCTATATTCTAGATTCTGATTCCTTGAGTTGCTTATTCTAATTATTTCAAATTAGTGAGATCATACAATATTTGTCCTTTTATGTCTATTTTATTTCACTAAACGTGGGGTCTTCAAAGTTCATCCTTGTTGTTTCGTGTATCAAGACTTCATTACTTTTTACAGCTCAATAATATTCCATCATGTGTATATACCACATTTTATTTATCCATTTATCCGTCGATAGACACTTGGATTGCTTTCTTCTTTTGGTAATAAGTAGTGAATAATGCCGGTATGCATGTCAGTGTTCAAATATATGTTCAAGTCCCTGCCTTCAGTTCTTTTGGGTTTATACCAAGTAGTGGGATTTTTGGGTCATATGATATTTCGATACTTAGCTTTCTAAGTCTATGCCAAACTGTCTTTGACAGTGGCTGCACCATTTTACATTCCTGTTGGCAATGAATGAGTGTTCCTGTTTCTTCACATCTTCTCCAACACCTATTTTTTTCTATTTTGGTAAATAGCAGCCATTCTAATGTGTTTAAATTGACATCTCCTTTTGGCTTCGATTTGCATTTCCCTCATGCTTAATGATGCTGAACATCTTTTCACGTGCTTTATATGTGCCATTTCTGTGACTTCTTTGGAGAGATGTTGTTTTGGTTTGCTAATGGTGCTTGGAATGCTGTATTCTAGAAATGGGTTGGCTTTTACAAAGGGGATTTATTAGGTTACAAATCTATAGTTCTAAGGCCATGAAAATATCCAAATAAAGGCATCAACAAGAGGATACCTTTACTCAAGAAAGGCCATTCATGCCCGGTGTTTCTCTGTCACATAGGAAAGCACATGGTGACATCTGCTTGCCATTTGTTCCCAGTTTTGTTGCTTTTAGCTCCTAGTTCATTGGCCTCCTTTCTGAGCCTGTGTCTGTCTCCAAGCATCTGCTCTCTGTGTTGGCTCTCCAAGCGTCTGTCTGCTTTCTCCAAAATGTCTCCCTCTTGAAGGACTCCACTAAGCTAATTAAGACCCACCTTGAATGGGCAGGGTCATATCTCCACGGAAGCAACCTGATCAAGTTGTCCCACCACCCACAACAGGTTTGCACTCACAAGCTTAAACTGGAAGAACATGGCTTTTCTGGGGAATATAGCAGTTTAAAAGCACAAATGTCTTCTGTTCAAGTCTTCTGCCCATTTTTTTTTAATGTTTGTTTTTTGTGTGAAAAATAACATCCATACAAAAAAAAGCAATAAATTTCCAAAATAGAGCAGATTTTAAAGTTTGGCATGGGTTACAGTTCCACGATTTTTCAGTTTTGCTTCTATCTGCTCCAAGGCACTGCAGACCAAAAGAAATATCAATATATTGATTCAGCAGTCATATTCATTTGTTCAATCCTATCTTCTCTATTATACTCTTCCTTCTCTCTCTCCTTTTTTTTTTAAAATCATGTATACACGAAAAAGCAATAAATTTCAGAGTACTTTGCAACGGTTAGTTGTAGAAGAGATTTCAGAGTTTGTATTACAATTCCACAATTTTAGGTTTTTATTTCTAGCTGCTCTAAGGTAGTGGGAACTAAAAGAAATATCAATATACTGATCAGTATTCGTACTCATTTATTAAACCTGACCTTCTCTGTATAATTCCACCATTACCTTTGATCTTTCTCTCACTCTCTTTTACCCATTTTTAATTGGGCTGTTTGTCTTGTTAAGTTGAAGGCTTTTTAAAATATATATTCTGAATATTAAGCCTTTATTGCATATTTGCGTATGTGGTTTCCGATTATTTTCTCCCATTGAATAGATTTTTATTTTTGTGGTAAAATCCTTTGAGGTGCAAGAGTTTTTCATTTTGATGAGATCCCATTTATCTGTTTTTTCTTTTGTTTATACTTTGGGTATAACATTTAGGAAACCATTGCCTGATACAAGTCATGAAGATGATTCCCTTTGTTTTCTTTTAAGAATTTGTTAGCTTAGTGTCTTAGATGTTAATCTTTGTTCCATTTTGGGTTGTTTTTTTATATGCTGTGTGGTAAGGATCCTCCATTTTTTTCCCCCAAATTGCTATCCTGTTTTGTCTGCACCATTTTCTGAAGAGACTGTTCTTTTCTGGTTGAGTTGATTTGTCACCTTGTCAAATAACGGTTGGCCATAAAGCTGAGAGTTGATTTATGTGCTCTCAGTTCTATTCTATTGCCTTATATGTTGGTCCTTGTGTTAGTACCATGCTGTTTTGATTACTGTGGCTCTGTAATGAGTTTTAAGATTTGGAAGTGTGAGTCATTCTTCTTTTTTAAGAAGGCTTTAGCTATTCATGTCTCCTTACCCTGATTGGCTTTTCCATTTTTGCAAAGAAGGTTGTTGGAATGTTGATTGAGAATACATTGAATCTATAAATTGCTTTGGGTAGAATTGACATCTTAATGATATTTAGCCTTCCAGTATATGAACATGGAATGTCCTTTTATTTATTTACCTTGTGTTCTAGTTTGCTAGCTGCTGGGATGCAATATACCAGAAACGGAATGGCTTTCTAAAGAAGGAAATTAATGGGTTGCTAGTTTACAGTTCTAGGTTTGAGAAAATGTCCCAATTAAAACAAGTCTATAGAAATGTCCAATCAAAGGCATCCAGGTAAAGATACCTTGGTTCAAGAAGGCCGATGAAGTTTAGGATTTCTCTCTCAAGTGAGAAGGCACATGGTGAACACAGTCAGGGCTTCTCTCTCGGCTGGAAGGGCACATGCAAGGACGGCGTTATCTGCTAGCTTTCTCTCCTGACTTCTGGTTTCATGAAGTTCCCTGGGAGGTGTTTTCCTTCTTCACCTCCAGAGGTTGCTGGCTGGTGGACTCTCTGCTTTGTAGTGTTGCTCTCTCTGAAACTCTCATTCTCCAAAATGTTTCCTCTTTTATAGGACTTCAGAAACTAATCAAGACCCACTCAAATGGGTGGAGACATGTCATCCCCTAATCCAGTTTAACAACCATTCTTAACTAAATCACGTACGTCATCCAGGGAGATGATCTCATCACAGTTTCAAACACACAGCATTGAATAGAGATTAATCTACCTTTATGAAATGGGATTTATATTAAAACATGGCTTTTCTTAGGGGGCATACTTCCTTTCAAACCAGCACACCTCGTCTTTGATTTCTTTTAGTAGTGTTTCTAGTTTTCTGCATACCAGTGTTTTACATCTTGGGTTAGATTAATTTCTTTATATTTTATTGTTTTAGATGCTATTGTGAGTAGCATTTTTTTCTTCTGATTAATCATTACTTGTGTATAGAAACACTACTGGTTTTGGGGTGTTGATATTTTACCCCAGTACTGAATTCTTTTATTAGCTCCAAGAGCTTTGTTATAAAATTTTCAGTATTTTCTGTATATAGGGTCATATTATCTGCAGATAATAATAGTGCAGAAGTAAAATAGTTTTACTTCTTTCTTCCCAATTTGGATGCTTTTTTATCCAAAAAAAATGTATCCAGATTGATTGGAAGTTGCTTATCAAAAGACATCTTCAGTGACTGGCCTTGCCCACACCTGATCTTGGGAAGAGGAGTTTTATGTCAGTGGCCATACCCCATGGCATCCTGCCACTTTCTGCAAGTGTTAGTGACCTGTGGTGGAGAGAGCATATTTATTCTTCTTCCTGTAATTTCTCAGCTTTTCCTTACGCTATTCCCTGGAGTTCCAGAATAGTTGTTTCAGATTGTTTCTATCTGTGTAATAGTTGTTTTGGTAGAAGGACTGAGTCTTGGAACTCCCTACTCCATTATCTTCCCACAATCCTCTATGTAGCTTCTTTTACTCAGCATAATTATTTTGTGTTTTATCCATATTATTGCATGTATCAGTAATTCATTTATTTTTATTGTTGTATAGAATTCCATTATACAGATATACTGCAGTTTACCTGTTCATTTGTTGTTGGGTTGTTTCTTAATTTCAGGTTATTCCAAGTAAATAAAACTACATAATGTACCCTGTGCCCCATCTATTAAAAGGTTTTTCCAGTCAAGCTTGTGAAAACACTAACTATTCCTAACCCTGTATAAGCTCTGGGGATTATTTCCCTGCTTTTGCAGTAGATCTTTCTGTGACATGGGAATTTCCTTAAATTCACTGGTTAGTACTCAGTTGAAAATCGAGGGGGCGTAGTCAATGAAGATCTAGGAGTTTTTTCTCTGACTGCTGTACTCTAGCAATCTATCCTGTGAACTATTGCTTCTTTGACCTCCATTTACTCTCAGATCAGTCTTTATAATTTAGGAAGACAGTCAGGCTCCCCTTTGGTTTCTCTCTTCCTGTGCTGACACCTGGAAATTCTCTCTAGGTAACTGGGGCAGTTGTTGGGCTCACCTCTTTTATTTCTCCTTTCTCAGGGATTACTATTCTGTGATATCTGCTGTTCAGTATTTGAAAAGTCATTGTTTCACATATAGTTTCTGGAGTTTTAATTGTTTAAATGGCAGGAGGTAAATCTGGTCACTGATTGTAATCTTTGCCAAAAGTGGAATTGACCCTTTTCTTTTTCTGTAGTTTTTCCTTCCAATAATAATCTTGTTCTCCCAAGTATTAACAAGTTAATCATTTATTGAAAACTGTGAGGTCACATACTGGTATAATTAGAAAATAAAAACTTTTTGGTTCTGGCTATCTACTAACATTTGAGAGCTTGAATTACCAAAGTAGCATTAGCTGTGAGGGTTCTTCTTTATGCCTAGCAGTGTGATATAAGGCAGTCTGCCAAAGAACTGTTCTCCTACCCTCACCCCCATTGGCAGGTGCATGAAATCAAGTTTGAGAGTTAAGAATACTGTCCAGAGATAGCATATAATTAAATGTTAGATCCTTTGTGGAGATACTTTTTATTGCTCCCTGTGATAATTCATTTGTATTTCTTCATTCATTTGCTATTTATCTATTATTTGCCTACATGGTTGTATGCTAATATGGGTCATTTATGGTAATTTCAAGGGCTGTCAAAAGTTTTTTGGTTTTCTTTCTTTAGAACTTTTTACTATCTAATGAGTTTTATTTTCTGTAATCCAATTTCCCAGTTATTGTAGATCACTTTATTATTTATATCAATATTATAATCAAATATAACTTCTAGTGTTAACTGAAGCTATAAAGTGGTATAGCTCTCTTCATCATTTTTGTCACAATATTGTAGGGTTAGGAAGTTGTGGTTGTAGTTCTTTCAAGAGTCCCTATTATCTCTCCTTCCCCTGCTTCCCTGATCCTTTGTACTTGATATTAAGCTTGTGAATGATTGTTTGTATAATAACTTGTACATCAGCTTGTGTTTACTTTGTGTGTTTTCTTGGAGGTAACTTTTACTTTCACTATCAAGCAGGAAACTCCATTTAGCTGTTTCTTAGCCACTAAATTTTTAGATGATACTCAGTCACTTAACTTTCTTGTCACCCATTCCAGATTTAAAACTTGAGGTGGGGAAGGCTGAGGCAGGGGGATAGTATTTGTTGTAAAGTATGAAGTGTTGAAATATCTAAAAGGTAACAGATAGCATTATTTTTGTCTCCAGGGCAATGTATATTATTTTATATTTCACCTTTGAAACAAAACCATTGATTACATTTGTTCTTCTTAATTGGATTATAGGCTTTTTATGGAAATTCTCAATGACTGTTCTGATGTGGATGAGATTAAATTCCAAGAAGATGGTTCTTGGTGTCCAATGAGACCGAAGAAAGAAGCTATGAAAGTATCCAGCCAGCCGTGTACAAAAATAGAAAGTATGTGCAGAGTGATAGCAGAGAGCAAAACACTGAGACGCACACAATTATTTAAGCTTTGGCAACTAGAACTGTGTTGGAGCTCAGTTTACCAACTGTCCTTTGATCACCAGTTACATATGTAATTTCCTCCAAATGATTTTTTTTTCTTTAAGAATTGTGCTGAAATTTATACCATCTTATCATAAGTTCTTTCATAGCATATTTGTAATTTGTAAAGTAAATGAAGCTATCTCCTACAGTTGTTTTAATGTATGGTGGTTGTTACAAAATGCAAAGTTAAAAGTGACATTTCTATGGATAGTTTTTCAGAATTGCTTTTATGGTACCTGTTGGGGACACCCCAGGTGGAGGTGTGGTTAGAAAGACTGCATCATCCATTAATGGAGGTAGGCGGGTGTATTGTAGCTTAGTTGCTAGGAAATGGAGCAAATTATTTTCTTAGATTCTTTTGTGGAAAGGAATTTGACCATTGCTTTGGTTTCTTAGGATGAATACTCAGACTTCAACTTCCTGTACCTCTTCACATTGGGCAGACAAGGGGAAAGGGGGAAATAAGGGTAATTTGAATAATTACAAACAGGTGTTGTATATATGTTATATTTAACAATAAAAAATGTTTTAAAAAAACCCTTAGGTAAACTTTTGTTGTATTAAATACTCATTGCATTTGAGTTTTGTTCTAATATTATTTGAAGTTCTAATAACGTAATGAATAATAAGTTTTAGTGTGAGAAGAGAGGAAAATATAGAAGGATTTATATTAATATCAGTATTCCCCTATGGTACTTAAGAGCAAGCAGTGTTTGCCTGAGCTTTAAGAAAAACAGAGAATGAGTTAGTTGATTAGTTACTGTTTCGTTTCCATTGTCAACTACCTTTCGTTTTCTACTGAATAGATTATAGGGATTATGAATTGAATATGAGTTAACATATGATGTGTGAGACTATTATAATGGACAGAAAAGCAAACCAGGCAGTCAGTAGATAGTTGATAAGAAAAGCTTTAAATGGCCGAAAAATTTAGGTAAGAAGTTTGGCTTTTTCACCTCATCAAGTTGAAAAATTTGATGACATTCTGAAGAGTCTATATATGCTTTGACATGAGCATGAGTGTGTTGATAGAATGGAAGTATCTCATTCTGACTTAACTGTACCACATGTCTGAGAATTCAGACCAGTGCCACATACTTTTGCCTAGGGCAGAGACCAGTTAGTCCTCTTAAGCTCTAGACGTCAGCTCTAGACGTCTGTTTGTAAGATGGCAGATTGAGCAGTAGGAGCCATACAAATCCATCAGTGCTAATGGAGAGATAACTTACAGCATCCTATCCTGTCTGAAGAAGACTTTCACCCTTGGTCAAAAATAGAGCTCAGCCTGAGTCCCTAGGGAAGCAGTCATTTTACTGTCAGACATCTGGACTTAGGAGCTGATGTTAGACCATGGAACTGAGTATGTGATTTCACTGGCTCTGTATCACCACAGATGTGCTCTTGTGGCTAGACAAACTAGAATTAGTTTGTATTACATCTTTGATGTTTTTTCTTGTTTCCCTACATGCAGCTTCTACTGTCCTCAGTAAGCCATGCTCAGTGACTGTAGCCAATGAGGCAAACAAGAAGAAAGTGGATGTAATTGATCTAACAATAGAAAGCTCTTCTGATGAAGAGGAAGACCCTCCTGCCAAAAGAAAGTGCATCTTTATGTCAGAAACACAAAGCAGCCCAACCAAAGGGTTTGTTAATTTATAGTTCACTATTGTTCATTACACTTGCAGCTAACTATTCTTGGGATAGTTTTTAAAGTCTCTTTGAGAATTTCTACAGCCATAGAATACTATTTTAATTTGAAAGTAGTTTTTTTTCAAGCAATCATGTTTATAGGAAGCAAATTTTGATAAAGAATATATTCTTTGGGAATTGAAAATTTGAGTTCTTTCCATGTCTAAATATTTATTTCATACTTGACACCTTTAGTCTTATTTTTGAACTTAAAGGAGTAAATTTAGCATCTCAGACAACCATGAGGAAGCCTGGTATAATGGAGTTTGGAATTTGGAATTTGACAAATATGAATTCCAGTTCTGGTACCACTGCCCACTCGATCTGTGATCATGGATGAAATATTTATTTGAGATTCCTTTTTCTGCTTTGTAAAATGGAATTAATAATGTCTACATCTTAGGATTATTGTCACATCTCAATGAGAGTGAAATAATTTAACTTCAGTGTCAGCTCATGGTAGCTTCTCAATAAAAATGGATTCCCTTCCTTTATCAGCCTCTCGATATCAGCAAAAATCGATGTAAATACATCCTAGAAGGTATTTTTTATATTTTTTTTGGGCATTGTATATTTTGTTTGGTCTATAGAAGGTATTGTGCATATAGTGAATGACAAGTCTGAGTTCACTAGATGGTTCTTACAGAGAGATTTTGGAACCTACAGGGAATTCTCCTGACATCTCATGAATATATTGCTTTAAACATGGGTGTGACAGTCTTGTCTCTTTGGACTCTCAGTGCACTTTTCTAACAGATTTATTGGGGTATAATTTACATACCATAAAATTCACCCGTTTTAAGTATGCAATTGCAGTGATTTCAGTAAATCTGTGGCATGGTACAGTCATCATCACAGTTTAGTTGTAGAACATTCCCAGCACCTCAGATTTCTCTTGTGTTTGTTTGTAGTTAATCCCTACTTCCAAATCTAGGCAACCATTGATATTCTTTTCATGTTTATAAATTTACCTATTGTAGACATTTTATATAGATGGAATCATATTCTCACTGCAGTTTTGCAACATTCTTTTTCATAGTTACCTTTAAAATTAGGAGAAAGCAAACATTTTGAGCTGTCTTCTTCACTGTTAGAATACTTATATTTCGAGATACAATTTATATTTCCAGATATAATTTATACATAATAGGGAGAACATATCTTTCTTTTAATTTTTTACCCATTTAATCAGAATTGGATTTTTTTAGTGGGACAGAATATGAGAAAAGTGTTTGGCTTTTTTCCTGACATGATTATTTATTATTTCTTTGAGATGATTTGGTTTGGCATGTCTAGAATGTAAAATATAAAAGAAAATATGTTTTTGAAATGTTTACTAGAGTGGTATGAATCAGAGTAATGAATACTTAGTTGTGATATTTCCAGATTTTACTCTCTAATGATATCCTTCAGAATATGCTGGAAAGAATGGGTTGCACAGTTCTATACTTGGGTGAATGCATGCCAGGTTGAAGGATTGTGTATAGTGATTCTGACTCATGAATTAATGTGGTTTTGGAGGGTATCTCTGGTGGCATGCCGCAAGGGGTCTACCTCTGCCTGTCCCTTTACCACATATTTAAATAGTTGATAAGGACATGAAACTGGAGGGATGCCAAATAGAGGAGTGATGAAATCTGAAATGACCTCAGCATGCAGAGGAATAGGGATAGTTCACATCTGCAGTTAACAATCATAGAGATAAATGTAAGGCCTCTCTATCTAGGCTAAAAAGAAAAACAGTAAGGCGCCCCCTCCCCCCATCTAGGTAATAAGAGAAAAACAGTAACTAACATTGTAAGGTGGAAATTTGTTAGTAAACCAGCAACACATGAAAGTTTTGGTTTTAAAATGTCTTATTAATTGTAACTACCCAGCTCATTCCATGAAGTCAACATAACTCTTAACACCCAAATTAGATTGATGAAACACCCATATGGAAAAACCCTTTTGAAAAAGGACCATATAGAAACATAAATGAAAAGTCTCAATTCAATATTTGGAAATCATTTAATTATATATTAAAACAACATCTACTACCTCCAAATAGAGTTTATCCTAGAAATACTTTAATATTAGGAAATATTAATTTTAAATTTAATATTATTTTAATATTAATGATTTGAAGTGGTAACCAGTTAAGTCAGTTTGTTCTTAGGCAGCTTTAAAAGAAGCATACTGTCCAAGATATAGATCATCCCAGTTTTGTTCCGTTTTGGGCTAGATGCCTCTCACTAAGCATTGTGGCCAGCACTGGTCATCCAGATGGGCATTAACGAGTGAATGCAGCCAGAGGAGGAAGCCCAGGTGGTGAACAGTGGAGACTGTCATACGGATGAATGAAGATAATCCAGGAGAAGAGAATATGTACCTAGCTACTTTGTAGTTCTTAAAAGGGAGCCATTGACTACCAGGATTAAGTTTATTCTTTGTCATAACATTCAACAGATCTAGGTCCAATGGAAGAAAGAGAAGTGGAAAAACTTTCTATTGGAGCTTTTCAACACTAAAGAAAGTTGATGTTTTGCGCTAAAATCATATTTTCTCTGTGAAGATAGACTGGATTCTACCTGTCACTGTAATAGTGAAGACTTATGTTTTAGTTATATTACCTCTCTAATCCCTTTCACATCTTAGGTTTTTGTGATTTTCAGAATTTAGGCTTTTGTGATTTTGTTTCTGATTATCATTTTCATATCCCCTTGGGTGGCTCAACCAGAATTTTTATGGTTTTCTTCTGCTGTGTAAGTTTAACATGTGTATTCTAGATCAATGATAGAGTAAGCAAATGAGAAAAAGTAGACAGTGAGAAATCAAGAAAAGGTTAATTTACAGTCCATAAGTTTGAACAGATACATTTTTTAATATTTTTATTGAGAAATCTTCACACATACAGTCCATACATGATATACAGTGACTCACAATATCATCACATAGTTGCATGTATTCATCATGATCATTGTAGAACATCTGAATCATTCCAAATAAAGAAACAGAAAGAAAAAAGAAAAGACTCATGCATCCCTTAGTTCTTACCCTCCCTGTCATTGACCACTAGTATTTCAACCCACTGAATTTTTGCTTTTACCCCTCATCCCCCCTATTATTTATTTATTTATTTTCTTCATTTTTTAACTCATCTGTCCATACCCTGGATAAAAGGAGCATTAGGCACGAGGTTTTCATAATCACACGGTCACATTGTAAAAGCTATATAGTTATGTGGTCGTCCTCAAGAAGGAAGGCTATTGGAACACAGCTCAGTAGTTTCAGGTATTTCCCTCCAACCATTCCAATACATCATAAACTCAAAAGAAATATCTATATAATGCATAAGAATAACCTCCAGGATGATCTCTTGACTCTGTTTGAAATCTCTCAGTCACAGAAACTTCATTTTGCTTCATTTCTCCTTCTTTTTGGTCAAGAAGGCTTTCTTATAATCCCATGATGCTGGGTTCTGATTCATCCTGGGAGTCCTATTCTATGTTGCCAGGGAGATTTACACCCCTGAGAGTCATGTCTCATGTAGCGGGGAGGCCAGTGAGTTCACTTGTTTTGAGTTAACTTAGCGAGAGAAAGGCCACATCTGAGCAACAAAAGAGGTTCTCTGGGGGTGACTCTTAGGCATAATTATAAGTAGGCTTAGCTTCTCCTTTGCAGGCATAAGTTTCATAGGGGCAAGCCCTAAGATTGAGGGCTCAGCCTGTTTAATTGGTTGTCCCCACTGCGTGCAAGAATATCAGGAATTGCCCAGATGGGGATGTTTAATAGTTCCACTTTCCTCCCCAGTCCCCCAAAGGGACTTTACAAATACTTTTATTTCTCTGCCCAAATTACTCTGGGATATATCTCAGCATCACACTAACCACATCACACAAACAGGATCTCATGCCCTATTCAGGATTCCATGAACAGCTATTTTTTTTTAGTAGTTGTATTGTTTTACTAAAAGTGATTCTTATAAACAGTATTTTACAAAGCACCAAAAAGAAAGCAAAAAGCATACTACCAAGAGATAACATCACTGTTACCATTTTAATGTCTGTCCTTCTAGCTCCTTCCCTGCGAACTACTCTAGTGTTTATTTGCAATCATATAATACCTGCCTTTCTGTAACCTCTTTGAAGGAAAATTTCTTATTATTTCCATGTGATACAAGTTGGTTAAACTTGTAATAATAGGATAAATGACCTCTTTCTGAAAAACATAGTTTTTATCCAGAACAGTTATGCTTGACTAATTATACTTGTGTAAGGTGTTATGTCATTAAGAAGAAACTGGTACATTAAGACTTTTAGAGAATCTCTGATCTTTTTCTATGTTAAAAGATGATTTTAAATATTATGCCTCCAACCCATCCCCTGGAGTAATTGATTGCTTTGTCCTTTATAAAGAGGTTTTCAAAGTCAGGAAACAGAGTTGGGGAAAATATTTGTCTCTGGATTAAGAGCCATTAGGAATTGATGATAAAATTGGATCTCCTTTAAATTTGTATGATCACAAAGTAGGAACACGCAATGAATTTCAAGGTAATGAATAAAAATTCCAGTTATAGAACTGTCAACCCATTTCCAGGTACCTCAGTATGGGCCAACTATGATGAATGCATGCAATTCCCTGATGAGTACACAATCTAGAATTCTAATATTTGCTATCTAGCAGCATTCCACCAGATTTACTTTTGTGTCCTTCTATTATGGGTATTAGCTATAAATTTAAAAATAAATAGTATACACATGCATAATATATACATAATGCCTCTATGTGTGCTTGCCCCAATCCTAGTACAAGTTTTAAAAGCTTTTAAAAAATTATTTTTATTAACTTAAAGCATCATATTTGAACACTGCTAATTCCACCAGACATATCCATTTACATTTCTCCACAGCCAATGTTATTCCATACCTATAAATACATCTATTTTTTGCATAGGCTTTAAAATCATTTTTACCTATCTGAATGTGATCTTTGTGAAGATTCTGATAAAAACAAAAATCTCCTAATAGTATAGAATTTGATAATCCTAACAACCAACTGTTTTAGCCATTCTTTATAGAATTGAATTTTTGTTAATGCTTGCAACATTCCAGTAATAGTAATTAACTAACACTAAGTAGTTTAGTTTTTCAGATATTTGCTGAGGTTATGGACATTGATTTAATAACTTCTATTCCCATTGGATTTTGGCATTTTTGCATGCTGTGTCTGTCAACACTTTGGTATTGGAGGAATGAGAAATAGTTATTTTTAATCATTCAAAGTAAAGTTTCAGTTTGTTAGATGAACAGAACATAATGCAATGATTAGGTATTGTTAAGGTGATAGTGTGATTGGACATGGACCTGACTCCTCCACAAATTTAAGAAAAGGGGCCGAAAGAGGAAAGTGAGTTTTGTTGTTGTTGTTTCCTATAAACGTGGTCAAAGTTAAAGAGTCAATTCACGATCAAGACAAAAGAAAATCTCTGCAGTATTAACTATGAAAGGAAGTTGTGGGTGGGTAAGAAGGCATTGTCTTTTTCTTATAAACCAGAAATTTTTCTTTTAGTTTCTACTAATGGCACTGAAGAAGTGATAGAGTAAATGTACTTATAAATAGGAAACTTTAAAAATAAATTAAATCACGTTTATTTTTTGTTGTTGTTTTTGAAAGTTTGCCTCTTGGGTGGTATGAGGGTGACTCAATGACAGAATTCTCGCCAACCATGCCAGAGACCTGGGTTCGGTTCCCAGTACCTGCCCATGCAAAAAAAAAAAAAAGTTTGCCTCTTAACATTAAAAAAGACATTATGATATGATATATGAGGCAGCCAGAATAATTAGAGCCACTTTTTTAGCTTCTTCCCTAGCATTAACATGTACTCGTTTTCTTTCTCCTTCTTTCTCCCTGTGTCTCCTAGCCCAATTTCTGATATCCACTCTTACTTTGGAGATAGGATCCTGTGTAATTTGAAAACATTTTTAGTGAAACCCTGCCCTTCTACTTTCACCTATATAGAACCACCCCATTTTCAGACCTCCAAAAAAGATGAGCTTTAAATAAAACCAACCTATCCCAAGTTTTTGCCCCTTTCCAGTATCTGCCTTTTCTAACATATCTTCTCCTTGTGATTTAGGTCTTCAGGTAGCATTCCAAGCCAGGAAACCACTTGATTCTCTCTGGAAGATGACTTCCTTCTGGTCCATCTACCTTTGGAAAGTGTGTTTTGAAATACCGGGCTTATACTATTGCCTTAATTAAGCTTATTATATTTTATATGCCTCCTAAATGGATTTTTTTAGTCTAAAATTTCTGAACTCTAATCTGTGTCATTCACTTCTCCGAGACTAACACAGTTGCCATCTCTAGATGACTTTTTTTCCATGTTTCCAGTGGCATCTGTATTTTTGGGAAATAGTTCAGAATGACAGCTAGATAAGGTCCTCATGTCTCTATGCACAAGGACTGCAGTATCTAAGTAGGTTGTGGTCTTTTAAGTGGTTTGATATTTAAACTGAGGTTATAAAATAATTTGTTAAGTATTTGGAGAATTAAAGATGCTCTGCAGATATGTCATTCTTATTGCCAGTATTTAATAATCTAAGCAGTAACAGAAAGTGTTTCAATCAAAAGAAAGGGCATCTAGAAGTTCTGAATTATCATTCCAGTCTAGCTTTGTGATCATGGTTCTGAATCCTTAAACTTCTGTTGGTTTCACTTTCTTCATCTTTATAATGCTCCTTCTGGTTATGGAATTTGTGTCTCAGTGACAGGTGGTTAATCATTCTCATTGACTGGCAGTGCTTTTGGGATACTAACCTTGATGCTTTTTGTCCCCCTTTGCATGTTGTTATTTGTTGGGAAAATGGCCACCATCAACTATAGCTTGAATGCATTATTTAGTTTCTTAGTGCATTCAAGAAGTTTTTCTTGTGAACTTCTGTTTGTTTACCTAGGACTCAGAGAAAATGTGGCTTAAATAAGAAAAATGCAAAATCATCTCTAAGCCTAAACATTAAACAATATATATTTATATATATATATGTATGTTTTATTGTACTACTTCTTGAAATAATTATTTCTTAGGTGTTTTTAAATTGTATTTTCAGTAACACAGATAGATAATTTGAAAGTCACACACCTTCTTAGAGTAGAGGACCAATGTTTGATTTCTGGGTATAATATCTTTAATTCTGAGTGGTCATTTTTTTCCTAATTTCTAGTTGTTTTCTATCACCTTTAGATTAGCTGGCTTTAGGATAGCCTAAATTTGCTCAGGAGATTTCCAGATAAGATTGCTAATAACCACCACAATTCAAAATTAAAAGAAATTCTGCTTGAGCTTTAATAAGAAGCTTCACTCATAAAGGTGCCCTGATTAGCTCAAATCTTAGGAGTCCCCTACTGTAAGTCTATTTGTAGATCAAATTACTAATATCCACATATATTGCATTAATAAAACCATATGTAAATTATATTTCTAATCTTAGATGAAAATGTTTTGTAACACTCCACATTAAAACATTATGCTTTAATACCAACTTGCTGTTATGTCACAGCTGCTGTTGAGATCAAAATACATTCAAGTTAAAATGAAGACTGTTATGAAAGAGGAGATTAGAGTGGAGTACTGTGTAGTGAGTAGTTGCCATATAGTTGTGTTGAAACTTAGTGTACATACAACTGAGAATACCCAGTAGTGCAGCGCTTCCCTTCTCTCCTGTGAACTAACAGCCAGATTCTTTGTAATTTCCCATGCTATTTAAAACAGGGTTCTCATGTATCAGCCATCTTCTGTAAGAGTGCCCAGTGTGACTTCGGTTGATCCTGCTGCTATTCCACCTTCATTAACAGACTACTCAGTCCCATTCCACCACACGCCAATATCAAGCATGTCATCAGATTTGCCAGGTATGTGGAGAATTTTTGTTTTGTTTTGTTTTTATCAAGTTTTATTATTTTTAATCTTAATCTGTGGAGCAAATATAGTTTAAAAATTTTAATTCGAAGTGCAAAGGAAATTTGAAGGCTTTGTGTAAAGATTATAATACATCACATTTCAAATATTGTTTCTGCTACAGAGCAATTTATGGATTCCTGATGATAGGAAATATAGTGGGATAGTAGGAAAATTTTATAGAATTTATTGTCCCTGTATGGAAGGTTTGAATTTAAGATAATTTTTCGTGGTTTATTTGCCATAGAAACTTCATGG
This sequence comes from Tamandua tetradactyla, assembly GCF_023851605.1. Lineage (NCBI taxonomy): Eukaryota > Metazoa > Chordata > Mammalia > Pilosa > Myrmecophagidae > Tamandua > Tamandua tetradactyla. Next base: position 36,407,576 of record NC_135344.1, read on the forward strand.
GTCAGGGAGAGTGTCTTCTTATGGTGCGCTTTTTGGTAGCATATCAGAACTTCAGAATATACTGGTGTATCGCAGGATCTATTTTGCTTACCAACTTTACCCTGTGGATTTTTTTCCTTCTTTAAGGATAGATCTACCAACTGTTTCCTTAAAGCAGTGGTTAAAATTTAGGGACATTTAAGAACTTATAATAAAGTGTTTAAATTTCAAGGAGGTTTATATTGCTTTTGCATTAAGACTGGTGCAACCAAGACCATATAATAAATTAACCCCCCCCCTCCACACACACTCTTGTTTTCTCTCACCACAGCCATTGCTTTTGCATACATTTTTGTCAGTCAAATTCAAGAAAGTTAAAACCAATGCCTCTTTATATTCATGATTCCTTTCTTTCCCAAGGGTCCTTTTAATGGAGTACAATTTCTTACTCCTGTTACTCATTTTCTTTTCTAGATTTATGAAGTTAGTTTCAGCCCACGGTTTCTTCTTTCTTCTCCTAGTGACATCTTTATTTTGTTTTAAGCACAATATTTATTCTACTGAGCAAAATTTATGTTATTGAAACAGTTGATAGTTGTCTTATGTAGCCCAGAGTAATTTGGCCACTTGAAATTTGTTCAGATTATTTGAATAAAGTGCAGTGGAAAAGAACTAACTAAAAATACATCAAAAATGTTTTAAATACCTTTTGCTTCTTACGTATTTGCATGTATTCCACACGTAGTTTGGGAATTGGTATTTTCAGAAGTTCTATATACACTCTGCCAGCACCAATTATAATTTTTTTTTTTCTATACAAAGCTTGATACCTAGGTAAAGGTGAGGTTTAATGGTCCTGGACAAAGATTGAAACTCAGAGATTCTTGATTCCTGACTGTCATATATTGCTTTAACTTTGCTAGATTTAAGTGAGGTTTAAGAGTGTACAGTTGTCATTTTAGTATGTTACAAACAGTCATTCCAGAAAGATTTGTTTTCTAAAAACCATGAATTCAAAACTAATCCTGAAAAGAGATAATGAATATTTATCTGTTTACAGTTAAAGTGACCCTGGCTATTTAACAATAACTTGATTTACAAATCACTTACCCTGTTAGTTTTCAGATTGTGTTAGTCTGCATTAATTTTTAATTTGGGAGGATTTATATTATTTCAAGTTTTGGGCATAAAATGAGGTTTAATTCTTTTTAAAAATATGCAGATTTTTAAAAATGTGGCAAAATACATCTGAATTGATATTTGGTAAAATGCATTTCAAGCTGGTATGGAGGAAATAAGACTAATATCTAGGGCTAAAATTTAGCCTATATAAGCAGTAAGGTGGTATGGGTTATCAAAATGTAGAAAAGCTTTTTTACCTATTGGTAATCTGAATAGAATAGAATCTATTAGCTATTTTTCTAGAGCAGGGCTTAACATTTAAGTAATAATAACAATTTTAATGTAAACTCAGTGGTTCAAGCAAATTGTCATAACATGTCATTAAGGACTCTTGAGATAGGACCGCCTGTCAGTAGCAACTTCCGAAGGCCATTCACAGCACCATCTGCTGGTTGGGCCTGTTGGGCTACACAGCAGTGTTACATATTCTTTAAGTAGGTCTCTGTGCTTTAGGAGAATTACCAATTTATCATCACCTATAAATTGTGTTGCAGTTACAACATCCAAATAGTTCAGTTTTTACTTTGCTTTTATTATTAATGTATTCTTTTGTGATTAGTAATTATTTTGGTTTTCCATGCATAATTTTTATGTAATTGGTGAAACTCGCTTTGCATTTATATCTTTAAGAACTTATAATAAAGTGTTAAAATTGAACACCAAGAATGGAGAGTTGACAAAGTTTTAATACATTTATTGACATTCCTTTTAAACATCATAAACATGAATCTTCTAAATCTGCAGGAGAACAGAGAAGACACGCTATTAATAATGAACCGCAGCTTGGAACAGCTTCTGATACTGTGCAACAATGAATACAAAATAAAATAAATAATTTGTATTTATGGAATGGAAAAAGCTTGATTATTTCAAGAAAAATATGTCTGCCTTATTATTGCTAGTGCCATATTGTCAGGTGTGAATGGTGCTCAAAAGTTGTATTATGAAGATTTGAAAGTGCTAAACATTACATATTTAATCATGTAGCCATCATGGTCTGATAAAGATAATGGTTCAAATAAAGAAAATATGTTGTCATAAGTAAGGAAAAAGATCAGTCAGTTTTACATAACATAAAGCATTTAAAATAAAAATTTTTGCAGTGTTAGACCAAATTTTTAAAAATCTACTTAGGGGTGGTGCAGTAGTGGTTCAGTGGCAGAATTCTCACCTGACATGCCGGAAACCTGGGTTCAATTCCCAGAGCCTGCTCATGCCAAAAAAAAAGAAAAGCCCTCTTAGATCATGCCATCAGAATTTGTAAACTACTTGCTAAAAAGTTTTAACTAAAAAGTTAAAAATAATTGAGTACTTTCTAGCATGAAATATTTAGAAGAGTATAAAATATATAAATGTGACAGAACACGGTGAAATAGTGAAAATAACATTATGTTTAACTTATAAAACAAGGCAATAAAATTTTAATCCCTTGGTGAAATTTCATCTGTTTTATATATGAGACTTTTGACAATCTATTTGAAATGTAAAATTCAAAATTGATGTTAGCTTTTTATTAGAAGAAATGCCATGAAATACTCTATCAAACTTCAGTGTTAGTGCTTGAGTTAAAAAAGGTTTCATTGCATCTGGGTTTGATTCCTGGTGCCTGCCCAAGCAAAAAAAATGTATGGTTTCATTGAAAAAAAATTTATATTAAAACCTCATTGCTACTGGAGACCCAGGTTCAATATCTGTGCCTGCCCATTAAAAAAAAAAACCCTCACTGGATTTTTTATTGACAGTCCCTGTGTAATGAATGCTAGGGAGAGAATCTGGAGTATCAACCAAATTATAGAAAAATTTCTAGGTATTTTATTATGGCATTGTATAAGTCACCGTATTCATTTTGATACCCTGGATAAGGTGTGAGAAGATAAAGATCAAGTAAATCTCTTAAATTTTTTCTCAATAGAATTTGTATCACCTGTCACATATGAAATAATCACCAAAGAGAAATAAAGAGAATATCTGTAGAGTTGGGAATTGAAATAATGAAAGTAAGAAGAGTTTTTGGACCTCAATGGGCAACTTCTTGTCGTAGAGCTGGGAAAAAAAAATTTGAAAATTATATCATTCTTGTGTATTTATTTTAATTGAAAATATGAAATGGGAATAAACGTTTAGAAATTGAGCAATTTTTGAGTGATTTGGCTTTAGTACACAGTATTCCAACAGATACCAACATTTTCTTTAGCTTTTCAAAAAAATTTCAGTTATTAAAATGGATTGAATGATTCTGTAAACATTGAAAGTGATTGAATGTATAAAACAAAAACAGCAAAAACTATGATAAAATGAAAAATACTGTTTGAAACAAAATAAAATTAAGCCAATTACATGACATTCTAATAAACTATTTTTGTGCTTTAGTCAGTAATAGAGATATTGAAGATATAAAAATTCTCAGAAGGTATTATAAGAGCTATACAAATTTTGAATTACTGTTTGGCAGAAGCGGAGAGAGAGGATTCACCGATCTAATATATTAATGTGAAGAGGAATTCTTGAGATATATCACCTAACGATTATCACATTTACGGGGAAGCCATTGGCAAAGTTTATTGTGATTTCCTTTGTCAAGTCTTGGCTCAAACTCCTGCATCATACAGTTGGTGACAGCCATGGAAAATAAAAATTATGTCAACAATTAAAAAATACTTTGGAAATTATTTCATTGATTTCTTTCATGAACAGTTGATCCTACCACTTATATTACTTGGAAGGTATTTTTATAGTATATTTAGGAATTATAAGGAAACATAACTTATTTTTTGAGTTGTAATTTATTCATACTAGTTTTTAAATATCATCCCTCCTAATAGTCTCTGATTTGAATAACTAACTAGTTTGAGACTCTCTGTGATGGTTGTATTTGGGATGACATTGAATGCCAGAATATAAAAATTCATGAAATTGAGTAGAAATGGGCTTTTCTTAATGAACTATACCTGATATGTGTTTTTTTAAAAATGTGTTTAAAATAAACAGAAAGAATTTATTCGAATAGGTAGGTCATGGGAACTGACTTTAAAGTTTATTATTAGACTTTTCAGATCTGAAATTTTTTATTGTTATAACTGTTGAATACTTCAAAGTGGTGTTCCTGGCCAACCTTTTTTCATTCCTGTTTCTAAAGCATGATTAGAGAATTCCTAAATCTTTGGTTTATAAAACCACATTAGCTTAAAAGTCTGTAAACTTTGATAAAATATAACTTATTAGTGAGCAGCAATTACCAGGTGCTTACTTTGTGCATGGCATTGCATTGTTTTCGCTACTCTTAATGTGGAAATAAGGAAACAGAGAACATCAATAAAATGATTAATGAAATCTTTTTAAGAAATATTAATTTTAAATGAACCTCAAAATAGTGTATTTCTAAAAAAATAAATGTGCAGTATCCTAAAAGCCTAAGTTTTTTCTTTTTTTTTTTTTAGTGGTCTGGATCCAAATCATTTGTATGGTTTCTTACTCTTAAGTGACAAAGAGGAAAAGTTTGCTTTTACATCTCTGGAAATTTTTAGACGGCTGCCTTTTGAGTCACTAGGAGGTGGTTTCTCCAGCTGTTCTATTAGGGAATATGTTCATCTTTGGCTTTTATGCACATTAACAATCACTTATCATGGTATATATATTCCATTCGGCAGAGTGCTATCCCAAATATTTTATGACCGATAGTAAGTTCAGAATTATTTTGGGAAATAATCTAGCTTCTGAAATACAAGAAACAATTATTAACAAAGCATTTTTGTTTTAGGTTTGGATTTTCTTTCCCTTATTCCAGTTGATCCCCAGGTATGTATCCTGAATTTAAGCAACTAATTTGTATTTGATTGTTCGTTATGTCATAATAACTAAAAATAACCAGTTGCATAAAATCAGGACAGTCAACTCTAATTACTTAACATTGATGAAAAGGTGGTACTGTATAAGTATTTCACAGGTTTTATTCATGGAAGTCAATTTTTCGATTTCTGACATTTTATTCGGTTCAATGATCAGTTGACATTTTTTATATTTTGAGTGATTATAATTTGGGGAAGTGACTAGAATGAGGGGAAGCAGTGCTAGATGGTTGGAGGTTAAAGCTTTAGAGATTATTTATAGGACAATATACATATAAAACCAGTAGCTTATTAAACACATTTCAGTCATCAGCTTTATACTTCCCCGTTTTAAGCCTATCAGATCTAGACGTTTGGGATGCCCCAATTTAAAATTGCTGTGTACCAATCACCCCTGTCTTCTGTCGTAGATGATAAACTCTAATATCCCAGTGTTCCAACAAGAAGACCTTGGAGTAAGCATGGATTCCACTGTCAGGCTTATAGCAGAGGCAGAGCAGAGGAGGAAACAGCCTGGGTAAAGGGAAGGAGAAAGTGAAGCAGAGGAAGAAAGGAAAAAAACAGAGAAATGTTTAGGGTAGGGAAGGATGAAGGAAGAACCGTGGAGCACTGCTTCATGGGGTGCTCAAAATCAGCCTCCTCCTGTTCCAGTACTGTGTATCTGAGCTCATAAACTGGACATGGGAAATTTGGGCCCATGGTAATGTGCCAGAGAGGAATTTCTTCTTAGAACCTTGAGTTTGTTACATTAGGAGATTCTGTAACAAAAGTACCCATATATTTTTTCAGGAAATGGACACTTCAGATTTAAAAGATTAACTGATTTTTTTATGTGAACAACCCTTTTGAAAAAAATGATCTTGGCGCCTGGAGGATTTTGATTTCATAACTGTGTTTGGCACACTTCATGGTGGGCTAACATTTAAATCAGGAAAAGGGTACAGTTGTGTCTTCAGTTTACCTTAGAAGTATGTTTCTACTTTACCCCCATGTTACACCCTTATTCCCTCTCATCCTTGTGCAGATATGTGCCCATTATACCTCCAAGATAGAGTGAGAGATAAATGACTATAATCCTTGTACTATAAACATTCAATGCATAGAGCACATTGACTGCAGGACTGTAGCATCTAGCACTCATTATGTAAATGAGGAAAGGTGCCTTTTTACACTATGAGGCAGTCAAAAACTGCATGAGAGGTAGCAGGAATAAAAATGTAAGTTTCTGGGCTATTTTTTTCCAGATTTTTGCCCAAGGTTAGTGGGAAGTTGGAAATTGATTTGTTGTTAGAGAAGAATTTTAATACCTAAGAATTCAGCTGTATTTAGTGCTCCTTAGAAGCTTTTAAAAACTTTTCCCTCTCCCCCTTAACCAGTGTCCTTTGAATCTCTTTGTATGCGGCATTCATTTCATTGATGAACCACGGCAGTGATCTCTCTTAAACATTAAATAAATACGTTTTTTGAAGGGCCGACTGAGTTTTAGTTGTTGCTCTTCCACTGACAGTTTAAACCTGGGGTGGTAGTTCCCATATTACAGGCCTTGAAAGTCATGTTAGTCTAAACAACTTCAATTTTAAATTCTTGTTCTGTGATTCTGTATCTCTAATAATAGGTTGAGTAATGTATAGGATGAATAATAAGGATCAGATATCCTACTGGTATTCTCTCATACATTAAAAATAAAGATGCGCTTAGTAAATCTGTTTGTTGAATATATACTAGACTGTGCTTGCTTGTTAAAGTTAGTGCAGTTGTTTCTCCCATAAAATATGCTGTGTTGGTATAAAACAAAACACTTAGCTCTTGCCTCTCTCTAGTCTTTTTGGTCAGTATTAGAATATTAAACTCAGTTTTGAATTTCTTTGGGAATCAGCTACCAGGGTGGTGAGGGCACATAAAATAAGCACATTTTATAAGGAAGATTAGATTAGCTCACCTTTAAGATGTATTCCAAAATATGATTTCATGAGCTAATTCTCTTTTCTGAGCATGCAGTGGTATTTAGACACCATGTAGTCTCTATTTTAAAATGAATTTTGCCATTCTAATTACATAGATACTGTTTTATTTGTGTGTACAAAGGAGTCAAGCACCACACTGTTCAGCTGGTCAGTCAACATAGGGTTTAATTGTTTTAAGTTTTGAAAGAATTACTGAATTTTGCATTAGCATTTTTGCTTAATACCAGCCTTTTACACTGTGATTTAACCTGGTGTAAAATACATTTAATGAGCATATTCTAATTAAGATTGAGTATGATTCACAATCATGGGGCTCATGTTTAGTTAAATGACTTTAGTTATTGTTAACATTGTTTGTACTATTACCTATGTGTATAGTAACAGACAAGTTCTACACCTTTTGACAGAATCAGCAATGTTCGCCATTTCCTAAATAACGTAAACTTACCTAATTCATACCCAATTCCTCCCAAAGATGTGAAGGTCTGAGAAAATTTAAAAATTCCAGTGCTATTTAAATATATAGCTATCGCTTGTGCATATCTAACTATTTCTAGTCTCTTTATTTAAAATCAATGTAGCCTCTTCCTTATCGGAATCATTGTTTGTTTCAAGCAGTACTGTCCTCCTATGTTTTTGGATAGTCTCACCTCACCCTTAACAGCAAGCAGTGCGTCTGTCACCACCACCAGCCCCCATGAAAGCAGTACTCATGTTAGTTCATCCAGCAGCAGGAGTGAGACAGGGGTCATAACCAGCAGTGGAAGTAACATTCCTGATATCATCTCATTGGACTAAAGAGGACTCTCGATTCTAGGAGTCATTAATCAAAACTGGTCTTTCTTGGATCTCTGGTCCATGGAACTTATTTTTTTTTGGCAGTTTCTTTGGTATTTATCGAAACGTCAAATGGATTCTTTTGCTTTCTGAGAGATGAACACAGATGACTGCAGCAAGAACCAGATGACATGCAAGGATTTTTCTTACTCATGCTGTACCCTGAGCAGCAGATATATTCAGCCATAACTTTATCTGTCTTCTTAAGAGATGGATTTCAATTTCATATGTTACTGGATGGATTCTACAAACCAGTTAAAATTTTTTGTTGTAATATACAGCAATAAAATTATGTAAATATTCAAGTAAAGTTTTCTAATTAAAAAAATGTAGTGATTTAAGAATGACAGCAACTTGGGCTTAACGTGATGTGAAGGGAAAAGGAAATATGGAAAGGAGGTGTGTTTGCAGAATGAGTCCTTTCCGCGGAGATTTCTTCTATTTTACTGAAGTAATGAAGCCTTGATAGGTGGCCAAAGCTTGGGTTCTATTTTACTTCTTGCAGTTCACTTTTTTCTTGATCCCATCAAAGAAAAATGGTCTTTGTTACTCATTTTCCCCCATAATTTACACTTTGATATTGTTTCCTAATCAGAATGAAATTCTGGGATTTGGCTGCTGTTTTTTAGTTAGTTATTATGTTGAAGAACACTATACAGATTCTGGCCTGGCATAATTTGTATTATTTTGTTAACTGTACATTCTTAGTTGAGAGTTTTCTGTAAATCTGGAGGCTTTCTCTAAAAGAAACTCTTCATAGCCATTGCATGAAATGTTTTTTTAGGGGGTAAGTTGTGGCTGGAATGTTCCTTAGAATTTTGGTCACACTCTCCAGAAACATTGAGAGCTTGATAGCAGTGGAAGAAAAAGTTTAGGGAATGTAGGAATAACAAAGTTTAATTTCTTCCTAAGATTTTTAACTTGTTCATTTATTTTACAGAATAATATACAAATATTTGTTGAAACATTTTATATTTTATTAACGACAAAAAATGTTTTCGATTTCTGATTATCTTTCTTGGCTCAGTAATCTCGGCTTGATGGCAATGATTTTCAAACATGAAGAAAATAAAAATTATCAAGGGATGGGAGCAGAAGCAGATTCCTTTTTAAAGAAATGTTTGCATTGAAGTAAAGAAGAATTGGGAAGTATGACCTGGAACCTCCTTAATGTCTCTTTCCACTCTGCCCCAGACACTCCAGGGAGCCCTTATGGTTCTGCTGGTGCACTTTGAAAACCACTCTTCTATAGTGTTTGATTTTAAATCAGTCAGGAAACTGAGTTTTACTGCTTAGAGAAAGTTGTTCACCCAGATTTTATATTCTCCTTTGCTTCATTTGGTTTCCTAAATAATTATTGACTCCTAAAGGCCACATTACTTTCCTAATGCCTAGCTTTCTCTCTCTTTAAGCTATATCTACTTCCTGTAAAAACAACACCCTTTTCCCCCCCTGATGAACCCAACTTAATTGATTTCTCAAACTGAAGTTCCCAGATAAGGAATCTCCAATTTCCTTTGGAGAAAGGACAAATTACTTCATGGTTGAGGTAGCTTCCGAGAGCCTGTCCCTTTATATTTTCTCAAGTTTTCCTGGCCTTTGTGTGCTTTTGTACTGATTAAATTTCATGTGGTTCCCTACATCATCCCTTCTTTGGCTACATCATTTCTTTAAAATCCCTTTGGGAGGGCTACTTATTACTAAAGATGCAGAAAAGAAACAATTTTCTGGCAGTAGTTGCACCATAGTTGCCAGTTATATCTTCTTAGGTGTTACATTTCCAATTCATCTTACAGTCCTTTGCTCCAAATAAAGAATTTTGTCCTAGTAAGGTGTTATGTTGCTGCTCTAAATTCAGATGCAATTTCAGTTAACTCTGTAATCAGATAACCTGATTTGTGTGGTATAATTTGTTAATAAAGAAATGTTGTATATTTGTTATCATTTTGTTACCCTTTAGAGTCTCAGAAAGCTCCCCTCCCAATTTAACCAACAGAGTTTTTTAAGGTAAATGAAAATATTAATAGAAATTAGTAGTTGTGCTTTATTTCCTTTTCAGTACTTATGTGAACAGTTTTAGTGTTCATTTTTGGTACTTTACACTGAAAGTCCATATATGTTTTTAATTTATCACATACTTGTGACTAATGTTTAAGTTTGTAATCTTTAAATTGGGGCTTACATTGTATATGTATCTTTGAAGGTGCATGCTTTATACCTTTAGCATTATGGAAACATCATGATTATTTAGCCATTATCCTTTGCTAGAATCCTGACTTTTTAGCAGTCCATTTTGTTAGCACAGGTTTCTGCTTAACCATGTATAATGCGGTTTCAGAGGGAATGATCTTGGCTGTTACTTAGATGTTGACCATAGAGTGATCATCTGAGTATCTTGTTTAAGGAAAGGGGCTACAGTTGTTAGTCTTTACATTCATAAGCCAACTTGCATTTTTATCTTCACTTAAAAGCAAGGGCTTTACTTGCATAGGCTAATCCTGCCCATGTATATGGTGCTGAATATTGCTTCACACCTAAGGACTACTTACACTAACCTTCTGACTCTTAAGTGAACCAATTTAGTATTTATTTCCATTTCTAGCCATCCAATACAAGAATTATTATAAAGGCCAAATGAAACAAAGTGAGTTTAGGTTACATGACATTTACTTGATGATAATGTGTTTAAGTAAAGCTAGAGTGAATGTATGCATAAGTGAGAGAGATTGAATATAACTAAGTTTATTCATAACTTTTGATATAAGTGGGCTTCTCTTTCATAGAGTTAAAGGAATTTGAAGAAAGATAAAATGTTGCATTTTAGGTGAGTCGGGGAAGTGGTACTGAATGGAGACTATTCTGACTGATATTCAGACTTCTCAGACCTTTTGCCTTCAGACCAGTCCTGGACACTCGTTATTTAATAACCATGTTACCTGTATTCTTCTACCAATAAAGTATCATTAGTTACATTTTGTGTTTTTAAGTAAAGTCAATTTTTAGAAAGCTTTAGTTTGAGTCTTGGGTGTGCCAGCCATTTCTCTACTCCCGGTTTTTGGTAAAACAGCAATTAGATATTTTCTTCTTGCTTGTAGTAAATGCTTTGATTTTCCTACTTTTTTTTTTTCTGTGAGTTTAAACATTCATTTCTGTTGAGTGTCATACTGAATTATTTCCCAGCCCTTTTCATCTTAGGAAATGTGGAGCAGCTCACCATTTAAACTTGGATCTGACATTGAATCAGTGACCCTGGATCCATGTGGTATGGGGAGCCTGGAGTTGTCCTTTAGATAGGTGATTAGTGAGTCATCCTGATTCGCCATCTTTTTGTTACAGTTATACTTGAATACAGTAAAACTCACGAAAAAAAAAGAATTTTTCTGGTTTTTAGCAATCTGACACTTCTGTCAAATAAATGATTGCTTTGTGAGCCTCTTTTTTTTTTTTTTAAATGAACCACACTCCAATTATTAGAACAAAGCTATAATTTAAAAAATTCTTTAATGCTGCCTGGTTGAATAATGTCTTTGTTATTTCTGTTCATTGCTAATGTATGCTCATTGTGAATAATTTATACAGTACAAAAAAGTGTAAAGAAAAATAACAATTGCCTATAATTGTCACCCAGGAAAAAACATCACTTTTACTATTTTTGCATATTTCTTGTTTGTCTCTGTACTGCTTGTGCTAAAGTTTACAAATTTTGAATGGTTCTCAATATAAATTTGTATCTTATTTTTTTTTCTCAACATAGAGGCATTGTTTCATATCATTTAAAGCCATGCCAACCTTTATTAATTACATGATATCCCGTTGTATGTTTGTGCCATGATTCATGTACCTTTTCCCAGTTGGACATTTTAGATTGCATCTTATAATGCAGCAGTGAAGTTCTTTGTGCATAATTATTTCCTTAGGAAATTCCTAAAGGTTGAAATTCTGGGTCAAAGGGTATGAATATTTTTGTAGTTCTTGAGACAGAACACCTTTTCAGATGATTGTGTTAATTTATAGCTAACCAAGCTATGAAAAGTGCTATTTAACATGTTTTCCAAAAACATGCAACATTTATTTCTGTGCAGGTTTCTGCACTAAGACCCTCTGCCCTTCTGACACTGACAAATTGGGCTAACCAACTTGGAGGTAATTGTCAGAGATTTTCCCAAACTGTCCCAGTTTCAAATATCTCTACATAACATATTCCAGAAACATATAGGGTATCCAAATTATTTCTCACGTAGTTTACTTGCACTATGAAGTAGAACAAATATTCTCTGTCATACTACATTTTCCATTTTTAGTTTGAAAATCTTGTCACTTTATTTACTGTTTGTGGGTACAGTCAACCCTTAGTATGCAGCCTTCTTTTTCCGCTTCCCGGAGGCTCCATCTTGGTCTTTCTGAGCTCTCCAAAGCCAGTAGGGTCTCCCAAGGCAAAGGCCCAACCGAAGGTGGAAAGGTGGTAAAGCTAAAACAATACTGAAAGAATGTCCAGGCTTTGCCTGTTTGACTTTGCAATTTGCTGTGTTTCTGATTATATCTCATTCTTAGTGTTCTGAGGTTGGCTGTGGGGAAAGAAAAACATTGCCACCTTCAAATATTCAAGGTGGAACATTTTCTTGTTTGGTATACCACGTTCATTATCTCTCCAAATGCTTTTTATTTCTAAATGGCTTTTACAACTTCCCCCCATCTTTTATTTTGTATTGTTTTAAGTGAGTAAGAACGTCATTATCATATCTTTTGTTTGTTCTTCGTCAAACTATTCAACAAATGTTTTTCAGTATGGTTTGTACGTGTATGGGGGATAGAATAGTATAAAAGATCTGGTCCTCTACGTTAATGTCTGTATAATCAAGTTTAAAGAAAAATAGCTTTAATTTAGCTGTTTTTCATTGGATTCTTATCCTGTAACAGGCCTTGTACTAAGAACTTTACAAGAATGTCTCATTCTTCACAATTACCTTTCAAAAGAAAATAGTATTCCCATTTTGCAAATAAAAGCAGATTTAGATAATTTTCCCAAAATCACAGTGAATAGGTAGTAAACTTGGAAGGATGATCCAGATCTGCCTCAGAAACCCTCTGACTAAACTAAAGTATAATATTAGGTTAGTTAGAAGACTGGTTTGGGAATCTAGACATAAAATTGTGAGGTCTGGATTCAGATGATTGCCAAATAAGTAAGAAATGAAGGATACTGGAGTCATTTCAAAGGAAGACTCAAAATCCAGTCGATGGATGGAAGGGAAAGGGCCGAGTACATTTCGCAACCTGGGTAACTTGGAGGATAATTTTTCCTACTTACAGAGAAAGGATGCAGTGTGGAGATTAATCATTGAAAGTAGACAGCGAGTTTAAAATGCTATGACATATCAGGAAGGAAATGTCCATGAAGTATTTGATTCTGCGACTTATGTTTGGTTGAGGACACAAAATCTAAAGAATTGAGAGTCATAAGTAATACACTCCCCCATGATGCTGAGAGTATTCAAGTTATCCATCACCGTTGGGAGAAGAAGCAGTGACTGCTACACTAGGTGGACTAAAGCAGCCCAAAGCCTCCTTGTCATGGTAACTACAAGCAAGTCCACAACCTCTGAGGTCTCAAGTAGTCTTGTACTGGCTAATACCTGTTTTGCTGCAGTCTTTTAAGAAATTACAAACTGTGTTTGTCATCCATTATCACCTTCTCTTGCCTCCATTCTGTATGTATCATAGTCACTCCTAGTCTCCCACCTACTCTTTCCTTCCCAAACCATGTTCAGCTACATCTCAACTTCTGTTTTGATTTTCCTCCTCATGTCTTCCACAGCTGAAGCTTGGCTATCCCCTTAGGTCCTGCCAATCCCCTGCAACTTTCACCAGTGCAGGCTGTGTTCATGTGTCACATATCTTATGAGGTGGTAGACCCTGCCCTTTGTCCTTATTGTAGCTTCTAAATAATTTCCCCCTAGTCCTCTAATAAAAATCTCTACCTGTCTGAAGCCCATGCAAAGAGGTTATACCATCAGCTACTCTTATCAAGTAACCTCCTTTGATTTGTTGAAGGCTTCACTTGCTTACAGTGTTCCTTGCCATCTCAAGTTTGTGGTCATTCTCAGTATCTCCAACATTCTTATGGGTGATTCATCCAACAGTTAGGCTGTGAGGTTTTCTATTACTTCATGCCCAACAACATTTTCTGTTACTGAATTGTAGCAACTTATTCCTATGTTCAGACCTGACCCTTCTTATTACCATAATTAGGATTTAAGACTTCTTACACCCTGTAGCTGATTAGGAGACAGCTTTGTTTCAGTCCAATGAGATGAAATGGGCTTTAAGGGCCAATTCAGACCTATGGTCCTTTGACCCTTGTTTGTTCCTGTCTTCAGGACCTTTGTCTGTCAGACTTCCCGTCTTTCCTCCCATGTCTTTCACTTCTCTAGTGATTGTGTTCTTGGCTTACAGTCATTTAAGTCATCAAATATTTGACTGCATTGTACCAAGCGCTCAGAATACAGGATAGATGTACCTACCCTCACCAAAGTTCTACTCCAGTACAATAAACAGATGAGTGAAACAGGAAAATTACAATACAATGTAAAAAGGCGAGGGATAGGGTGCAATGGCAGCACAGAGATGAAGCACCTAATTGATTTGATAGAAATAAAATGAGTAAAAATATAAGGTTTGATAAGAACTTTGTCATGTAAGGAGAGGACAGAAAGAAAGTTAGGAATAACTGGAAATTTCCTAAGGAATATGAAAGATCATGAAATGCCTTGTAAAACAGCAAGAAGGCATTGTGTGTTTGTGATCCTTAACAGTAGTAAGCATTTATTGAGTTGATATGATTTTCCCCATTTTTTACAAATGTTTTGCAGCTTGTGAGTGGGCAGTCAGACTTCAAACCAGTCTTTAAATACCTTGGAGTACAATTTACCACCTTAAAGTAGGTGTCCCCTAATAATCCTCTGTTACCTCACCCTGTTTATTTTATATAGCACTTGTCACAACCTGTAATTATTTTATCCATTGGTTTAATGTGTATTGTTTATCTTCCATATTAGATTGTAAGCTCAATGGAGAGCAGAGTTGATATTTTATTTCACTTGCATCCCAGAGCTTAACAAGGTGTGTGGTGCATAGTAGGTGCTCAATAAAAAATTTATGAACAAGAAACAGTGGATAACTTTGTATTTGACTTTTGCTAACTGTAAATCATTTAATGTCTGAGCAGCAGCTGTTCATTGAGAGGAAAGTGGGAGGTGCTGAGGAGTTGGGAGGAAGAGAGCACAACTGACCTTTTAGACTCTACAGCACCCCAGGTGCTAGCAAGGACTCACAGAAATAGCCAGAAACTGGAAAGATCCAAGGAAGGCTAAGAGATGAAATCCAGAGTTTGTCCCAGAGAAAGCTAAATGAAGGCCCACGGAGGCTTGGAGAGAAGCCACTGGAATGGAAGCTGGAAGCAGTGAACAAGAAGGGGCAGCAGACGTCACCATGTGCCTTCCCATGTGACCGAGAAATCTGGATGCTACCTTTCCTCCGAAAAGATAACCTCTTGTTGGTGCCATAACTTGGACATTTTCACTGCCTTCGAATTGTTACTTAGAACTTAATAAATCCCCTTTATAAAATCCATTCCGTTTTTGATATATTGCATTCTGGCAATTTTAGCAGACCAAAAACACCTGGCGTGTATAAATGTTGAAAACACAGCACAGGGAGGGAAAAGAAGAGAAAGAATGGGAAAGAGACAATATTCAGAGAGACCATGGCTGAAAAATTTTCAGACCTGCTGAAAGATAACCCACAATATCAGGAAGATAAAAAAAATTTTCAAAGAATCATATCTTGACATATCAGTGAGTCTGCAGAACACTTAAGGTAAACTATTAAAAGAGAAAACAGAGCATCAAAGAATTGACAGACTTATAGCTGACTTCTCATCAGCAACTATAAAAGCCCAAGTGAGCACTTAAGTGTTGTGCCAGTTTGAAACTGTGTATGCCCCAGAGAAGTCATGTTTTAAAAATCTTGATTCAATATTGTTGGGAGAGATCTTTTTGATTAAGTTGTTTCCATGGAGATGTGACCCAACCAGTTGTAGGTGGGACCTTTTGGTTAGGTGGTTTCCATGGAGATGTGTCTCCACCCATCCAAGGTGGGTTACCTACTGGATTCCTTTGACAGAGACCATTTTGGATAAAGTTTCAGAGCTAACAGAGATATTTGGAGATGCAGAAACAAAACGCCCCCAGGGAAGCTGTTTGAGACCGAAAGCCAAAGGATCAGCAACCACCAGCCACTTGCCTTCCCAGATCAGTCTTTCTTGAGTTAGGGTATGCCTGGATGCCTTAGTTTGGACATTTTTATGGCCTTAAAACTATAAACTTGTAACTTAAATTCCGTTTATAAAAGCGAGCCCACTTCTGATATATTGCATTTCAAGAGCATTAACAAACTAAAGTGCTGATAGAAAAATAACCAAAAATTCAGTGCCAAGTAAAAATGTCTTTCAAGTGTGTGAATGAGATATATTTTCATTTCAAAAACAAACCAGAACAGCCTGCCATAAATTGGTCTAACTAAAAGAAATTCTGAGAGATAAGTCATGTAGAAGGAAGAGTTCCCACTTGGACGAACTCAGATGTGATAGAATAAAGTCCATAAAAGGTAACTGATTAACAAATGTTGTTTAAATTAACAACTTATTGTAGGGTTTTAAAAAAGATAAAACCAGAAGAGTAATATGAGTGATGAGGAAGTGGTGATTGCCTTTTTAAAAAAATATTTTTATTGACACATCTTCGCACACATACAGTCCATACATGGTGTACAATTAATGGCTCACCATATCACATAGTTTGTATTCATCATCATGATCGTTAACACTTGCATCACTCCAGAAAAATAAAAAGTAAAAACAAAAATTCATACATATCATACCCCTTACCCCTCCTTCTCATTGACCAATAGTATTTCCATCTACTCAATTTATTTTACCCCATATCCACCCCCCCATTATTTACTTTGAGTCCATTATTTTTTTTTACTCATCTTTCCATACCCAGGATAAAGGGAGCATCAGCTACAAGGTTTTCACAGTCACACAGTGACATTGTAAAAGCTATGTAGTTACACAGTCATCTTCAAGAATCAAGGCTAATGGAACTCAGCTCAACAGTTTCAGGTACTTTACCTCAGCCACTCCAATATACCATAAACTAAAAAGGAATATCTATATAATGGATAAGAATAACCTCCAGGATAACTTCCCAACTCTGTTTGATATCTCAGCCACTGAAACTTTTTTTTTTGACTCCTTTCTGTCTTCCCCCTTCTGATCAAGAAGTCCTTCTCAATCCACAATGCTGGGTCCTGGCTCATCCCGGGAGTTCTGTCCCATGTTGCCAGGGAGATTTACATTGCTGGGAGTCATGTCCCATGTAGCAGGGAGGGCAGTGAGTTCACCTGCTAAGTTGGTGTAGAGAGGCCACATCTGAGCAACAGAAGAGGTTCTCTGCGGGTTACTCTTAGGTATAATTTTAAGTAAGCTTAGCCTGTCCTTTACAGGAATAAATTTCATAGGGGCAAACCCCAGGATCAAGGACTCTGCCTATTGATTTGGTTGTCCCCACTGCTTGTGATTTTGTCAAAAATTCTCCAAATAAGGAGGTTGGATATTTCCTCCTTTTGGTGAGGGCCTTTTGTTGGTAAAGAAGAGGTTAACAATAATCTGAACTACAAGTTATCATTATTGGAATAAAGTTCTAAAATGTAATCAAGAAAAAGTGAAAAACTTCCAAACTGGTAGGGGGATAAATTTGGATTATTATAATAATCCAAATGATGGCAATAAAGGAAATATAAACACTGAAAATGTGAGATAAATAGAAAGCAAAGACTAAAATAGTTGCTGTAAAATCATGTCAAAAATAACTAAGTGAAAATGTACTGAATTACTCAGTTATACAACAAATAATATGCTGTTTACAAAAGACATGACTATAGAAATGAAGTTAAAAATATAGCAAAAGGTACCTCAGGCAAATTCTAACCTGGAGAATTCTGATGTAACTCTATTACTATCAAAGAAAATAGACAACAAGTTAATACTGATAAAAGCAAGTTATCACCTAGTAGCATAGCCAAAATATATATTGCAAAAATGTCAGAAGTGCATAGAGAATAAAAAATCGCGTCACTTCAGGAAATAGTATTAAATATTAAAATATAAATAAATTTAAATATAAACCAAGCATATAACATTAGAAATGTACAGAAAAATTGAATTGTTAATTAATTTGCGTAATGTAGAACAGTACATCAAACTACCTCAAAATACACTTTTTTTCTTTAGCACAAGTTAGACATACATAAAAACTGACCAAATACTAGACCATAAATTTCATATATTTCAAAGAATTGAAATACAGAACCATGTTCTCTGACTACAATGTAATTTAGAGATCAGTGATAAAATGAGTATTTAAAAAATCCCATGCCTTGAAATATTTCTGAATAATGAGTTTCAGAAGAAATTGCATTGGAAATAAAGTATTTAGAATTTAATGGCAATGAGAACAATATATAGGAAAATGTAAATCAAATCTGCAACGAGATCATTTCACACATACTAGAATGGCCACAATTAAAGAAAAAGCTATAAGTATTGGAGAACATGTAGAGAAAGAGGAGCACTTACTCACTGCTGGTTGAAATGTAAAATGGTGCAGCCACTGTGGAAGAGTTTGGTAATTTCTCAAGAAGCTGAGTATAGAATTGCCATATGATCCAGCAATCCACTTCTAGGTATATATTCAGAAGAACTGAAAAAGCAGGGATGTGAACAGATAATTGCACAACGATATTCATAGTGGTGTTATTCACAATTGCCAAAAGATGGAAACCACCCAAGTGCCCATGAACCAAATGGATAAGCAAAATGGGGCATATACATATGATGGAATATTTTTCAACAGTAAGAAGGAATGAAGTCCTAATGCATATGACAATATGGGTGAACCTGGAGGACATTATGTTGATTGAAATAAGACACAAAAGGGCAAATATTGTATGATTTCACTAATGTGAACTAAGTACAATAAACAAACTAATAAAGTTAGAATCTAGAATATAGGTTACCAGGAAATAGAATGGGGATAAAGAGTGGGAAGCTGATGCTTAATTTGTGCAGAATTTATGTAGGTTGATCGTCAATGTTTGCAGATGGATAGAGGTGATGGTAGCACATTACTGTGAGTATAATGAAGAGTTTTGAATTACGTGTATGAATGTGGATGAAAGGATTAGTGTTAGATCGTGTATGTTACTAGAAGGAAAGCTAGAGGATAAAACATGGGAATGTGTAACAGTGAACTCTATGGTGAATGATGTCCGTGGTGAATAATACAAATATAAGAATGTTCTTTCATGAACTATAACAAATATATGTCACTAGTACAAGCTGTTAATACTAGGGTGCTATATGGGGGAAAAAATAAGCCTAATGCAAACTTTAGAATATAGTTAACAGTATTATTTTAGTATTCTTTAAATAAAAATGAATCTATAGAGACAAATTAGTGGTAATGTAGGGCTGGAGAAGGATAGAGGGATTGAGAGATGACTCTTAAGCGGTATGAGATTTTTCTTTTTGCAGTAATGAAATGTCCTAAATTGATGATGATAATGAATACATAACTGTGATTATACTAAAAGTCATTGATTATACACCTTGAATGTATTGTATGACATGTGAACATATCTCAATAAAAGGGCTAAAAAAGTGAATGAACCCCCCACATACAATATATCAAAACTTGTGGAATACAATTAGAGTAATACTTAAAGTGAAGCTTATAGCTTCAAACATATAGATTAGAAAATGGATGAGCCAAACATCCATATTAAGTTATAATAAGAATAAAATAAAATATAGAAGAGAAAAAAGATAAAGAGTAGAAATAAATGAAATACAAAAATACAATAGATCAGCAATTTTATAAAGTGGTTCTTTATAAAAACTAATACATTGACAGATCTCTGGTGCAACTGCTGAAGAAAAAAAGGAACAAATATTAAATATCAGTAAGGAAAAACACAACTAGATGCTAAATGGCTTAATGCAGGACCATTAAAAATATAATAGGATATTATACAACTTTATGCCAATAAATTTGAAAATCTGATTGGAGTGAACAGCAATAGCAAACTTTATTTTACCCAAAACTGTTAAGAAGAGATTTCAAATCTGAATTGTCTAATAATCATTTAAAGAAATTGAATTAGTAGACAGTTCTTCCTACAAAGAAAATATAAGCTAGTATCACTCATGAACATAAACAGCTTTTAAATGAAATATCATCAAACTGGGTCTAGTAGTATTTAAAAAGGATAAATATGAACTAGCTGGATTTACCCTAGGAACTCAATTATAGTTTAACATTAGACAAGCAGTTGATGTGATATGTTCCATTAACAAATGAGTGGCATGAAATAAAATTATCTCAGTAGATGCAGAAAAATCATTTGATAAAATCCATCATCCATGTAACTAGGAATGGAAGTGAATTTCCTTAACCTGATAAAGATATCACTTGATTTCATGAAAGTTAAGAATGGCTTATCCAAACAGCAGAAAGAATGAATAGGCAGATTATATGTTCAGAGGAGAATATCTGCAAAACTCATAAAGAGCTAGGAGCTAGAAAATACAAATATAAATATTTCCTATGAATTAAGGAGAAGACAGACAATGCAGTAGAAAAATGGGTGAAATACTGAACAGGTAATTCAGAAGAGAGGTAAGTGAAATTTCTCAAACGTAGATAAAGATGTTTGATCTCAGCAACCAGGGAAACAAAATAAAGGGATAGTATTCTATTACCTACTCACTTTTAATTAAAAATCTGACGATGAATGTTGTTTAGAATAAGGAGCAAAGGGAACTCTCATTCACTGTTGCAGAATAAATTAGCACAGAGATTTTGGAAACGTTTGGCTTTACTTAGTATACATCAGCATACTGTATGATTCAGCAATTCCACTGCTTGGTGTGTGCATTAGAGAAAGTCTTGTTTGTGTGCACTAGGAAACATGTACAAGAGTGTTCACAGCAGAATTTTTCATGATACCTCTAAACTAGAAATAGCATTAATGTCCATATACACCAGAATGGGTGCATACAGCACTTGCCATGTGCCAAAGCACAGTTCTGATTACTTTATATATAGCAACTTACTTTAATTGGCACAGCAGCCCCATGATATTGGTAGTTGTATTATCTCCTTTTTGCAGACGGAGAAATTGAGCACAGACTAGTTCATTAACTTGTCACAGTTACATAGCTAGCACATAATATAGCTTGAATTTGAACCCAGGAAATCTGGATTCAAAATGAAATTTTTAGCCATTATTATTATACAGATATTATATGAAAGAAAAAGTTGAATCGCAGCTGTTTCTATAACATGGATGAATCTCACAAACCTAATGTTGAATGAAAGGACAAGTCAAAAAAAATAACAGTGCAGTTTTAAGGGTATAAAGTTTAAAAAGAAGCAAAAGTGAACAATTTACTTTCTATTTTATATATAGGTGTTATATCTATAAAGCTAGGCTATGATTCTCAAAAATAAAAAATAGTGGTTGTCTCTGGGCTGGGAAGAGGATGCACCAGAGAGCATTCAAGGTCCTGGCAGCATTCTATTTCTCAACATTGGTGGTAATTACACAGTATTTGCTTCATTATTCTTTAAAATATATGTATCATATGCATTTTTTGTACATATGAACTATATTGTAATTTAAAGTAAATTAAAAATGAAAACTACCTTAAATGATCCGAATGCCCCACCAAAACCTCACTGTCCCTGTCTCTTAACACTCTCCCTGTCTTTCAATCACCCTAGTTTCCTTGCTGTTCCTCAAATACTCTGAGGATGATCCCACTTTAGGTGTATTTTTTGGCTTGAGATGCTTTTTCTCATATCTACATGGCTTTTACCCTCATTTCTATTTTGGGGGGGGGGGGTGTCTGTTCAGTCATTGAATTAATATAAGGTTCAGCTACAAATATCAAGACTACCCAAAATGTCAGTGCCTTCAAAAATATAGAGATATATTTCTCCAGACTGTTACCATCAGAAAAACATGGTCATCTATATTGAGACCTGGCTGATTCTGCATGAAACGAGGAACAAGTGTCTTTGCTTTGGTGAGAAGGTGAGTTTATTGAAGATACATCCACAAGGAACTGGAAGAAAATCTTTCTGAGATGACTTCAAAGTGAAGAAGGTTATTGGGCTTTTATAACCCAAACAGACAAAGGAATGGCAAGGGTCCAGAAGAAATCCAGAGAAAAACAAGCAAAACTAAGTGCAAGTCACAGGATTCATTAAGATTGCATAATGGTTGCCTGTTTATTTTTGTTTGATCATTGTTCTAGTTTGCTAGCTGCCAGAATGCAACACACCAGAGACAGATTGGCTTTTAATAAAAGGGGATTTATTTCATTAGTTCTTCAGAAGAAAGACAGCTAACTTTCAACTGAGGTTCTTTCTTACGTGGGAAGGCACAGGATGATCTCTGCTGGCCTTCTCTCCAGGCCTCTGGGTTCCAACAACTTTCCCCAGGGTGATTTCTTTTTGCACCTCCAAAGGCCTGGGCTGAGCTGCGAGTGCTGAGTTGAGGTATACTGAGCTGCTTGGGCTGTGCCACAGTGCGCTCTCTCATTTAAGCACCAGCCATTTAAGTCAAACATCATTCATCACAGCAGGCACTCCTCCTAGCCGACTGCAGATGTAATCAGCAACAAATGAGGTTCACGTACCATTGGCTCATGTCCACAGCAACAGAACTAGGTGCCTTCACCTGGCCAAGTTGACAACTGAATCTAACTACCACAATCAGTATATTTTGTTATCTTTTTTGCTGACCTTTCAGGCTTTGATCTTGTTCTTCAAAGAGTAGAAGGTGCCGATTTATTAGTTTCTGGCTTGGTCCCATTCTGGTTTTTTTTTTTTTTTTTTTTTTTGGCTGTAATCTTATCTCTGCAGGCAAAGCTGGGTACATCTAGTTAATATAACTAGGAACAGAGAGTAAATTTTTTAGATTAGGTTATAGCAACCTGTGCTAGAAAAAGCTTTTATATAATAAGAATTTTCTAACTACTAAAGACCATACAGAACATTTTCTGGCTAAAGGATTATATTGAGCTTTTTTTTCCCCAACTATCCAGCTGTCGAGTTTCTCCTTTTATATTGTTACTTCTTACTTTTGTTAAGAAGAGGCATCTTAGGGCCTCTAGGAAGATGGCAGAGCAGAGTGGATTGAATTCATTCCTGCTCTGAAGAACAAGATGGGGATGGGGAGAGAATGACTGGGACTGCGGTCCTGGGATGTGAGTAAGCATAAAGGGCCTCCAGGAGGGTTGGGGGAAGAAGAGAAGTGGGGTGTCAGGATGGGGAGAGCAGGGTAGGTCAGATCAGCTGTGATCCCCATTAGGGGTGGACTGCAGCATGAAGGGAGGTGTGGATTGGAGGAGACTGACTATCTCTCCACTCCAGTCTGCCACAGATGCTGGCAGGGGGAAACTTCCTCATGCAGGTTTGCAGTTGGGAGCACCTATAGGGAGACTGGAGCTGGACCAGGTTATCCACCAAAAGGACTGCACCCCCAGGCACTGGGAGGAGTAACCTGGTCGGCTGCTGGTGATAGCCTGACTGGCATGGCATGCAGTGGGACTGCCGGGCATTGGGTGCTGTAGACTGATCCCTTAGGCACTGATCAGCAATCCCTGTTCTACACACTAGGAGCAGCCCCCCTCAGCCCCCCCCAACCCCAGCTGAGTTTGCCATCTTTGAACCACTACTGCAGTCAGGTGTGGGCCTGAGGAAAAGAACCAGAAGGAAGAGTAAGTGAACTAGAAGATACAACTGAACTAGAATACCCAAAATAAAAAAATGGCAAGGAAGATGGAAAAAATGAAATTGGAATTAAGAGAAATGATAAACAACAAGAGGCACACAAATATAAGAATCACTGTGTCCCAGAAGGAGAATAGAAGATTAAATGGTTAGGAAAGTTAGTTGAAGATGTAATTGGGGAAAACTTCCCAACCCTTATCAGAGATATAAATATGCAAGTCAAAGAGGTCCACTGAGCCACAAATAGAATAAATCCAAATAGGTATACTTCAAGACACATACTAATCAAACTATCAAATGTTGAAGAGAAACAGAAAGTCCTGAAAGCGTCAAGAGAAAAGTGATCTAGTATATACAAGGGAAAACACATAAGACTGAGTTCAGACTACTCAGCAGGCACCACAGAAGCAAGAAGGCAGTGGTATGATATATTTAAGATCCTGAGTGAGAAAGTCTTCCAGCCAATAATTCTTTATCCAGCCAAGTTATCCTTCAAAACTGATGGATAGTTAAAAAGCATCAAAGATTGTGAGAACTAGTCAGGAAGAGACCTGTCCTGCAAGAAATACTTAGGGGAGTCTTGTCAGCTGTAAAAAAAAAAAAAAAAAAAGACAGGAGAGGGAGATCTGGAGGAGGACACAGAATTGAGGAATACCAGTAATGGTAACTTAAAGGATAAAAAGAAAGAGAAGGAAAAGGATATATAGACCTGACCAAAACTAAAGGATAAAATGGTAGATTCAATAACTGTTTTTACAGTAATTACTTTGAACATTAATGGATTAAGCTCACCAGTTAAAAGATACAGATTGAGAGAATGGATTTAAAAATATAATCCCCAGCTATAGAGAAACATTTTAGACCCATGGACACTAATAGATTGAAAGTGAAAGGATGGAAAAAGATCTTCTATGCAAGCTGTAAACAAAAGAAAGCAGGAGTAGCTATACTAGTATCAGATAAAATAGATCTTAAATGTAAAGACATCTTAAGAGACGAAGAAGGATACTATGTATTAATAAAAGGGAAAACTCATCAGGAGGAAATAATCATAAATGTTTTTATGTTCCCAATCAAGGTGCTCCAAAGTACATGAGGAAAACAGTGGCAAAACTAAAGGGAGCTATAGATGTTTCAACAATAACAGTGGGAGACTTCAAGATATCACTATAGATGGAACAACCAGACATAGGGTCAACAAAGAAGCAGATAACCTAAACAATTGGATAAATGAATTAGACCTAATGAACATGTATAGATCATTACACCCTATGCCAGTTTGAATCTGTTGTGTACCCCAGAAAAGCCATGTCCTTTAATCCTCATTCAGTATTACCTGGTGGGATCTTTATGATTACTTCCATGAAGAGGTGAACCACCTAACTGTGGGTGGCAACTTTTTATTAGATGGTTCCCATGCAGATGGGTCTCCACCAATTCAAGGTGGGTTGCTTACTGGAGTCCTTTAAGAGAGGACCATTTTGGAAAAAAGTTCAAAGCCAACAGAACCCACAGAGCTCACACAGCCAGAGATCTTTGGAGATACAGAAGGAGAATACCCCTGGGGAAGTCTTATGAAATGAGAAGAGAAAGCTAACAGATGTTACCATGTGACTTTGCAGCTAGAGAGGTATTCTGGAACCACTGGCCTTTCTTGAATCAAGGTGTCTTTCACTGGATGCCTCAGTTTGCACATTTTCATGGCCTTAGAACTGTAAACTTAAAACTTAATAAATTCCCTTTTAAAAGCCATTCTTTGAAGAAAAAAAAAAAGCAATTCTGTTTCTGGTATATTGCATTCTGGCAACTTTTGTTTTTTTTTTTGCATGAGCAGGCATTGGGAATCAAACCCGGGTCTATGGCATGGCAGGTGAGAAGTCTGCCTGCTGAGCCACCATGGCAGCTTTTACAAACTAAAACAAATTTTTGGTACCAAGAGTGGGGTGCTGCTGCAGTTTGCAAATCCCAAACATGTTGGACTGACTTTTTAAACGGATAAGTGGAAGACTTTGATGAGTTGTGATTTTGATGATTTTGATGAGTTACTTGATAGAGAGGGCTTAGTGTGTTTTCATGAGATAGCTGTTAGAAATGTGGACTCTAGAGATATCTCTGATGATGCGACAGAAATGAGGAACATGTCATTGCAAACTGGAAGGAAGCTGACCCTTGTTTTAAAATGGCAAATAATTTGGGCAAATTGAGTACCACTGTTAGATGAAAGTTAGAATTTAAAGGTGATGACACAGGATACTTAGCTGAAGAAGTTTCCAAACTAAATGTGGAAAAGGTAATCTGGCATCTCCTTCTAACTTATAGTAAAATGCAACAGGAAAAAGATAAGCTGAAAACTGAACTCTTGGGTACAAAGTAACCAGAAATTGATGATCTGGAAAATTCTGGGCTTCCAGAAATGGAGTTTGCAGAGATTAGTGCCCCACATGAGGATTTAACCAAACATGGAACCAGTCAGCTATTTCAGAAAAAAGGCCAGGATTGTAGATGGAGTTATTCAGGAAGGATTTGTGGAAGGTCCTATTGTCTAATGGTTATGATCCCAACATACTGCATGGAAAACCAAATGGAATCATTGCCAGTCTGGACTAACCAAGACAGAAAAGGGACAAATTGAAGGAAAAATAACTTCAAGGTCAGAACCGTACAAGCTATGGTCTAAAGTCAAGAAAGCTTGGACCAGAAGAATGGACCCACCCATGAACTTGGAGAGGGTGAGTTTGCCCCAAAGCAGAGGGTGGGCCTTCCACCTCAGTGTTCTGGAAGAGCTGTGGCTTAGGCCTTGGAGAGGGTGGGGCACATTTCTTGGGGGCTTGGGGAGAACCTGGCTGCCACTCCACTGTTCTGGAGGGGTTGAGTGTGTACCACGGAGATGGCAGAGAGCCCACGTGTGGCTCTGATGTTTGGAGAGGGTGGAACTGAGAAAAAGGTCATGTCCCTAATATCCCCCAAGGTTGCATTCAGAGAGAGCCAGTCTGCTGTCTAGGCCCTTGGAAAGGTTAGGAGTGCCACTTTCTAAATCCCTGAGGACAAGTGACTCTCAGACTTTGAAACCTAATGGAGTTTGCCCTGCAGGTTTCCAGAACTGTTCAGGTCCAGTAACCCCTGTGTTCCTTCCAATTTATCCCTATGGAAATGAGAACATCTACCCTATGACTGTTTCTCCTTTTTATGTTGGCAACAGATAACTTGTTCTTAGTTTTACAGGTCCAGAACCAGAGGAGAATTTTACCTTAGAACAGACCATGCCTGTAACTGACTTTGATGAGATTTTGTACTGTTTCTGACTTTGTATTGTATTTGTATTATTACAGAAATGGTTTATTGCTTTGTGGTATTGTGATGGAAAGAACATGTCTTTTTGGAGTCGACGGACGGGGTGGAATGGGCCAGTTAAAAGCAATTGTCCTTTAATCCTCATTCAGTATTGCTAGATGGGATCTTTATTATTGTTTCCATGGAGATGTGACCCACCCAATTGTGGGTGGCAACTTTTGGTTAGATGGTTTCCCTGGAAATGCATCTCCACCCATTCAAGGTGGGGTTACTGGAGCCCTTTCAGAGGGAATCATTTTGGAAAAAGCTCAAAGCCAACAGAATCAACAGGGCTCACACAGCCAGAGATCTTTGGAGATGCAGAAGGAGAACACTTCTGGGAAAGCCTTATGAAATGAGAAGAGAAAATGAGCAGACATCTCTGTTTGCCTTTCCAGCTGAGCAAGGTGTTCTGGACCCATTGGCCTTTCTTGAATCAATCAAGGTATCTTTTCCTGGATGCCTTAGTTTGGACATTTTCATGGTCTTAGAACTGTAAACTTGCAATTTAATACATTCCAGTTTTTAAAAGTCATTCTATTTATGGCATATTGCATTCTAACAACTTTTACAAACTAAAACACACCCTAAAACAATAGGATGTACATTCTTCTCTGGCACACATGGAATATTTTTCAGGATAGATAATATGCTAGTACACAAACTGAGTCTTGATAAATTTAATAAGATTGAAATTATCTATGACACATTCTATGACTATTATAGAATGAAGCTAGAAATTAATAACAAAGAACAAGAGCTTTCACACATATATGAAGATTAAACAACACTCTTAAATAATCAGTGGGTCAAAGAAGAAGTTGCTAGGCAAATCAGTTGCTATCTGGAGATGCAACATATCAGAATTTATGAGCTATGGCAAAAGCATTGCTGAGAGGGAAATTTATTGCACTAAATGCCTTTATTAAAAAATAAGAACAACCTAGAATGAGCTGACACTTAGCATCAAGGGATTGAGAAAACCTTCTCGACCAAAAGGGGGAAGAGGGAAATGAGACAAAGTGTCAATGGCTGAGAGATTCCAAACAGAGTTGAGAGGTTATCCTGGAGGTTATTCTTATGCATCAAGTAGATATCATCTTGTTATTCAAGATGTAATGGAGAGGCTGGAAGGAACTGCCGGAAAATGTGGAGCTGTGTTCCAGTAGCCATGTTTCTTGATGATGATTGTACAATGATATAGCTTTCACAATGTGACTGTGTGATTGTGAAAACCTTGTGTCTGATGCTACTTTTATCTACCTTGTCAACAGATGAGCAGAATATATGGAATAAAAATAAATAATAGGGGGAACAAATGTTAAAATAAATTTAGTTTGAAATGCTAGTGATCAATGAAAGCGAGGGGTAAGGGGTATGGTATGTAAAGTTTTTTTTCCTGTTTGTTTTATTTTTCTGTTGTCTTTTTATGTCTTTTTCTGAATTGATGCAAATGTGTGGGAAATGATCATGATGATGAATATGCAACTATGTGATGATATTGTGAATTGCTGAGTGTATGTGTTGGGAATGTTTGTGCTTCTTGTAATTTTTTTTTAATTAATAAAAAATTAATAATAATAATAAGTTTTATATTGATTACATGTTGAAATGGAAATGTTTGGGATATATTATTAAAATTAATTTTCACCTGTTAAAAAAAAAATGAGAACAAGCAAAATTTGAGGACTTAACTGTTCACTTGGAGATTTAGAGAAAGAACAGCAAACTAATCCCAAAACAAATAAAAGAAGAGAAAGATTAAAGCAGAAATAAACAAACCAGAGAATAATAAAACAATCAAAAGAATCAACAAAACCATAAGTTGTTTCTTTGAGAAAATCGATAAAATTGATGGACCCCTAGCTAGATTAACAAAAAAAGAGAGAGGACACAAAATCAGAAATGAGAGGGGGGTCATTAATGAATCATGAAGAAATTTTTAAAATTATAAGAATACTGTAAATAATTATATGCCAACAAACTAGACAACTTAGATAAAATGTACAAATTTCTAGAAACTCATGAACTACCTATACTCACTTGAAAAGTAATAGAAGATCTCAATAAACCAATTACAGGTATATCAATCAGTCTTCAAAAATCTTCCCCCACGAAAAAATAATAATAAGCCCAGGACCAGAGGGCTTCATAGGAGAATTAAAACAAAAAAAATTTTTTTTTATTATAAACAACGAACAGACATACATTCTTGACATACAAACATTCTTGACATGGTTACAATCTTACAATATCATCACATAGTTGTGTATTCATCACCACCATGATCATTTTTTTGAGCATTTGCATCTCTTCAGCAAAAGAAAGAAAAAAGAAAATACTCATACATGCTATACCCCTTACCACTCCCTTTTACTGACCCCTAGTATTTCAATCTACTCAATTTATTTTAACCTTTGTTCCCCCATTATTTATTTTTTAATCCATGTTTTTACTCATCTGTCCATACCATAGATAAAAGGAGTATCAGACACAAGATTTTCACCATCACACAGTCACATTGCGAAAGCTATATCATTATACAATCATTTTCAAGAAACATGGCTACTGGAACACAGCTCTACAGTTTCAGGCACTTCCTTCTAGCCACTCTTATACACCATAAACTAAAAAAAGGATATCTATATAATGCATAAGAATAACCTCCAGGATAACTGCTCAATTCTGTTTGAAATCTCTCAGCCACCGACACTTTATTTTATTTTTTTCTGATTTATTTTTATTCAACATAACAATATACAAACACAAACATTCTTACTATATGATCATTCCATTTTTGATATATAATCAATGACTGACAATATCATCACATAGTTGTATATTCATCATCATGATCATTTCTTAGAACATTTGCATCAATTCAGAAAAAGAAATAAAAAGAAAACAAAAAAATTCATACATACCATACCCCTTACCCCTCCCTTTCATTGATCACTAGCATTTCAATCTGCTAAATTTATTTTAACATTTGTCTCCCCTATTATTTATTTATTTTTAATCCATGTGTTTTACTTGTCAGTCACTAAGGTAGATGAAAGGAGCATCAGACACAAGGTTTTCACAATCACACAGTCACATTGTCTCATTTCTCTCTTCCCCTTTTCGGTCGAGATGGTTTTCTCAATTCCTTGATGCTGAGTCCCAGCTTTTTCTAGGATTTCTGTCCCACATTGCCAGGGAGGTTTATACCCCTGGGAGTCATGTCCCACATAGAGAAGGGAGGGCAGTGAGTTCGCTTGCCATATTGTCTGAGAGAGAGAGAGAGGCCACATCTGAGCAACAAAAAGGATTCTCTGGGGTTGACTCTTAGGCCTAATTTTAAATCGGTTTAGCTTATCCTTTGTGGGGATAAGTTTCATAACAAGGGCCTGGCATATTGATTTGGTTGTCCCCACTGCTTGCAAGAATATCAAAAATTCTCCAAATGGGGAAGCTGATTTCCCCCCTTTCTCCCCATTCCTCCAAGGGGACTTTGCAAATATTTCTTTATTCACTGTTCAAATCACTCTCACAGAATTTAATCAAACATTCCAAAAAAGAATGAACACTAACCCTGCTAAAACTCTCCCAAAAAATTGAGGAAAAAGGAATGCTACCTGTGCTGGTTTGAAAGGATGTATGGACCCTAGAATAGTCATGTGTTAATCAAAATCCCATTTTGTAAAAGCTAAATAATCCCTATTCAATACTGTATGTTTGAATCTGTAATTAGATCATCTCCCTGGAGATGTAACTCAATCAAGAGTGGTTGTTAAGCTGGATTAGGTGATGCCATGTCTCCACCCATTTGGGTGGGTCTTCATTACTTACTGGAGTCCTATAAAAGAGGAAATATTTTGGGGAATGAAAAATTCAGAGAGAGCAGAGAATGCTGCAGCACCAGGAAGCAGAAAGTTCATCAGCCAGCGACCTTGGAGATGAGGAAGGAAAACGCCTCCCGGAGAGCTTCATGAAACAGGAAGCCAGGAGAGAAAGCTCACAGATGATGCTGTGTTCACCATGTGCCCTTCCAGCTGAGAGAGAAGCTCTGACTCTGTTCGCCATGTGCCTTCCACTTGAGAGAGAAACCCTGAACATCACTGGCCTTCTTGAACCAAGGTTCAAGATTGGACAATTCTATAGACTTGTTTTAATTGGGACATTTTCTCGGCCTTAGAACTTTAAACTAGCAACTTATTAAATTCCCTTTTTAAAAAGCCATTCCTTTTCTGGTACATTGCATTCTGGCAGCTTGCAAACTAGAACACTACCTAACTCAATTTATGAAGCTAACATCACTTTAATACCAAAATCTGCTAAAGAAGCTATAAGAAAGGAAAACTACAGACCAATCATCCTAATAAACATAGATACAAAAATTCTTAACAAAATACTAGCAAATTGAATCCAACAACACATAAAAAGCAGTATACATCATGACCAAGTGGAGTTTATACCAGGAATGCAAAGGTGGTACAACACAAGAAAATCAATCAACATAGCAGCAAATTAACAAATCAAAAGGGAAAAATCACATCATATCGTTTGATGCTGAAAAGGCATTCAACAAAATTTATCATGCTTTCCTGATAAAAACACTTCAAAAGGTATCAATTGAGGGAAACTTTCTCAATATCATAAATGGCATATATAGAAAACTCATAGCCAGCATCATACTAAATAGTGAGAAACTGAAAGCATTCCTGCTAAGATCGGGAATAAGACAAGAATGCCCATTGTCACCACTATTATTCAACACTGTACTAGAAATTCTAGCTGGAGTGATTAGACGGGGGAAAGAAATAAAAGGCATACAAATAGGAAAGGAAGAAATAAAACTTTCATTATTTCCAGATATCTTAGAAAACTCTGAGAAATCTACAACAAAGCTACTTGAGCTAAAAAAAAAATTCATCAAAG
This sequence comes from Tamandua tetradactyla, assembly GCF_023851605.1. Taxonomy (NCBI): domain Eukaryota; kingdom Metazoa; phylum Chordata; class Mammalia; order Pilosa; family Myrmecophagidae; genus Tamandua; species Tamandua tetradactyla. The sequence continues at coordinate 36,439,553 of NC_135344.1, forward strand.
TGGCAGGATACAAGATTAATGTACTAAAATCAGTCATGTTTCTATATACAAGCAATGATCTATTTGAGGAGACTAATAAGGAAGAAATTCTATTCAAAATAGCGACCACAAGAATCAGGTATCTAGGAATAAGCCTAACCAGGGATTTCAAGGACTTGTACACAGAAAATTAAAAATCATTACTAAAAGAAATAAAAAATGACCTAAATAGATGGAAAGACATTCAATGCTCATGGATAGGAAGGTTGAATGTCATTAAGATGTCAATTCTACCCAAATTGATATACAGATTAAATGCACTACCAGTAAAAATCTCAGCAACCTACTTTGAAGACTTGGAGAAACTAGCTATCAAATTTATTTGGAAGGGAAAGAGAGCCCAAATAACTAAAGATATCCTAAAAAAGAAGAACAGAGTGGAAAGACTATCACTTCTCAACTTTAAAGCTTACCATAAAGTCACAGTGGTCAAAACAGCATAGTACTGGTATGAAGGGAGAAGTACTGATCAACGGAATTTTATTGAGAGTGCAGAGATGGACCGCTAAATTTATGGACAATTGAAATTTGATAAGGCCCCCGAATCAAATGAACTGAGAAAGAATAATCTTTTCAATAAACGGGCATGGGAGAATTGGATATCAATAGTCAAAAAAATAAAAGAGGAACCCCTATAGAAAAGTTAATTCAAAATGGATTTAAGACCTAGATATAAAAGTCAGAACCATAATACTTCTAGAAGAAAATACAGGGAAACATCTTCAAGATCTAGTAACAGGAGGTAGCTTCTTAAACTTTACACCTAAAGCAGTACAAGAAAAAATAGACAAATGGGAACTCCTTAAGGTCAAGAGCTTCTGTGGCTCAATTTGTCAAAAAAAGTGGAGTCAGCCAATTCAATGGGAGAAAATATTTGGAAACCACATATCAGATAATGGCTTGATATCCTGTATACATGAATTATACAGCTCAACAACAAAAGAACAGACAACCCAATTATGGGTAGAGGATATGAATAAACACTTGTGAAGAGCAAATACAGATAGCTAAAAAAGCACATGAAGAGATGGTCATTTTCATTAGCTATAAGGGAAATGCAAATTAAGATGACAATGAGATCTCACTTAGCACCTGTAAGAATGGCCGCTGTTAAACAAAAAGAAAACTATGAATGTTGGTGAGGATGTGGAGAAATTGGAACAGTTATTCACTGTTGGTGGGAATATATAATGGTGCAGCTACTGTGGAGGACAATTTGGTGATTCCTTAGATAACTAAATATTGAGTTGCCCTATGACCTGGTAATACTAATATGCTGTATATACCCAGAAGACCTGAAAGTGTGACAGAAACAGACATTTGCACACTGATGTTCATATTAGCACTATTCACAGTTGCCTAAAGATGGAAACAATCTAAATGCCCATCAATGGATGAGTGGATTAACAAAATGTGCTATGTACATACAATGGAATATTATGCAGCAGTAAGACAAAATGACATCCTGAAGTACATGACAAGATGGGTGAACCTTGAGGACATAATGCTTAATGAAATAAGCCAGACACAAAAGGATAGATACTGTATGACTCCACTTTTATGACCATGATAAAGGTAAAATCAGAGGATTTATAGAACAGAAGATAGGGGACCTAGAGAGTCACAGAAGGTTGAGATAGTTGAACAGTTAGCTAATGAGGTTGAACTCAAGTGTAAGTGAATAGATAGAAGTGAAGGCGGTTCACTAGTGGGTTTATAAGTAATATTACCATTACATGACTGAAAGGGGACAACATAGACCCGTGTGTTCCACTGATTAACACTACAAATATAAATAAGTTCTTGCATGAACTACTTCAAAGGTATGAATCTTGTATAAAGAGTGTATAATTGTGGAGTATAGGGGGGAACTGCTATTGCATGCTATAGGATATGTTTAACTGGAAAACATCAACAGTATCACAGGAACAGCAGAGGTAAATAATGAGGGGAGGGGGCAGTGCAATAGTGGCTCAGTGGCAGAATTCTCGCCTCCCATGACAGGGACCTGGGTTCAATTCCCAGAGTCTGCCCATGCCAAAAAATAAAATAAAATAAAAATAATGGGGGAAGGATAAGAGTTAAGGGGAGGTTTAGATTTTCTATTTGGTGAGGGTTTGTTTATTGATTATCTTTCTCTTAGGGACAAAGAAATTATCTAAAATTGAGAGTGTTGATGGATTGTTGACTTCAGATATTATATATGATGCCTAATGAATGGATGTGGCTGAAGGATGCAGTGACTGAGAAGTAGATTGGTGAATGATGGTGCATACATATGATCAAAAATTGTGCTGCTACCAAAGAACAAAGTTGTACAGCATTCAACATTGTGAATGAACCTGTGGGACATTTGGTAAGGCAAAATAAGCCAGAAATAAAAGAGCAATTATTGTATGGTCTGATTTGGAAAATACTTATAAGAAAACAGGGGCCTAAATTGTAAGCCCTATAGCAGTCACATTTAGGCCAGAGTGGTAATTATTATTTCTGGATTTTTAGAGGCTGGTTTATAGATGTGCAACCTTGTATTTAGAGTTTAGAATTAAGCCAATCAGGTCAGGATTAAGGTAATTCAGAATACAGGAGGAAGGAAGACATTGGCTATAATTTAGAACTTTATCTACTCTTTGAGATGAAAGTAACAGAGATTTGTTTTGTCCAGAACCTAAATTTTTTGTAGCCACATAATCTAACTCAACCTGTCTAGATAGATCATTTAAAGAATCCAAACATAGGGAGCCCAGAGTAAGAATGAGGACTTGTATAGCCCAATGTAATGCCTTTTGCAATATAATGCAAAAAGTATTGGCAAAGTTCCTTGAGGGATAGGAGAAACAACATGGAACTATTAAACTTTTCCACTGGGAAAAAAACATCTGATACTATGTCAAAGATTAGTGACACCCAAATCAATAGGCCAAGTCCTTGATCTTGAGGCTTGCTCTTGTGAGCTTATGGATGTAGTGGAGAAGCTTAGCCTACCTATAGTTATGCCTAAGATTTTCTTGCAGAAGACCTCTTTTGTTGCTCAGATGTGGCCTTTCTCTCTCTAAGCCCAACTCTGCAAATGAAACCATTGTCCTCCCCCCATGTGGGACGTGACATCCAGGGGTGAAAGTCTCCCTGGTGGAAAGGGAGATGCCTCCCAGGGATGAAACTTGCCCTGGCACCATGGAATCAACAATGCCATCGTGACCAAAAGGAGGAAAGAAAGATAACAAATAAAGTATCAGTGGCTGAAAGAGTTCAAATAGTGTCGAGAGGCTACTCTGGAAGTCACTCTTATGCAAGCTTCAGTTAGACATTGCTACCTACCATAACTTGCCAAACCCCAACCTAAACTATTCCTGCCAAACCTAAAGAAAACCTAGGGCATTATACAAGATCCTATAAAATTCCATGCACTAGGGTAACTTTCCAGAGACCTAAAACCTCCAGATGAATTCCTGGGCCAAATATGTTCTGAAATGCAGAGGGGCCAGCATCTCCAGAACATCAACTAGTTCCATCCCTCTAGCCCATATTATCAACAGCCCCTTCCAACATGAAAAAGTTAGAATGGGCATAGCCAAAATACCCCTAAAGAGTGGGAGAAAGATCAAAGGTGATGTTAGTTATACAGAAAACATACGTTTTAACAAACAAGTATGATTGCTGAATCATTATACTGATATATTTTTTAGTCTCCAGTATCTTAGAGCAGCTAGAATTAAAACCCCAAAATTGTAGAATTGTAACCCATACAAAACTCTGAAATCTGTTCTATAAGTCATTGTTGCAGTGTGCTTTGAAATTTATTGCTTTTTCTGATATTTGTTATTTTTCACATAAGGGAAAAAAATTTTCTTCTAGCTTCCAGTGTTTTGGAGCAGCTAGAAGGAAAAATCTGAAATATTGGAATGGTAACACGTAACAAATTCTGAAATATATTCTTAACTACTTGTTGAAGTGTACTTTGAAAATCATTGCTTTTACTTTCTTTCCTTTGTATATGTTATATTTAACAATAATTTTTTTAAATAAAAAGAAAGAATAGTGATACCAAAAAAAAAAAAAAAGGTAGTATATACATACAATGGAATATTATGCAGAGTAAGACAAAATGAGGTCCTGAAGCATATGACAATGTGGATGAACCTTGCGGACATAATGCTGAGTGAAATAAGTCAGACACAAAAGGACAGATATTGTATGATTTCGCTATTATGACTCTGGTAAAAGTAATCTCAGAGGTTACACTGGAGGATATAGCAGACATAGAGGTACAAAACACTAGAGATGGAGGGAAGGCTCCCCAAAGAGGTTGAACCTAAATATAAGGGAATGGATAGAAGTGATGGTAACAAATTAGCAAATTTATAAGTAACATTGTTATATTGAATATTAATATGATTGAAAGGGGATTATAGTACCATGTATCCTGCTGATTAAATCTTAAATTATAAATAAGTGCTCATGTGAACTATTTCAAAGGTTTAATAGTGGACAAAGAGTCGATAGGAGAGGAATATAAGGGGAAAACTAAAAATGCATGCTATGGCCATCAACAGTACCACAGCACTCCTAGGGGCGACTAATTGGTTGGGGGGGGCAAGTGATAAGGGGCCGTGTTGATTTGGTAGTTGGTGATGCTGTTTGCCAGTTGTTTGTCATTATAGCTAATGAAAGTTGTCTGAAATTGAAAGTGTGCTGATTGTATAACCAAGCAAGGATACTGTAAGGCATGGTTGGTTTATCTTGGACATTATCCGTGATGTCCAATAGATGGAGGGAGCCGAAGGGTACAATGATGGAGAAGCAGAATGGTGAACTGTGATAACATTGTTATGATGGAATATGGTGTGGCTACAAAAAGGAAGGCTATTGAGAGGCACACAATGAACTGAATAAACCTCGGGTATACTGTGTTCTGCAAAATAAGCCCGAAACAAAAGAACAAATATGCTAGGGTCTTTCTCAGAAAATACTTGTAAGAAAATGGTAGCCTAGATTGTAAGCCCTTATAGCAGACACACTTTGTCTGAAGTTATAAATGTATTTCTAGATTTTGAGACACTGAGCTATATGTGTATCGGCTGGTATTGCTCTGTGATACCTAAGACCCAGAAATGGAGAGCTGCAGCCCTGAAGGTTAGCATAGCTATATATAATAATAGTTAAAGTAACCGAAAAAGAGAGCAGACCTCAATTAGAGTTTAAAAAGAAGCCTATCTGGCTGGGTCTAAAGTAAATTAGAATTTAGCATATGTACTTTAGACCATCACATGCTGTATGAAACCAAAGGTAGAGGGGTTTATTGTGCCTAGAACCTAAATTTTCTGTAACTCATGATCTAAATCAATCTGTCTGGATTGCTCCTTTAAGCAACAAAACTCCTGAAGTCCTGAATGAGAACGATTGTGTATCTGTATGGTTTAATAAAATACCAGGATACATCACAGTCTATGGTGGGATAATAATTGGTAGTCTTCTTGAGCAAAAGGGGGAAGAGAGAAATGAGACACAATAAAGTTTCAGTGGCTGGCAGATTTCAAACAGAGTCAAGAGATTACCCTGGAGGTTATTCTTATGTGTTATATAGATACCTCTTTTTAGTTTATGGTGTATTAGAGGAGATGGAGGGAAGTACCTGAAACTGTTGAACTGTGTTCCAGTAGCCTTAATTCTTGAAGATGATTGTATAAATATATAACTTTTACAATATGACTATACGATTGTGAAACCTTCTGTCTGATACTCCTTTTATCCATGGTATGGACAGATGAGTACAAAAATATGGATAAAAAATAAATAATAGGTGGAATGAGAGGTAAAATAAATTGGGTAGATGGAAATACTAGTAGTTAATGAGAGGGAGGGATAAGGGATATGGGAAGTATGAGTTTTTTTCTTTTTTCTTTTTATTTCTTTTTCTGGAGTGGTGCAAATTTTCTAAAAAATGATCATGGTGGGTGCAAGGGTAGTTCAGTGGTAAAATTCTTATCTGCCATGCAGGAGACCAAGGTTCAATTCCCAGCCCATGCACTTCCCCAAAACAAACAAACAAGCAAGCAAAAGAAAGAAAAAACAAAGAAACAAAAACTCAACAAATGGTGCTGCAATAACAGGATACTCACATGGAAAGAGAATGAAATGTGACCCCCACCATACAGCATACAAAAAAAAAAAAAAAAGATCATTGTGATGAATACACAACTATGTGACGATTTTGTGAGCCACTGATTGTACACCATGTATGTATGGATTGTTTGTGTGTGAAGATGTGTCAATAAAAATAAAAATATTTTATTAAAAAAGTATTTGTAGTGTCTCTTGAGGGTCTGAAGGGGGGGAATTATTAACTTTTCCCAACTGCGAAGTCCTGGGTAGCCTCTCAACCATCGGGGACTCCCAAGAAAATAGGCCAAGCCCTAGATTTTGAGGCTTGCCCATGTGAAACTTATTTTTCTAAGGGAGAAACTAAGACTGCCATAATGAGGCCTAAAAGTTGCTTCCAGAAAGCCTTTTTGTTGCTCAGATGTGGCCTCTCTCCCTCTTCTCTGAGCCCAACTCTGCAAGGAGAACCATTACCCTCCTCCCTACATGGGACTTAACATTCAGGGGTGAAAATCTCCCTGACAACATGAGACGTAGATCCTGGGGATAAGTCTGGCCCTGGCACCATGGGATCCTCAACACCTTCTGGACCAAAAAAAGGAAACAAAAGTGTAATATAATAAGACATCAGTGGCCAAGAGAGATCAAATGGAGTCAAGAGTCTATTCTGGAGGCTACTCTTATGCAAGCTTCAGTTAGATAGTGCTAATTGTCATGGTTTGCTAAACTCCAACCAATATCATTCCTGCTAACTCTTAAGAACACCTAGGGCTTGAACTGAGACTCTATAAAGGTTTCATGCACCAATTTTGCTTTCCTGGAACCTATAGATCCCGGAGGGCTCCTAGGTCAGATAAATCCTGAAACCCAGAGGGATTAGCCTTTCCAAGATTATTAATTAAGTACACCTCCCTATCCTTTAGCTTTAACACCCCTTCTCAACATGAAAAAGCTGGAAGGAATATTGCCCAAACATCCCTGTGGATTGGGAGAAGGATCAAAGGAGGTGGAGGAGGAGGTATATCAGAGAAAATAGGATTTAATACAAGTATGACTGCTGAATCACTATATTAATATTCCTTCTAGCCTCTAATGTTTTGGAGCAGCTAGAAGGAAAAATCTGAGATGGTGGAATTTTAGCCCATGACAAATTCTGGGATCTGTTCTGTTACTGTTTATTTAAGTGTACTTTGAAAATTATTGCTTTTTTCTTCTTTTGCTTTGTATATATGCTATATTTTACAATAAAAATGTTTTTTAAAAAGCAGCATGTCATGAGCATTTCCTCATAAGTGGAAAGTGCATAAGAGTTTCATCTTCTGTTATTGCATCTGGCTGAGCAAGGGCAAATAATTTTCTTTATATTAATTTGGAAGATGATCTGTATATAAATCCACAGACATAATACAGGCAACAGCATAACAAACACGGCAAGTAAAATAAAAGTCATGCCAATAAGGTCTATTTTCCGTTTCATGGGTAATTTCTTTAATCACTCTGAAAATGAGTCCAGTTTACTGTAATCTTTAACATGATGAATATCATCTTGCATATGATTTAATATCGAAGAGATATTGTGTAAGTCAGCTGGTATACATGTACAGCACTTAATGCCAAGGAGAGTTCAAGTTCCTCCTTGAGGTGCAGTCAGTAGATCTAAATCTATTCTGTTTTGAAGAACAACTTTTCTCATCTGAGCTATTTCTTTATTTAATAGACTGAGCCATTGCTTGATATTTTGCCTAAACTGAGTTGTGACATTAGCTAGCTAGGGCAGTAACTTGCAAGAGGACATATAATGTGCCCCCCCCTGGTTGGAAAATAGCTAAGTCCATTCTTACCACCTCAAGGCTTTCTTGATCCTACCTGAATATAAAGCTTTTTTATGCAAATTTAAATAGGATTCGAAGACTTTTATATTTCTCAGTATTTCAGGTATACTTTTAATAATTTGCCCAGGCAATAAAAGGGTATCCAATAGTGCATTTCCCTATCCAATTATAAGACAAATATCACCAGAAGCTAGACCCACAAAGCTAACCAGCTCCAGCTGGAGGCAGATAGGCTGGTAATTCTCTTCCTTCAGAGGCTAGCTCTGGGGTTAGGGTCCATGGCTTTAATGGTTTTACACAGAGCCAACTTTCCAAAGGTAGATGACTTTATCACACTTAGAATTGGTTATATCCCTTACAAGGTTAGGCTGGGCAGAGACTTTCATTGTTCTACACAGATGGGGTCATTTCCATGTACAGTCCCATTATCTGCTATTATCAATCCTTTCCTGTCCTGGGTTCAGGTTTCAAGGGGGGATGTTAAGAAATAGTCTTCTAATTTAGACTGGAGATACTTTTCCTGAGCTGTCGTGAAGTTTAAACCAAGGACTCTCCCAAGGGTACTAGGCTGGGTTTTGGAAGGTCCACCAAATATGGAAGATTGGGATCATAGGACAAATTAGGATTAACCAATCAGAACAATTTTGTGGTGAGAAAGGCAAGATGGCCCAGGGCAAACTAGTGCTTCCAGCAGTAGGCAAATAAGTACAGACACAGGAATCGTTCTTTTGATGGACAGCTCCTACTGTTGCATTCCTTTTCAGGAAGATATTATCTTGCACAGAATAGGTTTGGAGAAAATGGCAGTGTACAACTTAATCATTATAGTTTCTTAAGCAATTTATGGAAAAGTAATTTTTAAAAAAAATAACCATTTATTCTGAAAAAAATAATTGTATACCATTTATAATCCCCCTATTATTGATGCTTAGGTTTGGTATAGTGCCTTTGATACAACTGATGAAAAAATATTGCAATGTTACTGTTAACTGTAGTCCTTAGTTTGCTACACCCCCCTATTATTTTTTTAAACTTTTTTTATTGTATAGTGTAACATATATACAAAACAAAGCTAAAATGAAAAATATGATCCTCTCATATTTTTCATCAGAATATAGGAAGCTAGAGGGCTTAAATACTTTTTTATCATCACAATTGACTTTTTGTGTGTGTGAAAATAACATATATACCGAAAAGCTATAAATTTCAAAGCAAAGCACCACAGTTAGTTGTAGAACATATTTCAGACTTTGACATGGGTTACAATTTCACAATTTTAGGTTTTTACTTCTAGTTTCTCTAAAATGCTGGAGACTAAAAGAGATATCAATTTAATGATTCAGCACTTATATTCATTTGTTAAGTCCTATCTTCTATGTATAATTCCACCATCACCACTGATCTTTCCATACCTCTCTTTGGGGTTGTTTGGGCTATGGCAATTCTAAATTTTTGATATTGGAAGGATCTGTCACTAATATGGGGGAGGGAGATGGAACTATCTGATGCTCTGAAGAGGCTGGGCTAGTTTTCAGGATTTACATGGACTAGGGACCCTTCTGGAGGTTGTAGGTTTCTGGAAAGTTACTTTAGTGCCTGGAACCCTTGTGGAATCTTATAAATTGCCCTACGTGTTCTTTAGGATTGGCTGGAATGGTCCTGGTTGGGGGGAAAAATAATTTTTAATGTTATTTTATTGAGATATCTTCCCACACCATATAATCCATCCAAATACAGAAGAGTAATTTTAAATCAGCAGTACGGGTACATGAATAGGAGACATATTTTTCTACTTCTCTCTCCTCTGGTGCTGGTTTAAGTTGCAAATGGTGAATCCAAGGCTTAATATCCTGCAATTTTAGACAAGAGTGATTGATTAGCAACACAATATAAGGTCCCTTCCACTTAGAGGTAAGGTGATCTTTGGGATGCTTATTCTACCATGTTTTCAATAACACTTGGTCTCCCAGCTTGTAAGAGTGTAAGGCTTTATCTATAGGCAAAAAAGTCAATTATCAGGAAACTCAGAAATCATTTTTATAGTACTCCCCAAGGAGATAGCTACATCTCTCTGCAGTTTATCATTCAAGGTCTTCATAGACATATTCTCAGTTGCATTTTTGAGGAAGGGCCTCCTGTAAATCATTTCAAAAGGATTCAAAACTAGTCCACTTCCAGGGGCAACACAGGTTCTGAGGAGGGCCACAGACTTTGTCCCAGGTGAGGTTAATTTCTTGACATATCTTAACAATTGTCTTTTTTAGAGTATGATTCATTTTTTTCACTCTCATCAATTGACTGAGGCCTCCTGATAACATGTAACTTCCAGTCTATTCAAAATGCATGTGAATGAGTTACTTTTCTTTTTATAAATGCAATTTTATTGATCTATTCACACCAAATAATCCATTCAAAGTATATAATCAATGGCTCACGGTATCATATAATTGTACATTCATCACCACAGTCAAATTTTTTTTGGAAATGTATACCACAATCAATTTTAGAACACTTTCATTAATCCAAGTAAAAACATAAAAAAAGAACACTCAAAATATCCCATACCTCTTTTCCCCCTTATTATTTATTTATTTAGTCTTTATTTTATTAGTCATCTGCTTATACAGTGGATAAAGGGTTAGTCATCTGCCCATACAGTGGATAAAGGGAATCACAATGTTTTCCCCATCACTTAGTCACACAATAAAAGCCATACAGTTATACACTCATTATCAAGAATCCAGTGTACTGGTTTACAGCTTAACAGTTTAAGTATTTCCTACTAGCTTTTCTAATACACTAGAAACTAAAAAGTAGTATCTTTATAATACTTAAGAATGATCTCCAGAATGACCTCTTGACTCTATTTGAAATCTCTTAGCCACTGAAACTTTGTTTTGTTTCATTTCTTTTTCCATTTTGGTCAAGAAGGCCTTCTCAATCACATGATGCTAAAGCTAGGTTTATCCCTGGGAGTCACATCTATGGTCCCAGGGACACATACACCCCTGGGAGTCATGCCCCATGTGCGGATATATTTGCATAGTTGACTTAGAGAGAGGTTCTGAGTAACAAAAGAGGTTCTCTGGGAGTGACTGCTAGATATAATTATAAGTAGTTTTAGCTTCTTTGTGGAAATAAATTTCCTAAGGGGAGGCTCAAGAACAAGTGCTTGATTTATTAAATTGGGAGTCCCTAATGCTTGTGAGAATATCAGGAATTTCTGAGGTGGAGAAGTTTAATATTTCCACATTTTTCTACACTCCCTCAAGGGGCCTTTCCAAATACTTTTTATTATATGCCCAAAATATTTTGGGATATATCAGGGTATTACATTAACATCTACACAATAACAAGATATAATTCCCTATTTTAAGTTCTGTGTAAATATGTTATTTAAATAAACATAAAAATTAGATAGTGTGCTACAGAAAATGTAAATTTTGTACCAATAAACATCTCTTCCTTTGGTCTCATGTAAAAGTTGAAGTTTTAGACTATAGTCAATATCATCCAATACCCAGTATTCTGATTTACCTTATTCCTAACCAAATCCATTTCATCCATGTCTCTATTGACATTTGATCTCTTTTTCAGCATCTTTAACAGTTGCTGTATGGGGTAATGCTGACTATTAGAGCTTCAGAACTCTAACTCCGAGTCTCAGGGTTTTACAGATACCCAACGTTCCAAGAAACTACCAGGTTATACACAAAGAGCTCAGCATCACAGAATTTAAAAAATGATAGTTACAACTCAGGAATAGATGTGACTGTTGTAAGAGCTTACAATCTAGGAGCCTTTACAATAAGCCTTTTTGAATATTCTGTACTCCTTAATCATGGATTGCCCAACTTCTGTCCACATTTGTCCCCTGAGAATCTATGCTCTCAAATTCACTTTTCAGTGTTTGCTCATTATAGTTAGTTTATGCTAGTGAAGCCTTACAATATTTGTCCTTTCTTTTCTGGCTTATTTCACTGAACATAATGTCCTCAAGGTTCATTCAGCTAGTTGCATGTCTCACAACTTCTTTCCTTTTTGGAGCCACTCAATGTTCCATTGTATGTGTACACCACATTTCTCCCTTCTATTCACCCATTGATGTGCCCTTAGGTCACCTCCGTCCATTGCAAATTGTGAATAATGCTGCCATGAACACCAGTGTTCAAATGTCTATTCGTGTTCCTTATTCAATTATTCCAAGTATACCAAATAATGGGGTTTCAGGATCATATGGCAACCTTATGCTTAGCCTCCTGTGGAGCCACTATACTCTTCCAGAGGGGCTGCACTATTCTACTTCCCTACCATCAGGGAATTACTGTATCTCTTTCTCCACATCTTCTCCAGCACTTGTATCTTTCTTTTTATTTTTTACACAGTTTTATTCACTCACCATATAATCCACCTAAGTGAACAATTCAATGGCTCCTGGCGAAGTCACATAGTTATGCATTCACCACCTCAATCTATGTGACAATATTTGCAGTTCTTCTGCAAAGAAAGAAAAGAAAAAAAGTAATAGAAATCAATAAAACAATTTAAAAGAAAAGTAAAATAATAAAAAAGAATAAAATAAAAAGTAGAAACAACAAGAATCCCATACTTTTCCTTTGTATCACCCTGTTATTGACATTTAACTTTGGTATACTGCCTTTGTTACAATTCATGGAAGAATATTACAGTGTTAATGTTAGCTATAGACCCTAGTTTGCATTGATTGTATTTTTTCCATATACCATCCCCTTTCCAATACCTTGCAATGTTGAAGTTCATTTGTTCTCCCTAATGTAAAAACTTTCTTGTATTTGTACATTTAATCACCACCATTGTCTACTCTAGATTTTGCTAAGTTATACAGTCTCGGTTTTTAGCCTCTATCTTTCCTTCTGATGTCACACATGCCCCTAGTCTTCCTCTTTCAACCATATTCACACTCAGCCTTGTTCATGAAACTTAGATTATTATGCTATCATCAGATAGTATTGTGCTATCCATTTCTAGATCTTTACAATCAATACTGTTGAACATTCTGTACTCTTTCAGCATCAAATGTCCAATCTCTACCCTCTTTCTAATTCCTGATAATCTATGTTCTAAACTTCAACTCTCAGAGTTTGCTCATTATAGTTAGTTCATATTAGTGAGACCATACAGCATTTGTTATTTTGTTTCTGGCTAATTTCACTCAATATAATGTCCTTAAGGTTCATCCACATTGTTACATGCATCAGGGCTTTATTCTGTCTTATTGCTGTATAATATTCCATCATATGTATATACCACAGTTTGTTCATCCACTTGTCCGTTATGGACAGTAGGGCTGATTCCATTTATTGGCAATCATGAATAATGCTATTATAAGCAGTGGTGTACAAATATCCATTCATGTCCCTGCCTTCAGTTCCTCTGAGTATATACCCAGTAATGGGATTGCTGGGTCACATGGCAATTCTATACTTAGCTTCCTGAGGAACTGCCAAACTGTCTTCAGAGCGATTGCACCATTCTACATTCCCACCAACAGTGAATAAGTGTACCTTATTCTCCACATCCTCTCCAACACTGTTTTTTGTTTTTCTTTTTTAAATAAAGCCATCTAGTAGGTGTGAAGTAATATCTCATTGTGGTTTTGATTTGTATTTCCTAATAGCTAGTGATGTTGAGCATATTTTCATGTATTTTTTTAACTGTGAAGAATAACATATATGCCAAAATGCAATAAATTTCAAAGCATACCACAACAAATTAGTTATAGAACAGATTTTAGAGTTTGGTATGGGTTATAGTTCCACAATTTTAGGTTTTTCCTTTATATATTCCAGACACTGGAGACTAAGGAAATATCAATATAATGATTCAGCAGTCATATTCATTTGTTAAATCCTATTTTCTCTGTTATAACTCCACTTTCATCTTTGATCTTTCTCCCAATCTTTAGGGGTGTTTGGGCTATGTCCATTCAAACTTTTTCCTGTTTGAAAGGATTGTTGATAAAGTGGGATATGGGGATAGAACTAGTTAATCTTCTGGAGAAGCTGGCCCCTCTGGATTTCAGGACTTACCTGGCTGAGGAACCCATCTGGAGGTTGTAGGTTTCTGGAAAGTAATCACAGTGCATAGAACCTTTGTAGAATCTCAGATAGAGCCCTAGGTGGCCTTTAGGGTTGGAAGGAATGATTTTGGTTGGGATTTAGCAATCCATGATAAATAGCAATATCTAGCTGAAGCTTGCATAAGAGTAGCCTTCAGAGTAGCCTCTCCACTCTATTTGAACTCTCTCAGCCACTGAAACCTTGTTACAATTCTTTTCTCCCTCCTGATCAAGAAGGCATTGTTTATTCCATGGTGCCACAACCAGGTTCATCCCTAGGAGTCATATTCCATGTTAATTAGTTGAGGGCTTAAAAGAGAAAGGTCAGAAGAGAGGGAGACATTCACCCCTGGATGTCTTGCTCCACCTAAGAGGGAGGGCAATGCTTTAATTTGCAGAGTTGGGCCTAGAGAGAGAGAGAGAGACCACATCTGAGCAACAAAAGAAGTCCTCTGGAAGCAACTGTTAGGCATAACTATAGGTAGGCTTAGCGTCTCTGCTGCATAAATAAGCATCACCAGAGCAAATCTCAGGATCAAGGGCTTGGCCTATTGACTTGGGAGTCCCTAATGTTTGAGACAGTATCAGGGATTTCCCTTGTGGTAAATAATAGTTCCATATTTTTTCTCCTATCCCTCAAGGGACTTTGCCAATACTTTCTTAATTATCTTCCCCACATACCCTGGTTGTATCTGGGCATTGAAATACTAGTGGTCAGTGAGAAGGATTGTGAAATTCATCTGTGGCTGATTACATCTGCAGTTGGCTAAGGGGAGTGCCTTCTGCAATAAGTGATGTTTAATTAATTAGCTGAAGGCTTAAAAGAGAAAGGTCTGAAGAGGGCTCAACACAGCATGGCCCAAGCAGCTCAGCATACCTCATCTCAGCACTGGCAGCCCAGCCTAGACATTTGGAGATGCAGAAAGTAATTGCATCCAGGGAAGGCCATTGGAACCCAGAAGCCACGAGAGAAGGCCAGTAGACATCACCCTGTGACTTTGCATGTAACAAAGAACCTCAAGTGAAAGCTAGCTGCCCTTCCTCTGAAGAACTATAAAATTTTAACTAAATAAATCCCCTTTTTAAAAGCCAATCTATCTCTGGTCTGTTGTATTTTGGCAGCTTTAGCACACTCAAACAGAAGCCCTAGGAAACTAAGACACAAATCAAAGACCTTTTAAAAAACCTGGTCCTGGTGTCTTTGGAATGGAGCAGTAGTCATCCTACATAAAGCTTGGGAGGGAGTAGTGCTGCACTCCATTGGACACTCCAAGGACTTTATATATAATATATCCATTTCATTCAACTCTACAAACTGTAATTCAGTGGTTTCCAACTACTGTCCACCTAAGGAGCTTTTAATAATTAATCCATGGGGGCGTGTGCAAATTCAGTGGTAGAATTCTTACCTGCCATGCGGGAGACCTGGGTTCTATTCCTGGTCCATGTACTCCTCCAAAACAAACAAACAAAAATCCAACAAATGGTGCTGCAATAACAGGATACTTACATGAAAAAATAATGAAATGTGACCCTTTATAGAGCATACAAAAAAAAATTAATCCATGACTGGTACCACTTCAGAAAGAGTCTGTCAAAATTTCTGGAGGATGGGGGTGCAGCACAGGCACTCTTTAAAAGCACCTCAGGGGAGTCTAAGATTCAGCTTGGACTAAGAACCATGGTGCCTGGTAAGTAGGACACCTTTGATAAATATCTAGAATGAATGAGTACATAAATGAAACTGTGGGAAGTTGGAGCTCACTGAAGCTCTGTCATCTGCCTGGAGAGAAGTTTAATGATTCAAGAGGCACCATCCATGCAAGAGAATCCTAGTCACAGAGTCCACAATAGGAGTTGCAGGAGAAATACTGGTTGAAGCTTGGCCTCTGTGCCTTGGCCTCACCCCTTTGGCCAAATGGGTGCCAGACTGGGGAGTTTGTGTTAAATTAGCCAATTGGATTGGGCCCTGGATGCACAAGCCCATTGACGGAATATTGCTAGGTGTCCTGCAGGGGTTGGGTAGGAGGGAGGCTTCCCCCTACCCAGATGAAGACGATATTCTGAGCCTGGAACAGATACCAAATAAAGAGTCAAAAAGCTGAGAATGCCAAGCAAGATAAATCCAAAAAAATCTATACCTAGGCATATTATATTCAAACTGCAAAAAATCAAAAAGAAAATCTAAAGAGAAGCTGAGGGTGGTTGGAAGACTTTGCTTATAGAGGAAAAAGAATAGGAATTACATTGGACTTCTCTTCAGAAACCATGCAAGAAGAGAATGAAGTAAAATATTTAAAGTGTTGAAAAAAGCAAAAGCAAACACTAACCTAGAATTCTGTTTCCAGTGAAAATATACTTCAAAAGGAAAGGAAAAATAATTACTTTCAGAGAAAAAAATATTGAGGGAATTTATTGCTAGTAAGCCTATCTTTCAAAAAAAAAGGTTTCAAAAAAGGTTAATAGAGGTTCTTCAGAGAAAATGAAAATGGTATAGGTCAAAAACTCATTTACATAAAGAAAGGGAAAGTGTTAGAGAAGGAATAAATGAAGGCAAAATAAAATTCTATATTATTCCTATTCTAAATTGAACTAATAGATAACAGTTTATTCAAAATAATAATAGCAAATATGTACTGAGTAATTATAGCTTATGAACAAATAAAATGAGTGACATCAGTGTTATAAAGGATGGGAGGGAGGAATTGGGAATACTCTGTTGTAAGGTAACTGCACTATCATGAACCAGTATACTATTATTTGGAAGTGAACTTCAACTACTTGCTAATGTAAATTGCAAACTCTAGGGCAACAAGCAAACATTTTTAAAGGTATAACTGATATGCTAAGAGCAGAGAAAATGAAATAATATAAAATGCTCAGTTAAAATTAGAGAAGGCAGAAAAATAGAGTGACAGAGAAATTAATAACAAGTATAAGAAATAGAAAACCATTAAATGCAGTTAGTCTTAATCCAATCATATCAATGTCAGTTGTCTAAATACACCAATTAGACTATCATAGTAGATAAGAAAACAAGACTCAATTGTATACTGTCTACAAGAAACCCACTTTAAACATACAACATAAATAGATTAAAAGCAAATAAATGGAGAAAGATATACCATGCTAAGACTAATCAAAAGAAAGCTGTAGTAGCTATATTAATTTTAGACAAAGCAGCTTCACAGCAAGGAAAATTATCAGGAAAAAAAGAGGGGCATTACATGATAAAGGGGTGAATTATCCAAGAAAATGAATTATCCAAGTCTTTAATGTGGCTGTGCCTAACAAAAGAGCATAAAAACATGTGAGACAAAAACTGAGGGACTTGCAAGGGGAAACAGACAAATCCACTGTTATAGCAGGAGAGTTCAACACCCCTCTATCAGTAACTGACAGATCCAGTAGACAGAAAACCAGTAAGGATATAGTTGACCATAGCATGGTCGATTAATTGGATCTAATTGACATCTTTTTTTTTTTTAGGTGCATGGTCTGGGAATTGAACCTGGTTTCCTGCAGGGAAGGTGAGCATTCTACCACTGAACCACCCAACACCTGGGTGTTAATTGACATCTATAGAATACTTCATCCTATAACAGTAAGAACATACATTCTTCTCAAGTTCACCTGGAACATTCCTCAAGATAGACTACATTCTGGGCCATAAAACACTAACAAATTTTAAAAAATGGAAAGCATACAAAATATGCTGTTAGACCACAATGGAACTATACTAGAAATAAAAAACAGAAAGACAGCTGGAAAACCCCCAAATATTTAGAAATTTAACGATGTACTTCTAGATAACACATTGACCAAAAGAGAAGTCTCAAATTTTTAAATATTTTGAACTAATTTAAAATGGAAATTGAATTTATCAAAATTTGTGGGATGCAGCAAAAGCAGTGGGTAGAGCAAAATTGAGAGATTGAATTCATATACAAAGATCTAAAGTTTATAAGTTTCCATTTTAGGAAACTAGAAAAGAAGAGAAAATAAATCTGAAGCAGGCAGAAGAAAAGAAATAATAAAAATTAGAGCAGAAATCAATGAAATTATAGACAGGAAACCAAGAGAGGAAAATCAAAGAAACCAAAATTGGTACTTCGAAAAGATCCATAAAATTGATAAACCTCTAGCTAAGCTAAACAGGAAAAAAAGAAAGAAGACACAAATTATTAACATCAGAAATGAAAGAGGGAGGAGCAACACTGCAGAGTCCATGGGCATTAACAGGGTAATAAAAGAATATTATGAACAATTCTATGCCCACAAATTTAATAACTTAGATGAAATGGATTGATTTATTTAAAGACAAAATCTACCAAAACTCACAAAGAGCTAGATAATATGATTAGTCTGTGTCTATGAAAGAAATTGAATCAATAACTAATGACCTTCTGAAAAAGAAAGCACCAGGTCCTAATGGTTTCACTGGTGAAAAAAATGAGTGTAAAGTACTTACATTTTAAAACTTACATACGAAGTTTGGAAAATTAAAACATACTACAAAGTTGGCTATAAAATATTTTTAAAAGGTGACTCAAGGAAAAAATATGGAACTATTAAACTTTACCATTGGGGAAACATCCGATACTGTGTCAAACATAAGGGACACCCAAATCAATAGGCCAAGTCCTTGATCTTACTCTTGTGACACTTATGTAGGTAGCAGAGAAGCTTAGCCTACCTATAGGTATGCCTAAGAGTTACTTCTGGAGGACCTCTTTTGTTGCTCAGATGTGGTCTCACTGTCTCTAAGCCTAACTCTGCAAGTGAAATCATTGCCCTCCTCCCTACATGGGACATGACATCCAGGGATGAAATTCTCCCTGGCGGCATAGGAGATGATTCTTAAGGATGGGTCTGGCCCTGGCACCGTGGTATCACCAATTCCATCCTGACCAAAAGGGAGAAAAGAAGAGTAATAAAGTATCAGTGGTTGAGAGAGTTCAAATAGAGTTGATAAGCTATTCTGGGGGTCACTCTTACACAAGCTTCAGTTAGACATTGCTACCTATCATAACTTGCCAAATCCTGACCAAAACCATTCCAGACAATCCTAAAGAACACCTAGGGCACTATATGAGATTATAAAAAGGTTCCATGTACTAGGATTCCTTTCTAAAAACCTGCAACCTCCAGGTGGGTCCCTGGACCAGATAAGTCCTAAAACGCAGAGGGCCCAGCCTCTCCAGAACACCAGCTAGTTCCATCTCCCTACCCCATATCATTGACAGTCTCTTCCAACGTGAAAAAGTAGAATGACCATGGCCCAAATACTCTTAAAGAATGGGATGGAAAGATCAAAGGTGATGGTGAAGTTATACAGAGAAGGTAAGGTTTAACAAATGAACATCATTGCTGAATCATTAAATTGATATTTCTTTTAGTGTCCAGTATCTTAGAGCAGCTAGAAGTAAAAACCTAAAATTGTGGAATTGTAACCCTTACCAAACTCTGAAATCTGTTCTACAGGTTATTGTTGTGCTGTGCTATGAAATTTATTGCTTTTTTGTATATATTTTATTTTTCACAAAAAAGTCAATTGTGATGATAAAAAAACCCACATATTTATTCCTTCTAGCCTTCTATTCTGGAGCCTTCTATAGCCTTCTATTCTGGAGCAGCTAGAAGGAAAAATCTGAGATGAAGGTATAATAGCCCATGACAAACTCTGGGATCTGTCCTGTAACTATGAATTGAAAAGTGCTTTGAAAACGATTGCTTTTTTCTTTCTTTGCTTTGTATTTATGTTATATTATACAATAAAAAATGTTAGAGGGTGCATGGGTTGCTCAGTGGTTAGAATGCCCACCTTCCATGCTGGAGACCCGGGTTCAATTCCTGAACCATGCACCCCACCCCCCACCCCTAAAAAAAGTCAAAAAAAGAAGAGGTGACTCAAGGCAATGTGAATTGCTAAAAAAGTGTTATTAACATTAAGATACAGAAATGGAATTGATGGCCATTCAAAAACAATACCCTGTGCTTTCTGGGGAGAGAGGGTTGCCGAGGAAGAAACAGAAGGCTTAACTATCTTCAAACTCACCTGGGCAGCAGCAGTGCTTTTTTGCTCATGAAATCTGCTCACCTGAGAATACCCATGAGTGACCAGCAACAACTTTTGCAACTTGCACAATAAATATATTAAAAGAAGTCTGAAGGAAGTAGATCAATCTGAAGTAAAAATATCTGACAAAAGGACTTATCCTACTCCCCAGCACAAATGTGCCGCTGTCCAGTAGCTAAAATGTGCATGTTCCTAGAGTTTGAGAGCCTGGTCAAAATCACCCTGTTATCCCATGTTCTGGTGAGTTTAGGTAGCATTATAGCTTAAAAGCCCCTTTACTTACATTCATTATTTAGTTGTGTATTATAAGGGAATGATTTACTAAAGTTCAAGGAAAGATATAGTGCAATTTAGAATGGTCAATCTCAATCTTTGCTACATGCATTAGAATCATCTGGGGAGGTTAAAAAGTCCCTGATGCCCAGGCTGCACCCCAAACCAATCAGTATTCTGGGTGTGAAAGCCAGTTGGCGCGGTAGCCACAGGTAGAGTTGCTTTCTGCTTTAATATATATCTGAGCTTTGGCCTGGGTAGGGAACGGGGAGGGCCTTTGGCCTCTGAAGATTCTCTACATCATTCCCTTGTTAGCAGCTGGTCCCACAGTGGGAGGGAAGGAGGCCTGAGGCAGAGCCTGAACCGGAGGGGACATCTTGGCAGAGCTTTTCAGTGAACAGACACAATGCAGCTGGACTTCAGCCTGCTATCCGGCTGCCCCAAATTACCTGAATTTAGAAAAGAACACAGTTTTAGCAAATGTATTTTATCTTAGTTCAGGCAAACCTAGATCTATATATAGAAGGAGAGAATGTAAAAACCCTCCTGCAAGAATTTGGGAGATTTCTCATTTGTCTCACGCTCAAGGATCATTTCATAATTCAGAGCAACAGTTTTACTTTTATCTTACAGGCCCTGAAATAATATTTGTGGTGGGAGTGAAGGTAGACAATGTAGAAGCAATACTGGTCCATCTCTAGTATTACACCTCGCCTGGGGCATCCTCTATTTCCTAGAATCAATAGAATGCCAACAACACTTATTGGGTGCTGACTTCATATTTTATATGCATTATCTCATTTAACTCTCATAAAAGTCCTATGAGATATGTGACCATCCTCACTCCATAGATGATTAAACTGAGGCTTAGAGCACCTACACATCTTTCCTAAGGTCACAAACCTAGTATTGGACCCAGCATTCAAAGCCCTGTTTGTTCAACATCAGAGTCCATGTGCTGCACTAGAATCTCAGTTCTGTGTGAACAGGAATCAAACAGCACAGAAAAGAGCAGTCACTCGGTATTTGTAGAATGAATGAGGGAACTTTGTCACAGTGTTTTCTCTTGGCCCATAGTTAATACATTCTTTTAATCAACTTAACTTATATAGGTAAAGGATGTACATAAACTGAGTAGCCTTCTATGTTACATAGTGTAGACTGAACTGCTGTAACAAAGAGGCAGCAAAATACAGTAGCTACAATGTGAAATGAAATAGACGTTTTTCTACCTCTCTGTGACAACCTGGAATTAGGTGATCCTGGTCTGATAGAGCCGCTCTTTAGCATGTAGCTTCTGTCTCTCCTGAAGTTGCTCATCTTCAGAAAGGGGCTGTCCTTTTAAGGACAAATGCTACATATGAGTTCTTCTTGCATCCCATTGGCCAGGACTTGTAACATGACCACACCTAGTTGCAAAGGTTGCTGGGAAATTTGGCTTATAGCCTGGTTGGTCGTGTCCCAAGCTCAACTACCATGGCAAAGCAGAAAATGAATACTGGTGACTACCAGCACTCTAATATGCTTTCCCTTGTATTCCATTTTGCTCAAGTCATATGATTGTAAGGACTAGAGAAATAAACAGATTAATATCTCTATAGGAAAACTTACAAATACTCACAGTAAGTGGGCTAATTAGTCTCATGTCACTTCAGATGAAGTTTTTGACACCCAATGTGTTTGCTGCACACCAGAATTTTTTTTTTCAGGTTTTCAGAACATCTTGGATTTTTAAAGTTGCAGATAAGGGACTGTAGATCTTCATGATTTAAATGCCCTATTGATGATCATTTGTGCTGTTTCCAACCTTTTGCTATTATAAAATGTTCTGCTGTGTCCTGATGCTGCAAAAGTAGCCACTGAATTTTTAATTTAGTTATTAAATTGTATTTTTACCCCTAAGAGTCCTGATTCATTTTCAAATCTATTTTTTCACTCTTTTTAGGTTCCTACTTCCTGTATTTATTTTCAAACTTGTAACAAAAAAAGTTAAAATATGTTAAAATGCTAAAGCAGATATCTGTGGAGTCCAAGGGTGAGACAGAGGATGCAGGATCCAAAGATTGTGGGAGGGAAAGGGTAGGCAGGAAGCCAAGGCCTCAGGCTTTGCATTTCCTAGGACCCACGGGGTCTTCCATCCCCCAACCCGGTGTTTCCATGTTGTGATTCCTTATCTTCCTGGATCCTTGCCAGGACTGCTTTAATCATCTGAGTCCCCCAGTCATCACGACACCCTTACCCAAGCAGAGTCTAGGCATGAAATTGCGTTTTATTTTTCAAATGTTAATACCCTAAATTAGATTTTAAACATTGTACTTATCAATTAATTAAAATGTTCGAAGTAAAATATTAAGTCTTTTGACTCACCAATAGTTACATGATATCTGTGCAGATGAGGCAAAATATGTCTGGAGAGGCCTTTCCTACAGAGAGACACTTGAGATACTTTGGGTGATAAGTATTTGATTAGCTTCATTTTCAGCAAGTGTGTGAAAAAACTAGATTACTAGAATGAGGATGATCTTGAAGGTGGTTTTTCAACTACTGAGCTGACTGGGATGATGGACAGATAGGCAGAAGGGACTTGTTCATTTGACTGTTTTCAATTTTTTTTATTTTTAATATAACTTACGTACAATGAAATGTACAAATCTTAATTATACAGCTGGATGCATTTTTACATATGTATACACTACTAGTGTATCTCACCCAGATTAAGATCAAGATCTAGAACATTTCTAGTACCCCAGCAAGGTCCCTTGCACACCTTCCCAATGACTCCACTATAAAAGTAACCACTAATCTGTATTCTATCACAATAGATTAATGTTGCCTTTTTCTTGAACTTCACATAAAATAGAATATTACAGTATGTACTCTTCTGTGTCTGACATTTTCTACTAAACAGTGTTTATGAGATTCACCCATGTTGTGGCAGGTATCAGTAATTAATTCACTTTTATTGCTGAGTAGTATTCCATTGAATGAACGTATTGTGATTGGTGGACATTTGAGTTATTTCCAGTATGGGGTTATTGAAATAAAAGCTGTTATGAACATGTTGTACAGTCTTTTGTGGACATGTATAGTGAATTCTCTTGGGTCTATCTAGGAATAGGATTGCTTTCTCTTAGAAGATACTGACAAATAGTTTTCTAAAATAGTCGAACTAATTTATACTCTCATAAGCAATGTATGAGAGCTCTACTTGCCCTACATCTTCACCTACATTTGGTATTTTCAGTCTTTTTTATTATAGCCATTCTGGCGAGTTGGTAATGTTGTCTTTTTATGGATTTAATTTGCATGCCTGGTATTTACTGGCTATTTGGATTTTCTTCTTCTTTTATGATATGCCTGTTCAAGTTTTTGCCCATTTGAAAATTGAGTTATTAGCCTTTTTTTTCCTTTAAAAGTATTGATTTGTAGTTCCTTATGTATTCTGGATTTAGGTTACTTGTTAGATATATGAATTTTAATATCTCCTAGTCCATGGCTTTCCTATTTGCTTTAGTAATGATATCTTTTGGTGAACAGAGAGTCTTGATCTTAATAAAATCTAGTTTATCATTTTTCTTCTGTGATTAGTGATTTTTTTTCTGATTAAGAAATCTTTGCCTACCCCAAAGTCATGAAGATACTATGTTTTCTTCTAAAAACTTCATTGTTACTAGCTGTCACTCATGGGGTAGAAAAGAGACTTTTCTGGGACTCAACATGGGAACCCAGTGCACTGTGATTCTAAGACCTGTTGATGATGTCCTCACAGTCCAGTTGGGAGGATATGGTGTTATAACAGTTGATGGCATTAAGGTGAAATTTTGGGTGAACACTGAAATGTTTGAACAGACTTTATGTGAAGCTTTGTGTCTCCTTTATATGAATGTGTTAGTGTTATGAATATTATATCTGACTGGGGAACACTTCTACTATCTAGTATTGTAAAACAGAAGGCACATAAGCTTGTCTTTGTCCAGTGGAGAAAGGACAAATAGCAAGATGAAAGGCTTAAACTAAACTATATCATGACCACATTAAATATAAAAGGGCAAATCAGTTCAAATAAAAGACATAGCTTGTCACACTGAAAGAAACTAAAAATATGCTGCTTACAGAAGACCACCTTAAATATCAGGATAGAAAAAAGGTTGAAACTAAAATAACAAAGTACATGTTAAGACAATAGGTATTACTATTAAGAGGACATTTCAAAATAATTTAAGGAAGACATAACAAACCTAAATTTACATGTACCTAATAAACATAGCATCAAGCTATGTAAAGCAGAAGTTCCATTTTTGGGTAGATGTAAAATATTGGTAAAGGCCATTGCTCCAGTGATAATAATGAGAAAATATAGGATGAACTTTAAAAATAAAAATTTTTGAAAACGGCTGGAGTATTGTGATTCAAAGAAGTAAAAGGGGTAAAGGAAGACCTTTCTAGTTGAGCAGAGACTAGCGTCTGCTATTATTCCTGGATATGAAAAGCCAGTCCTAGGAAAAAAAATTTGCATGGACAAGGACCAACCAGCTAGCCTAATAACAGCTACACGTTGGGCAGCTTGGCGTATTGGAATCTCGATAAGTCTCAAATGCAGAATTGATTTCCTACATCTTTCATTTTCTTCAGTGCAATTTTTCTGAATAAGCAGTGAGCTTTTCTGAATAAGCTAGAGCTGAAAGGCCAAAAGAGCTCTTATAGCCTCATGAGATTAGTCACAAAGTATGACTAGAGAGAGGGGCCTGATCCCTCTCCGTCAGACTTTGAAATGAGAGATAACTTGAAGCTAAATAAAGTGGCAACTTAGTACTTATTCAGGTAAATTTATGATAGATCAAAGAAATCAACCCCTCATGCGTACTGCAGTACAGAGGAAAGAGCAAGTTCTTTCTGAGAAAATTATTATGTATATTAGGCTCTGTGTACTTTCATACATGATATCTCTCATAAATATATCAAATAATGGAAGGTGCAAGGAAATGCAACCCTTAGAAGAAAAAACAATCAATAGAAGCAGACCACAGATAACCCAGATGTTGGATTTACCAGACAAAAGCTTTAAAATAAATATTCTATATTATGCAGCTTTAAGACAGAATAAACTTATGAAGCATGTAATAACATGGATGGACCTAGAGAACAATATGCTGAGTGAGAGTAGCCAAAAACTAAAGGACAAATACTGTATGGTCCCACTGATGTGAACCAACATTCGAGAATAAACTTGGAATATGTCATTGGTAACAGAGACCAGCAGGAGTTAGAAACAGGGTAAGATAATGGGTAATTGGAGCTGAAGGGATACAGACTGTGCAACAAGACTGGATACAAAAACTCAGCACAATAGGTAAATGGACAGCACAATACTACCTAATTGTAATGTAATTATGTTAAAACACTGAATGAAGCTGCATCTGAGCTATAAGAAAAAATAAATAAAATAAATATTCTAAATATTTAAAGAAATTAGAGGAAAAGGTGGGCAAAGTGGATCAAAAGATGAAGCATTCCAATAAAGAAATAGAATCTCTAAAATGTAAATTCTCAAACTAAAAATCATAATACCTGAAATGAAGAATTCATCAGATGAGCTTAACAGAGAACTAGACACAGCAGAAGAAAGGATCATGAGTTCAAAGACAAATCAATCAAAACTATCCAATGTGAAACACAGAGGGAAAAAAGAGTAACAATCAATAGAGAAAAAATCAATAGAAACATGTGGGTCGATATCAAGCACGCTAATATATGTGTAATTGTATATTACATGTATATTACAAGGAAGAAAAGAAAATAGAGAAACAGGCAGAAAAAACTATTTTAAAAAATAACCAAAGGAAAAAAATCCAAATTTCATGATCCAAGAAGCTCAGCAAATCCCCAAGCAGGATAAGTGCAAATAAAATAATATTTAGGCATATCATAGTCAACTTGCTAAAAAAATAAAAGATAAAATTCAAATCTTAAAGACAATCAG
Organism: Tamandua tetradactyla; assembly: GCF_023851605.1. Lineage (NCBI taxonomy): Eukaryota > Metazoa > Chordata > Mammalia > Pilosa > Myrmecophagidae > Tamandua > Tamandua tetradactyla. The sequence goes on from NC_135344.1 coordinate 36,465,952, forward strand.
AGGGAAAAAGATAAGAATAATGACTGATGTTTCATTAGAAATAATGGCAGCCAGTAGATAATCAATTGATATATTTCCACATTCCACTGGCTCAAGACACTGTGTTTCAGAAGGCAACCGAAATATCCTTGGAAGAGCGCCCCCAGGAAAAACAAGCTTAAGCATTATGGCATCATCAAGTTTCCCCTGACCACTGAGTCAGCCATGAAGAAGATTGAAGACAACAACACATTTGTGTTCATTATGGATGTCAAGGGTACAAGTACCAGGATCAAACAGTCTGTGAAGATGCTCTATACATTGATGTGGGCAGGGTCAACACTTTAATCAGGCCTGATGGAGAGAAAAAGGTATGTGCTCATCTCATTCCTGATTGTGACTCTTTGGATGTTGCCAACAAAATTGGGATCATCTAAATTAAGTACAGTTGGCAAATTCTAAATATAAAGTTTTTTTTGACCATTAAAAAAAGCTGGTATAACTATAGTAATATCAAACAAAGTATTATCAGAAATAAAGAGGGGAATTTTATGCTATTAATGCAGTCAACTTAAAGGAAGACAGTTTTTTTTTTTTTTTTTAAAGGAAGGAAAGACAGAGAAGGAAGGAAGGATGGAAGGAAGGAAGGAAGAACGGGAAACATTTTTAAACATTTTCTTGTTTTTTTTTATTATATTTTGTTTGTTTGCTTGTTTTTTACATGGGCTGGGGCCGGGAATCGAACCGGGGTCCTCCGGCACGCAGGCAAGCACTCTTGTCCGCTGAGCCACCGCGGCCCGCCCGGAAGACAGTTTTTTAAATATGTATGCCTGTAATAACTTCAAAATAAATTAAACAAGAATTAACATAACTGGAAGAAGAAGCAGACAATCACAAGAACTACATACAGTTCTGTGTGGGATCTCAGCCATTCCACCTGGTCCAGACTGGTGTATGCTGTGTGTCCAGTCACCGACGTCCCCCGGGAGTTGTTCCATACATAATCATAGTTGGCAATTTTAACACACATCTCTCTGTATTAGAATGGTTACAAAAACCCTAAAAATATAGGAAATGTGAAAAAAACTATTAAAAAATTTAACCTAATTTATGTTTATAGAACATTACAACCATCAACTGCAGAATATACATTATTTTCAAGTATATATGAAACATTTACCACCATACATTAACTGTAAGTCCCCCAATCTGTGGAGGCCAGTATACCTCCATGGGTATGGCAGACTAGATCCCCGAGGGGAAAGGAAACAGACTTTACTAATAGCAAGGGCTTAGCTCAACCAAGCTCCAATTCTGGAATTAATTAACAAATTCTGATGACTGAAAATGGGCCCCCAGCACAAATAAATCTGGAATAAGTACCAAAGGAACTTGCAGAGAGTGCGCAGGGCTGTTGGAAACAACAACACAAAAACTGGAGGCTTTTTTTGTTGAAGAGCATAAAGTACTGGGAAAGGACTGGACCCCAAGAAAAGAGGCCATATAGAGCCTCGAGATGGATGAAGCCACATACCAACTCAAGCTCTTGATTGACAAACCTGAGGAGTAGAGGGTCCAGCTCTGAAAAGGCTTTTTTTTTAAACTTCTTAACAGCTCATTAGATAAAACTGGAAGCACTTTCAGGCTCCAGCACTGCCCCAGGTAGGGCAAAACTAAAATTGTCTGAGAGATAAAGTAACTAGTCAGGTGAAAGGCATTAATTCCCTTAAGGATGTATCTTCCCCAAGAAAATGGAGGCAGGGTTCAGCTCAAGGGGAATCTCTCCTTCAAGAAATTCAGTTCCCAGGAACTGGAAAACAGAAGCAACCAAAGCTATCCTACTACCTCACCTCTATCTCAACCACATCCCCAGCAGGGAAAGTCTGCTGAAATTAACAGCATCGCATCACTTTAAGTTGGTGGGAAGCCATGGGTAGACAAGCACCTCATGTTGGGCAGGATAGGAGAAGCACAGAGTCCAGAGGCTTCATAGGAAAGCCTGACAACCTGCTGGATCTCACCTTCAGGGAAAATTGATGCTGGTTACTCTTTCCTCCTGAGACAAGAGCCTGTCTGGTCTGGGAAAGTCTGATTGGGGTCTATGATATTTGAGGAGACCCTCCTCAAAAAAAGATGCCCCATATAGGCTGGGCAAGAAACAGAAAAACAAGAACTGAAAAATTCTGATCAGTTAAACAGAACCTATGCTAGAGGTCTGAATCAGTTGAACTGAATGTCAAAGAAAAGATAGAGAACAAAGCCATCCAGCAAGAAAACCCTAGGTAAAAAAATGAAAACAACCTTCAGAATAACTAATTAAGGAAATCAAATGCCTAGACATCAGCAAAAAAGAAGGACTCATGCTAGAAAAATCGAAGATATGGCCCAGTCAAAGGTCCAAACCAACAGTTCAGATGTGATACAGGAGTTCAAACGACTAATTCAGGATGTTTGAGTAGACCAGCAATATCTCATCAAAAATCAAATCATCAAGTTGAGGAAGCATATAAAGAAGACATTGGGTAAACACAAAGAAGAGCTTGAAAGTTTGAAAAAACAAATCGCAGAACTTATGGGAATGAAAGGCACAATAGAAGAGATAAAAAAAAACAATGGAAACCTACAGCAATAGATCTGAACAGGCAAACAAAGGATTAGTGAACTAAAGAATTGAACATCTGACATCTGACACACACAAGAAAATATGTGGAAAGAATGAAAAAATATGAGCAAAGTCTCAGGGAATTGAATGACAACATGAAGCACACAAATACACATGTTGTCGGTGTCCCAGAAGGAGAAGTGAAGGGAAAAGGTGGAGAAAGACTGAGGAGAAAATTATCACTGAAAATTTCCCATCTCTTATGAAAGACATAAAATTATAGATCCAAGAAGTGCAGCAATCCCCAAACAGAATAGGCCCAAATAGACATACTCAAAAACTTGACTCCAAAACTAATTAATAGTCAAATTTCAAGGACAAAGAGAAAGTTTTGAAAGCAGCAAGAGAAAATCCATCACACACAAGGGAAGCACAATAAGACTATTGTGGATTTCTCAGTGAAAACCATGGAAGTGAGAAGGCAGTGTTATGATATATTTAAGATTCTAAAAGAGAAAAACTGCCAACCAAGAATTCTATACCCAGAAAGACTATCCTTCAAAAATGAAGGGGAGATTAAAATATTTTCCAACAAACAATCACTGAACATGGCCTTTTCTAGGGTACATAACAGCTTCAAACCAACACAACAATATTAATTAAGATATTTGTTATTGGAACATGGATAATTAAATAAATCAATGGAATAGATGTTGACTTCAGCAGTAAACCGTACATGTAGTATAACTTAGTTTTTGATAAAAGTGCCAATGCATTTAAATGGAGGAAAAGAGTGTCTTTTCATTAAATATTGTTGGAACAACTGGATGTCCTTATGGAACAGAAATGAACTTCAACCTCTATCTCACACCATATACAAAATTGATTTGAGATGGATTGTAAATTTAAACATGAAAGGTAATCTATAAACTTATGAAAGGAAACAGAAATATCTTTGCAACCTTAGGGTAGGCAAAGATTTCTTATGGCACAAAAATTACTGCTAATGATTAAAAGAAAAAAATCATAAATTTGATGTCATCAAAATTAAAAGCTTTTTTTTTTTTAATTTTACATGGGCAGGCACCAGGAATCGAACTCGGGTCCTCTGGCATGACAGGCAAGCATTCTTACCTGCTGAGCCACCACGGTCTGCCCAAAATTAAAAGCTTTTACTCATCAAAAGACAACATTTAAGATACGTTAGATGAAAAAATAAAATAAAAAGATACTTCAAATTGTTTGTATGGTGTGTGAATATAACTCAATAAAATTGCTTTAAAAAAGACATTAAGAAATGAAAACAGAAACCTCAGTATGGGAGAAAATACTCACAAACCACATATATTTGAAAAAGGACATGTATCCAGAATATATAAAGAGCTCCTACAAATAAGTAATAAAAGACAAATGGCAGAATTATGAAATGGGCAAAAGACTTGAATAGGCACTTCATACTGGAGCAGATAAGAATGGCTAAGAAGCACATGATAATGCTATCTCCGTCTCTTTTTACTCCTACACCTTCTTTAGCTACAGGTTTCTGATAAATGGGAGATTGAGTTACTCACTTAGCAAACATTAACTGAATGTAGCTTACCCAGGTATGTCCACTGATGAAGGTGACAAAGATTCCTGTTCTAAGTATTTCACAGTCTTGTCAGATATAGTGATTGCACACAGAGGAGGTGGCAAGGGCCTTGCACTGTAGGTGGGCATGAAGCAGTGAAGTGAACGAAGACTTTCTTGGGGAAGTGATAACTGAAATGAGTCTTAAAGATTATTTTGTTTATTTCTATTTTCTGAGCACCTGAAATTGTGCCTGTAACAGAGTATGTACTCAATAAGCACTTGTGAAGGAAGTCAGAGTGAGTGAGTGTGGGAGGTGAAGTGGGAAAGAGAAGAAACAAACCACAGAGATATGAGAACGGGTGGAATATTTGTGAAGGAAGAATTTCATAATAGCTGGGTCGGGGTAGGGGGACTCGTTGGAGATGAAGTTATCAAAAGAGGAGTGGAGTAAGTATAATAAAAATCTTTGCTTGCCTGGCTAAGGAGTGAAACACAGTGGCGAGTGCCTGACGGATTTTAAACAGTGGGATGAGAGCAGATTGAGGAGAGGGCTGGCATCACCGTGGAGGATGGACTGCAGGGAGCCAAGCCTGGAGGCTTGCAGAATTGTCTAGAGTATCCTATATGAGACATAAATGAGGAGCAATTAAGGCACTGGTGAGCCTAATTGGCACGGGATGGAGAGGAGACTTTAGAGGTAGGACCGAATGGTGGAGAGGCTCCAGTAATGCATTCAGTACTGGAAGGACCCTCACAAACCTTTATTTTATAAGTGAGGAGTTTCAGGCCCAGAGAGGGAAGCAGCTTCTCCATGGCCACCCAGCATCCAGACAGCCTATTCTGGACCAGAACCTCAGCGCTGTTTCCAGATGGCCTATGCTCTCTCTCTTGCTCTCTCTGCCAACTTTGGTCCTCATCCTGGCCTCTGCAGTGGGAGGTGAATTTCCAGGCCCCTCACCCCGTGCTGCCTCTGACTGTGAGGGGGAAAGGCCAGGCTGCTGCTGAAAGGCTTGAGAGTGATGGGAGAAAGGTCACCTGAGGCTGCTTCTGGGCTCTGTCCTCTGAAGCAGCTGCCTGCTCTGCCTGCCTGTGAGGCTGACCCTGAGTGGTGGTTGTTATTTTAAGCAATTTACATTGGAGGGAGGAAGTGACTGGGCACAATGTGAAAATGAGTAGCTATTGCAAGATGTGTGTGATAAATGAAACAGGGAACATAAAGACAGACAAAGAGGCACATCTGTTATTTTTGCTCCCTCTTATAGCACCTTCCATGTTTGACTCTTCACACTATGTAGGAACCACCTAGCTCCTAAGCTATTTCCTGACCCAAGCCCTCATTAGCCCAGATGAGCACGGTGGGAGGATGCATGCAGCTGGCCCAGAGAGCCAGCCCAAGCCTCAATCCTCCCTCAGAGTCCTCCCAGCATGGCAGGAATCTGAGGCTTTGTGCAGAGTGGTTTGGCGGAGCTTTGAATGCCTTCTATTGCTTCCCCTCTTTTGATTGAAGAATTGGGGGGGGGCTACCACCATTGCACGCCTAAGCCCAGATATGTCTGCACACAGACACTCCCTGTGAACAGTCAGAGATGCAAAGGGGAAGCTTGCCGTAAGAATTTAGAAGGGCCCCTTTAATGTGGGGAACTACCGGCATCCTCTCTTGAGTCATTTTTCTTCTTTCTGGGGCAGATGGTGTGCCCAGTGTCCGGATGCCAGGGCCAGGGCCTGTGATGTGCCATAAATGTCCCACAGAGTCAGGTCCGATGGAGCCAAAGGATTCTGAGCTTCCTTTAGGAGGAAATGTCTTCTGTTTGGAGGGCTGTCAGCTCCTAGGAGAAAGGATTTAAGAGCTGCTGCAGGAGACCAGTATCCCTGAAATTACCTCAAGTCAGGCTGCTGGAGACCTCCACTTTCTCCTTTGGTGTCTGCTTTGGGGTGAAGCATTGAAGAATCCAGTTAGAAAGCAAATCATAACCCTGGGAGAATGTGTAGATGAAGCTGTTAGTTATTACCACCTTAACTCTCAGGAGTTTGTTTCTGTTTTCTGTATGCTCAGCTCTGTGCTCAGTATTACTATGGGGTTCAGAGGAAAGTGAAGACCTGTTCTTGGCGGGGAGGCAGTCAGACTTTTCTGGGGCTGGAGAAGCTTCAAGGAATGAAGGAGAAATTTAAAGACAGATGAGATGGAGGGCAATTCCTTCAGCCAAGATCAAAGGTGGGGAAGAGTGTTTTAGGAAGGGTTTTAGGAATTCAGTACTTGATTCAGTACTTGAACTGATTGCCTTTAGGCATGCAAATGAGAGCAAAATAGCTTTGTCCAGGAGTGTGTGGGCACAGTTGGGCAGGAAGCCAGGAGTCTGCAGATTGCCTGCAAACACGTTTGGGTTATTTTCTCCAGCAGTGTAGACATTGTGGAAGCAGAAGTGGATGCCATCACTGGCTGTGGATTGGCAGGGCAGGTTCAGCACTAGGACCATTCTCTCCCCTTTTCCTTTTATTTGGGACAGAGCATAAGCAGCAAGTAGGTGTGAATTCGTGACTGAATTCTGGCCAATGAGCTGAGAAAGAAGAGAAAGGTGTTGGATGGGAAAGCTCCTGAATAGGAGGATAGACTTCTGGGGTTGCCCTTTTGTTCCTCCCTCCTTTTCCTCATTCTGCTGTCTGGAATGTAAACAACAGACAGGAGCTTAAGCAGCCATTTTGCACTGTGAGACAGTGTGCTAAGAGTAGATAAATAGCAAGAGAGGAGAAACATGGATCCCTGATGCACTTAGAACTACCTCACCACCTCTGGGCTAACTACCTCTGGATGCTTTTTTATGTGTGAGAGAAATAAACTCATGATTTTAATAACAGTTTATTTTAGGTTTTCTGTCATATACAGAAAGCCTAACAGGTATAGACTATGTGGGAGGCAATAATGGGTAATTATGTGATTGTCAGTAAAGTGATGGACCATGGGGTCTTAACAAATTTGGAAAGGACAAGAATCCTGGAAGTGACCGACACACTGGAGCCCTTGAGACATTGAGAGAGTAGAGTAAATTACTGGGGGTAGGAGATCTTAGAAAGTGGAAAACAGGAAATTGTATTTAGAAAGTAGAATTTCTGAATTTATGGCTTCAGAGTCTGCTTGACAAGATTTGGTCATTATAATAATGAGTGCTAATATTTCCTAGATACTTCCTATGTGCCAGACTCCCTTCTAAGTAATTAGCAGGCCTTATTGCACTTCTCACCATGACTCTGGAAGGTAGTTTCTTTTATGAGCCTATTTTATGGATAGAGAAACTGAGGCTTAGAGAGGTCAAAAAGCTTGTCTGAGGAGACACAACTGGTAAACTGGTTTTCCTTACAGGTTTTTAAAAGGTCTTTAAAAGGTCCACTGCCCAGTGAGCATCCACTAGTGTCATTTCAGACGCTTCGTGGGGAAGATGTGGAGGGCAGGTGGCCAGGATAAGCTACCATGGTGGACAAGGAGAAACCACAGGGCTCGGCCTCTCTTCCTTCAGTCAAACCCACCTTGAGGAAGCTCTGCCCCTCATCCACTGTACCTCACTCTAGATGGCCCCAAGGTCTCCTCTCCCAGTGATATTTGCTTGTTTCTGATATAAGGAAAGGTCTGAGTCTTTCTAAATGAATATCTGAGTTTTTGGGGAGAAGGAGTGAAGGGTTCCCCTCTGAAACTCTAGACCACATGTGCCCATATATGATCCAGCACTACAAGGTCAGTCTCCTATTGTACTTATTGGAAACACCAACAAATACAACCCCCTTGATATGAACCCCTGAGCTCTGCCGACATGGCCAGGACAGGGCCTGATTTGGAGCAGTTCACGCCCTCCTCGCCCTGCCTGCCAGCTCGATGCCCTGTGTGTGACCTGCCTGGCTGCAGACACCACTGCCCCACATTCTGTCTGGTACCGGTGGGCCTCACACACTCTGTTTGCATGGCTGGAGATCTATTCATCACATCTGCAGCTATTATTAGGGACCATTGGAACCCAATCCTGCAGGATGGAGTTTGTTTTTATTAGCAAATGTCATAAGGTTGGCATTTGTGTGTCTGTTTAGGAAACATTCTGGGGAGGCTGAGATAAGTGCTAGTGAGGATGACTGTGAGCCTTTTAAAGAACCATGCACCCCTGGGAAAAACAAGTGTCTGCCTGGGCACAGGACTGTGCACAGGCCTGTGCACAGGCCCAATTTCCCTACAAACTGGGTCTAGTCTTCATCTGGCTGCAGACCCACTGCGCGCTGATGGGCAGTTCATTTCACCTCCCTGGGACAGCAAAGTGTCAAACTGTGGAATAGAAATAATGAGTTTTCCTTACAGGTCTTTAAAAGGTCCAAGTAAGAATATACATGAGAGTGCAGGGTAAGTAGAACAGGCACCCCGGAAGGGCTTAACCCTCAGGACTGTGCTTGCAGGTGGATTACAGAGGTCATGGCTCTTGCTTGAATTTACAAAATCTAGTGTATAGAGAAGCTGAGGTCTAGATCTTGGCAAGTATGGCTCCAAAGTTCACTCTATTTCCAGAGTGCTAAAAGCAGTAGATCCCTGGCTGGGTACCTAGGAGGCCTGGGAAGTGAGGTAAGTAGGGGAGAAGAGGGGGCTAGGACAGAGTCGGGAGGAAAAACAGAAAAAAGGAGAGGATTTCAGGATAGACACATGAGATTGGGAGAAAGCTCTTTCTCCTTGATGGAAGTTTCATGGGTGTCTTTACCTTGTGATAATTCATGGAGCTGTACGCTATGACTTGTGCACTTTTCCGTATGTATGTTATCCATTTTTAAAAGGTTAGAGTGAAAGATAGGAATTTTGTAGCATACACTTATTGAATCCAAATATATATTTAAAGCACTACTCTCTATTAAACAGCTCTTGTCAGCATCTGTTCAAATGACATTCAAATTTAGGTTTAAGAATCTAAAGATATCCTGATAAAATTGCTTAAAGTTCAGGTCAATGTACAGATTTTAGAACTGAAATTTTGGGAATTGCCAACCCTTTCTTGTGGCTTACTATTTCCTGGTCTGGAACTATCCCTTCCTCCATCCAACTGGACCTTGGATGTGATGGCTGGATATCTAGTGTTTATCTTGGAACTTGAGGAAAGGACCAAATCCTTGGGATATCAGAGTCATGAGCCAGAAAGAGCCTGAGTATAGCCTAGGATTACTTGCCTCTTAAATCCTGGTACATGGTAGAGAAAAACAGTGCCTTTATTACAATTTGTCATCTTGGGAGCTTCTTTTCCTCATAGCTAATCTGATTCTAACTCATACACTCACTTCCCATGAAAGGACAATAGCTTTTCCTTGCTCTCCTTGGGCCTCATGGTTAACCAAGGATCTGATGGAAACCTAAACTTTGATCGGATCCGCTTCAAGAGATTAGGCCCTGCATGAAAGCTGAATGGATGACCGAAGTGGTTTGATTTAGGGTGATCCAGGAAGCCTCCCCACTACCCGGTTCACCTACATGTTGCCTGAAATTCCATCTTTATGTATTAATTGATACAATTATGCAGCTATGAGGATTTCTACTGAAAACCACATGAATCTGGGTAAGGGCATATTAAATTATCTCTTAACATTAGCATAAAGCCATTTATCTTAGAATTAAAGATTGAGTCAGAGAAGTTTCAAGATGAATGGGCACTTAGGAGATCATTTAGCCCAGTGGCTTTCAAACTATGCTGCAGCTAGCCCTTGCAGGCTACGGTGGTGCCTCAGTGCTGCCATTAAGGGAGTAAAGGGGGTTGGAAGAATGAGGGGGACACAGGATACCCTTCTGCTTTGAATTCAGGATTATGCTGCTGGAAAAAGTTTTTTAAACCACAGCTCTCTATTTTATATGCTTAAAATACAAGGTTGCTAACAGGTTAATAAACCCTAAATTCATGCAGCCAGCTACTGGCATAATCAGTCCTAGAATTCAAGATTTGGTTTCATAGGTGTGTGCTCTTTCCACTATCCCTTACTTCTCATGTTAGCTTCAGACACATATTAAAGAGATGAGAAAGAAAGACACAAGACAGGTAAATTCTGGTGGGAGGAGAGAGAAAGAGGGCTGATCCTGAACTGTGGTTCATTGGGGATTTTGGAGGGTCATATGAGGCTGCAGACAGTCCTGGGGTCTTGGGGGATTCAGGTGTCCATGGGGGAAGAGGAAGGCCACTGAGGACACTTGACCAAGTTTGCAAATTTGTTGAGACTCAATATTTGAGAAGTTTCTCCCCATAGGCCATAGTGAATAATGTGTTTACCTTAGAGTTGTATGGCTTTGTAATTTACAAAATGCTCTTTCATTTTTACATTTAATCCTCACAGACTCCCACTTTGAGGGATAGGTGTTATGTTTATTCAGATTACATGTGAGAAAACCAATGAATTAGAGAAAGTAGGTGTCTCTCCTGAGCCCACAGAGCTGAGACTAAAGCATGTCTCCTCCTGACTCTCAGTTCTGAGCTTTCCCACTTGCAGGGGCACCCACCTGCCAGGGCACTGCCAGCCAGTTGCTCCAGCCTTGTCGCAGCCTTTGCAGCCAAACACCAGGACATTCAGACAACAAGTGTAATTTTTCCACACTTGCAAATTGGTTGACCTGTTGCCTGGTTCCTCACTGTCATTATGAGCTTTGTGATTATAGTCCTAAGTGCTAGCCCGAGGAAACCAGTAAAACGTGTGGGTGGGTTTTGTGTGTGTGTGTTTGTGAGGGGAGAGGGGAGGAGGACAGAGTGTCACGGGTAGTGTTAGACATGATTCTGAAACTTTTCTGGGATGTTGAAGTGGCATATCTATCCACTCTCTGATTTCCTGTTATCAACGTTGTGCTAATTCCCAGCAACAATGTTCCATTAAAAGGAGGAAAGGGGAAAATAAATAGGAAAAAGTGCTACTTATCATGGCTGAGACCCAGGGGTTGACTCCCCAACATCCATTCCATCTCCACCTGTATAGCAGCAATGTGGTTTCTAGAATTTCCCATAGATCTGGAGGGCTGAGAAATTCTTAATAGATTAAGCCAATTATGACAATACCAACCTCCTGATCAGTGTCAGGTGCAAGCCAGTCGAGGCATGGTGTCCTTTAGTGATTCTTATTGGTTCCTGGTTGGCATCCACTCTTCCTCCCCTTCCTTCCCTCTCTCCCTCTCCCTCCCTCCCTCCCACTGTTGCTCCAAATGCTGCTGGCAGCTGTCACATGGCCACAAGTGTGGACAGTTTTAGAAAGAAGCCTATGCTATAGATGGCAGAGCAGAGGATGTGAAAGAACTTGGGTTCTGGAAATTCTGAAGCCAATTGGGGAGTTCACTCTACCTCTAGATTTCTTGATATGTGAGATAAATTTCTCCTTGGTTCCTGGTACTTTAGTTGAAAGATTTTAACTGATATGCTGACCTTTATGACTGCAGAAGTGGGGTTGAATCTTCTCAAGGAACCCATATTTATGCTTAGGTGTCCCTGGTGATCAGGGCATACTTTATGAGACAGCGGGTCAAAATTAGAGGGCAGTTTATTTATAGAAATATCATCCTGGGATACCTCAGGGACAAGTGAATCTGTGTTAATGTGTTAACAGTGGAAAAATGGATTAACATGTTATAATTTATCATTCCTCTCTGGGTAAAATGCTTAAACACAGGGGAATGCCTTTTATATAGTGACTCTTTAGCTCAGTGGGATAGGACTTTTTATATGGGGCTCTGCATATCATGTAGTGCACACTATAGGTAGGCAAAGTACAACCTCCCCCCCACTGCCATTCCTTTCCCTATTATCTATGCTTTCATGCTACAATGCACAGATCTGACAGAAACCATATGGCCCACAAAGCCTATAATATTTATTTTCTGGTCCTGTGCTGGGTTGAAGCTATGTAGCTCAAAAAACAATGTCCTTTAATCCTCATTCAATATTGCTGGGTGGGATCTTTTTTATTGTTTCCACTGAGATGTGACCCACCCAATTGTGAGTAGTAACCTTTGATTAGATGGTTTCCATGGAGATGTGTCTCCACCCATTCAAGGTGGGGTTGCTTACTGGAGACTTTTAAGACAGAACCATTTTGAAAAAGGCTTTAGAGCAACCAGGACAAACAAACCCAATAGAGCAACAGAGCCCACACAGCCAGAGACCTTTGGAGATGCGCAAAGAAAATGCCACTGAAGAAGCCTAGAGAGAAAGTTAGCAGACATTGCCATATGCCTCTCCAGCTGAAAGAAAAACCCCAAAAGTCATCGGTCTTCTTGGGCCAAGGTATCTTTCCCTGGATGCCTTAATTTGGACATTTTAATAGTCTTGCCTTAATTTGGATTTTTTCAAGGCCTTAGAACTGTCAACTTAAAACTTAGTAAATTCCCCTTTCTAAAAACCATTCCATTTCTGGCATATTGCATTCTGGCAGCTTTTACAAACTAAAACAGGTCCTTTCAGAAAAAGTTTGTTGACCCCTGGTATATGCTATTGTCTATATGGCTTATAAGTAATGACAGTTTGGGCAAACCTACAACATAGCAAGGCTATATTGGTGAGCTGCTGGCATATCGGTGAAATACGTGGGGACAACTGTCTATATTTAGGGTGTTCAGGAAGAATACATCAATCTTGTTGTGGTTGTTCTTCATAGAACTATTGATGACCCGCGGATAGTTAGATGACAAAAATTTTCTGTAAAATGAATCCTATTTCCACTAATTTCTCTTGTACAATTATATATGTGTTCCTTCAGAAAACTGCTCCCCATTAGATGGTGTTGAAAACATATGCAGATGTGGTTAAGATGATAGTCACTTGTGTGGTCTTTACAGTGCTATGAGTCCAATTCTAATGGGCCGACACCTTTACTGCAGTCACAAATAATAATTTGGGTGAAAGTTCTCTCCAGCAAGAGCACTAGGATGTAAATGAAAGCTGTCAGAGTCTTTCCATGGAGCAGGGCATTTAAAAGGGAGGCAGAGGAGAGTGCCATTACACCAGCAATCTGTGGAGCAGAGGGGACCCCAGAAAGTGACAAAAGAGGGCACCAAACAAAGACAGACTCTGCCAATGGTACAAAATGCCAATATTTTGTGGTGGACCAGCCATAACCATGTTTAACCTATTTCCGTGAATCTCGAATGAATTGAATAATGAGGCATTTAATACAGAGACAGCTTTTATAAAGCAGTAATCATATTCCTCTTCTCCTTTCCTGCTCCCCTGGAAGGAGGCAGTGAATCATTCCTCAAGTTGGTACAATAATCAGTGGTGGGGCTGCCTGCCAAGGGCCAGGGGGTGGGGTCTGGTGCTGTCAGGGAGAGGAAGGATAAGCCAGTCACATCCACGTCTTTTCAGGCATTGTTCCCTCAAACTGTTCTCCACCAACCCGCAGATCGATTTATCTAAAATGCTAATCTAATCAGATTTCTCGCCTGCTTAAAATCTTGCAATGATTGTATGAATCAAATCCAAACCCACTCTGCTCTGGCTCCTGTCCTCCCGCTGAGCCTTGTCTCTCCAGCCACGTCTCCCGCTTCCAGCCTTTGCCCAGGTTGATCCTTCTGCCTAGAACAGCTTGTCCCACTTTCCTTACCTGGCTGACTGTACCTGCCCTTCACAATCCAGGTAAAACACCACTTCCTCTGGAAACCTTCCTTGCTGTTTCTCCCCCAACTCCTCTAGCCCCAACCTGGCTCTCAATATAGGCTTGAGACATACTTGGCCCACTCAAGGGTATTGTCTGTCCATCATCCTCATTGGACTCTAAATTCCTTTAAGGAGCTTTTAGAACCTAGGATGGTGATAAACCGACACATGTTTTCTGTAGCCATGGCCTTAAGATTGTGAATCAAACTTGAGGCTTTAGAAGTGGATGATCACAGAGGGACATTCAGTGCTTTTATTTTCTCAGGTACCCAAGGAACATTAAACATTTTTAAGCAGTTATATTTATAGGACATTCTTTTGATAGTCTCAGCATTATACAGACCACCAGCAAAAACGTGTCTAGGGGCTGACGTGGGATTGGAAATGAAAGACAGCATATCAATGGAACTCATCAGCACTCTTCCTCAAGGACAGTGCCTGAGCCAGGGTTTCTACCCCTGGGCTTAGCCTCTAAGGGAAGCAGAGGAGATGCAGGGCCCATTTTGGCCATAATATCATCTAAATGTGGTCTGAGTCACCTTATTACAAATAATGAAGCTGTTCCTGACTATCTGTGGGAATATGACATATCTGAGGTGGAAGTGACTCTGTTCTGTAATGCATTGGTTTAGGGATTAATAAAAAATAATAACGATGATGATGATGATGTCGTGTCCACCCTTTGAAACAAACTGGATAAATTGGGGTAAATGCAGGGAGCAGAATATCTCAGAGTAGATAGTGAGACTGAAGGAGGATGTTTCTCAGGTTGGTGACGTGAAGGCCAAAAGGTGACTTCATAACCATGTTTCAGATTCTGTTATTTGTCATCAATTATTTAGAACACAACTCTTACTTCATAAGGGACTTGAACAAGGGGTTTAAATTATAGTCCTATTGTGTATAATAATAACAATTTATTAAAAATAGATTGGTGAGTCGAAGACTAGTTTCTGCAGTGGAAGAGGCAATGGCAAACCCTGGTTCTCTGGTTTACAAGGCATTTCTGATCACCTGGCAACAAAATATCTTCATTACAGAAGCTGTCTAAAAGCCAGGAATCAGCCTCTTGAAGGCTTTACTTGGTAACACAAATGTAAAGAGGGACAAGAACAGCATGTACTTATCACAAACTCCTTAAACACCTGGACAGGAGGTCACTTACATAATCTGGCAGTTTGCAGTTAGTATGATCTAAAAATCAGCTCTCTTAAACCAGTGAAACCTCTAAGGTCTTTTTTTCTTTTTTTTTAAATCAACTTTCTAAATTGTATTGGAGATGGTGCTCACGGCATGAGTAATGCCCATCAGTTATCAGTAATTTAGTAGCTTGTGCCAGTGTTGACATTTGTTCTCGGCTTAATTGTGCGTGAGTATGTGTTTTAAACAATGATGCAGCTGGCTCCATTCTTGGTAATTAGGATATAAAAATAGTATTCACTGGATCTGGCAGGGCGATCAGTTCTCCATGTGTCTACTCGTGTTTGCAAGGCCTTCTGAGTGTTTGCTGCAATTCTACAACCAGAATATAAATTCAACTCAAAATGGAACCTAGACTCATATCAATAGCAATGGCCGGGACCTCAGACCTTCATGTTTCAAGATCTTAGGTCTCTGACTCCACCACAGAGGTTTGTCAGGTGTTTGTATATATGGTAAATATATGTCTTTGGCTTGATAGGAAGGTAGATTTTAAATGCCATTAGGATTAGAAGGGAAGTGTCAGCAGAGGCACAAGGGACTACTGCTGATCATTTACAGGTATCAAGTGGCCTAAACATATCACAGATGGAGTGTTGTTCCAAAGCTGTAACTGTGGTTACCGTTATTGCAACTCATGCCACTGTGCCCGCCATGGAGGAGAATAAGCCCCAGGGTTTGGAGCTATTATTTGTCCTCGGCTAGTTTGGTTCTTAGCTTGGTGGGCTTTTGGCTATTGCGAATAGCCAGTCAATGTTAAAGTCAGTTAGGGTGGGGCTAATTCCTCATTAGGTCATGGCAAATCTGAATAAAATATCTATTCAAAAGTAATTTCTCAAGAAAAAAATAAATAAAAAAGAAGAAAAATTAAAAAATGAAAAAGTAATTTCTCCCTTCGGAAAACTGTGTGACAGTGGTCTCTAAAGCTGATTATATACCCACTCTGTGATCCAGCAATTTCACTCCTAAATAAGATACCCAGCAGAAATGCATGTCTTCTTTCACAAGAAGAGGTGTGCTGGAAGGCACATGCAGCAACAACCCAGATGGCTTTCAACAGGAGAATGGATAAATAGGTTGTGATATCATCACAAAATGGCATATTATACAGCAAAAAGATCAAACAAACTATGGCTAGGTGTGATACATTAGCTTTTTATTGCTGTGAAACAAATGATCACAAACTCAGTGGCTTAAAACAACACACATTTATTAGTTCACAGTACTGTAGGTCTTAAGCCCGGGCACAGTGTAGCTGGGTTCTCTGCTGAGGGTTTCACAGGCTGAAATTAAGGTGGATCTCAGGGACCTCTTCCAAGCTCATTCTGGTGGTGAGCAGAATTCAGTTCCTTGGTGACTGAGGATTGAGGTTCTTCATTTCCTTGCTGGCTTTCCAAACCAATCGCAACTCCTAAAGGCCATCCCCATCCCTTGCCATGTAGTTCCCTTTATCTTCTAGCCAACAATGAAGAATTTTCCTCAAGGAAAATCTCTCTCTTTCACCCAGGAAGAGCCCTGACCTTTTTAAGGGTTCATCTGATTAGGTCTGGCCCACCGAAGATAATCTTCCTTTCTTAAAACCAACTGTTTTGGAACTGTGCTGGTTTGAAATTATGTAAGTACCCTATAAAAGCCATGTTTTAATCCTAATCCCATTTTGTAAAGGCAGCCGTTTCTTCTAATCCCTAGTCAGTACTGTATGTTTGAAACCAATTAGCTCATTTCCCTGGAGATGTGATTTAATCAAGAGTGGTTTTTAAACTGGATTAGGTGGAGGCATGTCTCCACCCACTTGGGTGGGTCTTGATTACTTTACTGGAATCCTATAAAAGAGGAAACATTTTGGAGAAAACTGGAGATTCTAAGAGAGCAGAGAATGATATAGCCACGAGAAGCAGAGAGTCTACCAGCCAGTGACCTTTGGAGATAAAGAAGGAAACCCCCCCCGGGGAGCTTCATGAAACAGGAAGCCAGGAGAAGAAGCTAGCAGATGATGCCATGTTCACCATGTGCCTTTCCAGATGAGAGAAAAACCCTGACTGTGTTCACTATGTGCCTTCTCATTTGAGAGAGAAACCCTGAACTTCATTGGCCTTCTTGAACCAAGGTATCTTTTTCCTGGCTGCCTTAGATTGGACATTTCTATGGACTTGTTTTAATCAGGACATTTTCTTGGCCTTAGAACTAGCAATTTATTAAATTCCCCTTTTTAAAAGCCATTCTGTTTCTGGTATATTGCATTCTAGCAGCTAGCAAACTAGAACAGGGACCTTGATTATAACTTAATTAATTCCATCTATACTGAATGTTTGAGTAACTGGTACATCTAGTATTTGAATAACACAGCAGCACCTAGTCTTTGAATAACTGGGAGAAGGTGTATGTACACCAGATGGCAGGGACACTTAGGATTCTGCCTATCACACACGACAACATGGATGAATCCCACAATCAATGTGGAGCAAAAAAAGAAGACAGACACAAAATAATACATAACATGTGATTCCATTTATATAAAATATGAAAACAGGAGGTACTAATCTTTGATTAGAAGTCAGGATAGTGGTTTCTCTTGTGAGAGTAGTGGAAAGAGGCATGAGAGGGGACTCCCAGGGGCTGAGAATGTTGTTTGCTGATCGCAGTGCCAGTTACATGGGCATGTGCAGTGTGAAAACTCAGTGACCTGAACAGTTGTGATTTGTGCACTTTTCTGTAAATGTGTTAAACTTCAATTTAAAAAAATTTTAGAGTAATATTCAGTTTATTACTTTAAAATAGATTTGGTTTGTTTTTACAAGGATGCATGCATCCAAAGACAGCTATCAGGGTGAGTTCCTAATGGGGTTGGGGAACGAGCTGGAAAAGAAATGAAAGAAGAGAGTACCTGGCCTGGAATACTGACAGTAGTGCCTCGGCAATTCTGAACATCGAGGACCATCAAGATTAAAAAATTGTACTCTGGCAACCTGGAACCTCTGTGCAGGACAGGTGGCCCAGGGTAAAATGAAATACCCTTGTTCAAAAATCATCAATAACTCTGGGGGAGAGGGATGGGGGGCAAGTCCCCCCTTGCTGTATTGTATGGGAGAAAGAGCTACATCTCAGGTTCTAAGGGCTTCTCTTTGGGCAACTACAGCCTCAGTCCTTTCAACTATAAAATAAGTTAGCAAGAGGCAAGGAGGCCGAAATTCATTGCTATGTGTGGGAGCAAGCATTTTTGTGAAATGTAAGCTACCAAACAAATACAGGGATTATTATAATGTGGACCCTTTGGAAGTTTGTGAATTATTTCTTTAATTGGTTAAAAAGCCTACCTGCGACCTTGCTGATACATAAACTCTTAACGGATAGTGCAGAGTCCATTTCCACCTTGCTTGGGTGAATTAACACAAATTCCAAATGATCGGAACCCTAATCTTGAGGTTTTACCGTTCTTTTCTTGTCCAAGTCCAAGAAGAAAACGACTAAATGCCAAGACCGACGGTTTTGGAGACCCGGCACTTGCCATCAAACTTCCGCTTGCTGAAGTCTGAATTTCGATCAAGTCCTGAGCTGAATGCTTGACCTGACCCTACAGCCTCCCCAAGAGGCTAGAGGGCCCGGGAAAGGGGCACCCTAGAATCATCCAGCTAGGGCCTAATGGTGTTGCCGCGAGGTTGTGACTCGCAGGCGCCGGGAGACCCTGGAATGTTCGGATGACAGGGCTGGGGTTTGGGGGCTCATTTGTGATAAAGGTTTCTGAAGAGGCAACATTCGCGTGGCATTCCCGTGTTGACTTTCCCTGGCATGCTCTCTGAAGCACAAATCTTTCTCGACTTAGTGACTTACTAAAGCGTTAGGGGATCGTAGTACCCAAAGGCGACCGGCTGCCTGATCCATGATTAACGAGTGGTTCCAAGGATTAAGACCCGGTCCTAGTGTCTCGGTGACAACAGGACGGGAGCTGCAGTTGGGGAAGGGGAGTAGGGCTGCAGAGGAGGCAGGAAGGTCCTGAACTTCCTCTCGTCAGGGGTTGGGGGCCCAGGTCTCGGCGCCACCGGGCAGGACATCAGCATGCAGCCGCCGCGCGCGCCGTCCTTGAAGGGTTGCCGGACTGACCTTGCTCTGCTTTCTCCGGAGAAATCTCCAAGAGATCGCGAGGACGCGGCCACGGCGGTGACTCAGTACCCTGCCAGCTCCATGCAAAATCTCCCCTCCAGCAAGCCCAGCTCTGCAGCGGTGGCTTCCCCTTCCCGCATCCTTTCTAATCCGGAGATTCAGACCCGGCGTTTTACGCTCCACCCTTCCCCCCTCTCCCCGGCCCGCCTGTCATTAGCCAGATTGTCCCGGTGTTTTGTCCTCTCCCTCCTCCGCAGAACTGAAGGCCAACCTTCGTGCTTCCTCCCCAGGGACCTGAGGATCGGATTGGCCCACCGGATCCAGGGCACCCCGCGCTGGGTGACCGCGATCCGGAGCCTAGCCAGAGGGGCGGTGCGCGGACGCGCTCGCGCGCACCAGCAGACGGCGCAGGGGCTCCGCTCCCCATTGGCCACCGCCTCGGCGGGAGGGGCTGCCTCCGGCTCGGGGCACCTGGCTGTGCCCCTCCGCGAAGAAACCCGCGGCTGCCGGGCAGTGACGCCCGGAGGTAAAGACATCGGGAGGGAAGGCCCGGGGCGGCGGCGGAGCTCTCTGCGGCGGTCCCTGCCTGGCCCTCCGCCCCGGCGCCAGGGTTGCTCGGATGCCCTTTGCTCCGGCCGCTCCAGCTGGAAACTTTACCCCGGCGAAGTCCGTCGCTCGTCTGACCACGCCATGAGGCACCTGGTCAGCCGCGCGCCCCCCAGGGCCCCGGAGCCCGGTGCGTGAATGCCAGGCCCCGCCGCGCCCCTCCGCGCCCGCGCGCCGCCGCCAGGATGCGCTACGCGGACCCCTCGGCCAACCGGGATTTACTGGGGAACCGAACTTTGCTCTTCATCTTCATCTGCGCCTTTGCCTTGGTGACCTTGCTGCAACAGATCCTCTACGGCAGGAACTACATCAAGAGGTAAGAAAGTCCGAGCGGGGGTGGGGATGCGTGGAGCCGGAGGGCGAGCGTCCAGGTGGCCGCCGCAGCGTCTGCCGGCGCGTCCCGGGGGTGAGTGACGGTGGGGCCCGCACTTAGCCCGGAGCAGCTGCGCGTTAGGCTTGGGTCAAGGCTCTCCGAAGCGCAACTCGGCTCCAAACCGGAGGAGAGAGACTGCCCAGTGCCGGCCATAGGGGGCCGACAACTTTGTTCGGCTGTGAAAAACGGGGGACAGGTTGGAATTCGGAGCAGCCAAGCTGACGCTAAATCCATTTGAGTTCCCATAGTCGGCGCGGGGGCCGGATCGGTATCAAACCCAGAGGTCCGTGGCCGTTTGGCTGGAGGGGAGACTCTCAAAGATGGGGCTCAAAACTGGACAGGATTAATTCGCGAGTATTGAACTTTTGTGGGGACCCTTCCCCCACGAGGGTGTGATGGGGGTGGTAGTGGGTTGGGGCGATGCGACAGGGAGAGTGAATTCCTATAATTCCACAGCCACCGGGTGTGTGAAACCCACATCCCGATCCCTGCCGAAACTGGTAGTTCTCATCCTTACCCCAGAAGGGCAGAGCTGCAGCAGAAGTTAACCCTCCCCACGCATCGGGAAACTCCATTAAGAGAAACAGCAGTTAAGAGGTGTCACTCAGGAACCCGGCCTGCAGCCTCAGTCCCTTGTGCGTGCGCAGATCTACACTGAAATGCCGTTTCTTCTCTGTGCTCTGGCTCTGTTAGCCGAGGAGAAACGCTTCGGCTTACTCTGCCTATTGCCGGAGAGGGATTTGACCTGAAGATACAAGGATATCATAGCCTCTCTTGGAAAGAGCCCCCTCTTCTCCTCTCTGCTGGAGCCTTTTCCTTTGCTGTCAGCGTCTCCTTACTCTCACCTCCAACCCTCGGACTGATAGGAAAAAAAATTGCCTCATTGGCTCTTAAAGCGTCCCATCTTCTTCTCTAAACTGAATAGTAAAATAATATTCTCATCCCTTCCTTTGGGTTCCACACCTGTCATTTATTCCCCTAATCTGAACTGTGTTCTGAGGTGGGAGGGAAAGGTTGCTGCTGGATGTAGGAAAGCCAAGCAGATAAGACATTTACCCCTCCGTGTACTTCCCCCCAGATCTGGGGAGTATGAGGCCTGTTTTCCACCCAGTCACTGCTCCTGACCTTCCCACAGAGTGTTTTTCCTTAGAGAACATTTTTCACTGAGCCTCCTGGCTTATTGGGTTCCACTACGCCTGCCTCCTCTTTTGGTTATTGCCACCCCCTGAGATGACCCCCTGCAAGGACAGTAGGGCCCCGAATGGCCTGCTGCAGGCCTGCAGGCCTCCTGCCAGCTGCTGTCTTGGCACTTGCTTCTCAGTAGGATGGCTCTGGGTTTCCGGCCCCTGCTGGCACCTACACCAAGCTGCTGGGACTGCTGGGATCCCTTCTGCCTTGTCAACTAGGGGAGAGTATCAGTGTCCATGGCAAAAGCCAAATCAGCTACTAGCGACTTGCTCTGGCTAGTCCTCCCTGGTCTTGCGGGATGGCCAGGCTGCCCCGAATTCGGCAGCTGCATCAGCCATCTCCATCCTCCCTCACAGGGAGACACTGACCCCCTAAGTCACATAGATGCCACCCCACTGACCCCACTCCAGGGATTTGGGTTAATCCAATCGAGTAAAACTTGTATATGCTCAAGTGCTGTGGGGACTGGAAAGAAGAGGATGATGTGCTTCTTGTGCTCAGGGTGTTTGAAATCTGTTTGGGGGAAACAAATGGCCACACATGAGACAGCTAGGAAGTTAAGTGTTAAACTCTCCAAGGAGGCATAAAGAAGAGGTGAGCTGAAGTAGTTAGGGAAGCCTGCCCAGAGGAGGTAGGATTTGAGTGGGCCTTGAAGGAAGGGTAAGATTTGGACAGGTGGGGAGAAGTGTGCACATCCAGAACTGAAGAGGGCAGGAGCAAACCTATCGGGATGCAGGTGTGACACCATCTGTTCTCACCTCTCCTATGCCTGACCCCTACCCACCCTACAGCACTTGGCTTCACCCTTGGTTAGTTCTTCAGGAAGGCCACCCTGACCCCAAACCTGGCTGCCACATCTATGCACCCATAGCACCTGTTCGTTGTCTCATTTCCTGCACAGATCATAACTGTAATGAACCGGCTTGCGTGTGATTATTCATCTCTCTGCCATCTATAAACACTAGGTGAGCGCTTCTCATGCACAGGTCATGGAACTGCCCTGGAACCAGACTCTGGGTGAAATCCCATAACCTGCCTTTTTAACAGGCTCTCCAGGTGATTTGTAAATGCCTGATGAGCTTCAGAACTGCTGCCCTAGATTAGTGGTTCTCAATTGAGGGCAATATGTCCCCCCAGGCAACGTCAGGAGACACTTTTAGTTGTTACAACTGGGGCAAGGAGAATGCTCCTGGCATCTAATGGGTTGAGGCCAGGGATGCTGCTCAGCATCCTGCAATGTTGACACAGGGTCAATCCCTACAACAGAGAATTATCTGGCCCCAAATGTCAGTAGTTCTGAGGTGGAGAAAACTTGCTCTAGACGAAAGCTCCACGAGGGAAAAATTCACTCTCTTTCATCCCCAGCTGTACAATGATCACCAAATATGTCCTGGAACACAGTAAGTTCTCACTGAATATTGGCTAATGAATAAATGATTGAAAATGGCGTGTGTGTGTGCTGTGGTGAGAATTGGAAGAGACACGGTGAAGAAATGGATCCAAGTGATGTATGAAGGAATTCAGGGAAGGAGGTTGTGGGTGTAATGTTGGGTGGGTAATTTCAGTGAAGTGCCTTGAAGTGTTGGGAAGAGCAGTTTGAACTTGGTGCATTAGGCCATAGGGAGTCACATCTGGTCTGTGAGCAGAGTAATGACACATGATAAAAGCTCCTAGTAAGAAATTTATCTGGGCTCTGGACAGAAAGGGTTAGAACAGGAGAGCTGGGAGACTGTTGTCATAGCCTAGTCAGAGTGGACGGGGAGCAGATCCACTTTGGGGCCAGGATATTCCTGAAGGTTGCTATTCTTTGCTTCTGCGCTGATTTTTATATTCAACAAGGCCTCTGTTTGCCATCTCAGGGGCACAAAGATGTCAGGTTAACCCAGTGAGAATTTAGGGATGGCTTGTGCCAGAAGGACGTGGGAGGTGGGCATCCATTTCTTCAGGCCCTTGACCTTGCTCTGTGCTGTGCAGTGGGCACTTCTAGGAAGTCCCATTGAAGGCAGTCAGAATTCTGGGGACCCATCTTGTACATGCCTCCATTGGTCAGGTGGCAGGGTGGATGGCTTAGTGGGCTCAGCATCTCCCCTGGAGAAAGTACACACCATGTGGATTAGGAGAAAAAGGCAAGAAATAGAGCGGTGAAGCTTGCCCTTGAGGTCCTTGTCTTTCCAATCTGTTCCTGATTGGACAAATACTTAATGAAGATTTTCTCTGTGCCAGGTACCACACTATGTGCCGAGGACACAATGGTGAGCTAGACAGTCACAGTCCCAGGTCCCTGGGAGCTCATGGTCTAATGGGAAGACAGAAAGGATCATGATTTATATATGGTCCATGCCTGGAGGTACGGACAAGAGGCCCTAAGGTTGCAGAGGAGAGAGCTATAGCAAATAAAGATGGCTTCATGGTCCATGGAGACATTTGAAGGCTGTCTTAAGGGCAGGGTAAAAGAAGAAGGCAGAGGCTGAGGTGGAAGGAAGGGGATGAAACCCAGCTTGGACAAGGATTGAAAAGTACAGGAAAGAGCTGTATCTGTGTAGCTGGAATATTAGAGAGTGTGGCCCTGTGGCAGATGAGGCAGGCGGGGCCAGAATACAAAGAACAAAGGTAGAGAACACAGGAGAAGAAGACTTCTGGAGGAAAGAAGGTAGATTGGAATCTAGATCTGCTCCAGCACTAGAAGGTGATTCATGTGGAGCTATCCAGCGGCTAGTTGGAAATGAAGCTTCGGAACTGCAGGTGGGGAATAGCAAGGCAGATTTTGGAGTCACCAACCAACTAAACCAGAGTTTTTCAAACTTTTATGATTGTGGTCCACAGTAAGAAAGATGTTATACCTAGGAATTTATAACACTCTCATATACACACACAACTGAAACAAACATTTTGTGAAACAAACTTGGCCTTATCAGAGAAGTGAGCTCTAAAATTTTCTATTATACATGATTTACAAAAAAATCTAGGTGCAACCCACTCACTTGATTTAGCAGCTTATTGGGTTGAAACCCTTAGTTTGAAAAGCTCTTTTCTGTGCAATGGGGTTGGATGAGATGGCCGAGGAAAGAGAGGAGAGTGAAAAGAGGCGGGGTCAAGAGTGCAGAGGAGAGCCTTGAGGGGCCTGAGCTGAGGGGCTGAGAGAGAGGAGCTGGCTCTGGACACTGAGTCTGGAGAGAGGTGGAGGAGAATGAGGAGAGTCAGAGGTGACAGGGAGAGTGGTCAACTGTACCCTCTGTGGCAGAAGAATCTGTAGGCTAAGACTGAAGTGTCTACTGGGTTTAGCAATAGAGACAAGGCCAGTTTTGAAGGAGTGGTGGGGACAGGATGCACATTGCAGTGGGTGATAGAATAAGTGGGAAAAGCAGATGTGGGGAGAGTGAGCCCAGATGACCCATTCTAGATGTCAATGCTGGAAGAAAAAGGGGTGAAAAGAAGAGCTTGCTAGAATGGGGGCATGAAAATGGTTCCCTCTTCCTTTAAGCTCTCTCTGACCCCAAACCCCCTTTGTAGCTCTAAAATCCTTGTATAAACTCACTACCCTTAAGGTTTTAGAGCATCAGGTATCTACACTTTAAAAGAGGGGCAGGCAAAGAAGGATGTATTATTTATTCCGTTTAACTTGTGTTTTAAAGATAGATAGAAAAACATTGTAGTTTTTTTTTTTAATTTGATCTCAACCCACCTTTAAACTTAATCTCAGAGGAAGGCCAGACAGGCATGGTCCTGGATATCCTCCTGTAATATCTTTTAATGGAGATTTATAATTCCTTACACAGTTTTTGAACATATTTTGCTAGAGTTATTTCTGGGTACATAGTTTTACTGCTATTTTAAAAAGTATACTTTAAAACATTTTATTTTCTAACTGTATGTGATATATAGAAATAAATTAGATTTTTTTGATATGGATGTTATAATCAGCAACTTTGATAATGAACGTAATGATAATTAATCTGTATATTCTTCTTGGATTTCTGTATAGACTTTTTTTTTCTTTCATTACAACTCTTATGCCTTTAATTTGCTTGTCTTATAGCACTGGCTAGGGCATTCGCTATAAATATCAATAAAAGCGTCATAGCGAGCAACCTAATCAGAGTCCTGACTTTTTTCTTCTTCACTTTTTAAAAAAATCTTTATTGAATTATAATTCACATACCATATAATTCTTGCATTTAAATTATACAATTCAGTGGCTTTTAGTATATTCAAAGAGTTGTGCACCCATCACACCTGTTAGAACATTTTCATTATGCCAGAAAGGAAACTTACATCCCTTAGCTTTCACCTCTTGTTCCCACTCCATTCCCCACAAGCCCTAGGCAACCACTAATCTACTTTCAGTCTATATAGATTTCACTATTCTGGGCATTTTATAGAAGTGGAATCACACAATATTTGGCCCTTTGTGACTGGCTGATTTTACTAATATTTTCAAATTTCATCTCTGTTGTAACACATATCAGTACTTAAATTCATTTTATTCTGAATAGTAGTCCATATGGATATATGACATTTTATTTATCCATTCATCAATTGGTGGACATTTGGGTTGTTTCCACTTTTTGGCTATTATGAATAATGCTATGAAAATTCATGTGCAAATTTTTGTGTGGCCATATAGTTTCATTTATTCTGAAAATATAATTATGAGTGGAATTGCTGGGTCATATGGCAACTCTAACACAAGTATTTTTACATATTTGCCCTGCTTACTAAGGCAGATATTATCTCCATTTTACAAATGAAGTAAGTGTGTAGTTTTCTACACCTGCTACAATTGATGTGGCAAATTACATTAATACATGCATAACCTTTATTTTTGGGGATAAAGGCAGCTTGTTCATGGTATATTATTTGTTTCATATGTTATGGGTTTTGTTAACTAATATTTTTATGTAAGATTCTGTTCCTCATGTTCTTGAATGATTTTGGCGTGCACCTTTTTTTTTCTTTATTAGAGAAGTTGTGGGTTTACAGAACAATCATTCATAAAATACAGGATTTCGGGCAGGCCACACTGGCTGAGCAGGCAGAGTTCTCACCTGCCATGCCAGAGACCTGGATTTTTTTTTTTTTTTTATTAATCAAAAAAAAGAGAAGAAATTAACACAACATTTAGAAATCATTCCATTCTACATATGCACTCAGTAATTCTTAGTATCATCACATAGATGTATGATCATCATTTCTTAGTACATTTGCATCGATTTAGGAAAAGAACTAGCAAAACAGCAGAAAAAGATATAGAATGTTAATATAGAGAAGAGAATTAAAATAATAATAATAATAAATATATATATATATAAAAGGAAAAAGAAAAAACAAAAACAAAAGATACAAACAAACAAACAAACAAAAAACTATAGTTCAGGTGCAGCTTCATTCAGTGTTTTAACATAGTTACATTACAATTAGGTATTATTGTGCTGTCCATTTTTGAGTTTTTGTATCTAGTCCTATTGCACAATCTGTATCCCTTCAGCTCCAATTACCCGTTATCTTACCCTGTTTCTAACTCCTGCTGGTCTCTGTTACCAATGATATATTCCAAGTTGATTCTCGAATGTTGGTTCACATCAGTGGGACCATACAGTATTTGTCCTTTAGTTTTTGGCTAGACTCACTCAGCATAATGTTCTCTAGGTCCATCCATGTTATTACATGCTTCATAAGTTTAGTCTGTCTTAAAGCTGCATAATATTCCATCGCAGGTATACGCCACAGTTTGTTTAGCCACTCGTCTGTTGATGGACATTTTGGCTGTTTCCATCTCTTTGCAATTATAAATAATGCTGCTATAAACACTGGTGTGCAAATGTCCGTCTGTGTCTTTGCCCTTAAGTTCTTTGAATAGATACCTAGCAGTGGTATTGCTGGGTCGTAATCCATTCTGCCAGTCTATGTCTTTTGATTGGGGAATTCAGTCCATTAACTTTTAGTGTTATTACTGTTTGGATAATATTTTCCTCTACCATTTTGGCTTTTGTATTATATATATCATATCTGATTTTCCTTCTTTCTGCACTTTACTCCATACCTCTCTCTTCTGTCTTTTTGTATCTGACTCTTGTGCTCCCTTTAGTATTTCTTGCAGAGCTGGTCTCTTGGTCACAAATCCTCTCAGTGACTTTTTGTCTATAAATGTTTCAATTTCTCCTTCATTTTTGAAGGACAATTTTGCTGGATATAGAAGTCTTGGTTGGCAGTTTTTCTCTTTTAGTAATTTAAATATATCATCCCACTGTCTTCTAGCTTCCATGGTTTCTGCTGAGAAATCTACACATAGTCTTATTGGGTTTCCCTTGTATGTGACAGATTGTTTTTCTCTTGCTGCTTTCAAGATCCTCTCTTTCTCTTTGACCTCTGACATTCTAACTAGTAAGTGTCTTGGAGAATGCCTATTTGGGTCTATTCTCTTTGGGGTGTGCTGCACTTCTTGGATCTGTAAATTTAGGTCTTTCATAAGAGTTGGGAAATTTTCAGTGATAATTTCTTCCATTAGTTTTTCTCCTCCTTTTCCCTTCTCTTCTCCTTCTGGGATACCCACAACATGTATATTTGTGCGCTTCATATTGTCATTCAGTTCCCTGATCCCCTGCTCAAGTTTTCCATTCTTTTCCCTATAGTTTCTGTTTCTTTTTGGAATTCAGATGTTCCATCCTCCAGTTCACTAATTGTGGCTTCTGTCTCTTTAAATCTACCATTGTAGGTATCCATTGTTTTTTCCATCTTTTCTACTTTGTCCTTCACTCCCATAAGTTCTGTGATTTGTTTTTTCAAATTTTCTATTTCTTCTTTTTGTTCAGCCCATGTCTTCTTCATGTCCTCCCTCAATTTATTGATTTGGTTTTTGAAGAGGTTTTCCATTTCTGTTCGTATATTCAGCATTAATTGTCTCAGCTCCTGTATCTCATTTGAACTATTGGTTTGTTCCTTTGACTGGGCCATATCTTCAATTTTCCGAGCGTGATCCGTTATTTTCTGCTGGTGTCTGGGCATTTGATCAGATTTCCCTGGGTGTGAGACCCAGCTGGTTGAAAGGTTTTTCTGTGAAATCTCTGGGCTCTGTTTTTCTTTTCCTGCCCAGTAGGTGGCGCTCATGGCGCTCATCTGTCTGCAGGTCCCACCAGTAAAAGATGCTGTGGCTCCTTTAACTTGCCAATCCGAATCTCGCAGTCGGCCCGGGAAACCGCGCGTGGAGGGGGGGTCGCCGGCCACCGCGGCTTGGGGGAGTGTTGGTCCAAATTGCCCACCTGGCCCGAGACGCCAAGCGTGGTGGGAGGGCCCCGCTATCCAACATTCCCAGTCGGACCGGGAAGCCACGTGTGTGGAAGGGACCCCAGTCGCCAGCCTCCCCGGCCCGGGAAAGCGCGTACCCCTCGGGTATCTCACCGCAGCGGACTCTCCCTGCCTGTTCAGCCATTCCAGAATGGGGTGCGCTGTCTTTTTGGTCTCTGTCGTGGCTCCGGGAGCTGTTTCGTATTGTTTCTGCTTCTTTAGTTGCTGTTCTGGAGGAGGAACTAAGACCCACGCATCTTACTAAGCTGCCATCTTCTCCGGAAGTCGAGACCCGGATTTGATGGTGGGGTAGAGTATCCCATCATCAACACCTTGCATTGGTCCGGAACATTTGTTACAATTGATGATAGCACGTTTTAATAATTGTACTATTAATTGAAGTCCATGGTTTAATGTAGGGTTCACTGTTTGTGTCGTGTAGTTCCATGGATTCTTTTTAAAAATATCTATTCTGTTACCATACATACAATCTAACAGTTCCCCCTTTAATCACATTCAGATATATATATATTTCAGTGCTGCTAATTGTGTTCGTAATGTTGTGCTACCATCACCACCATCCATTACCAAAATATTTTTATGATTCAAAATAGTAAATCTGTACATTTTAAGCCTTAACTTCCCCTTCTCTATACCCATCTTGTCCCCTGGTAACCAATATTCTAGATTCTGACTCCATGTGTTTGCTTTCCAAATCAGTGAGATCGTACAATATTTGTCCTTTTGTGTCTGGCTTAGGCCACATGATATCTTCTAGGTTCATCCATGTTGTTGCATGTATCAGGACTTCATTTCTTTTTACAGCTGAACAGTATTCCACTATGTAAATATTCCACATTATTTTAACCATTCATCAGTTGATGGACATTTGGGTGGCTTCCATCTTTTGGCAATTGTGAATAATGCCACTATGAACATCAGTGTGAAAATATTTGTTCAGGTCCCTGCTTTCAATTCTTATGGGTATATACTAATGATGGGATTGCCAGGTCATATGGGAGTTATATACTTAGCTTTGCTGAGGCACCTCCAAACTGCCTTCCACAGCGGCCGCAACCACTTTACATTCCCACCAGCAATGAATGAGTGTTCTATTTCTCTGCATCCTTTTCAACATTTGTTGTTTTCCTTTTTTTAAATAGCAGCCATTCAAATGGTTGCAAAATGGTATCTTATTGTGGTTTTGATATGAATTTCCCTGATGGCTAATTGTTGAGCATCTTTTCATGTGCTTTCTGACAATTTGTGTGTCTTCTTTGAAGAGATGTTTGTTCAAGTCTTTTGCCCATTTTTAAATGGGGTTGTTCGTCTTTTTGTAAAGTTGAAGAATTTCTTTATATATTCTGGATATTACTCCTTTATCAAATATGTGGTTTCCAAAAATTTTTCCCATTATGTAGATTGTCATTTTACTTTCATAACAAAGTCCCTTGAGGGACAAAAGGATTTAATTTTGATGAAGTTGCATTTATCTATTTTTTATTCTGTTACTTGTGCTTTGGGTGTAAAGTCTGAGAAATCATTGCCTAATATAATGTCCTAAAGATACTTCCCTATGTTTTCTTATAGGGATTTGATAGTTCTAGGTTCTATATTAAGGTCTTTGATTCATTTTAAATTGACTTTTGTATATGGTGTAAAGTAGGGGGTACTCCTTTTTTTTTTTTTTTAAATGGTGATCCAGTTTTTCCAGCACCATTTGTTAAAGAGATTGTTCTTTCCCAGTTGAGTGGGCTTTGCCACCTTGTCAAAAGTTGACCATAAATTTGAGCTCTTAATTCTATTCCATTGATCTCTATGTCTGGCCTTGTGCTGGAACCATGCTTTTTTTTTTTTTTTTTTATTACAGTGGCTTTGTAATAAGTTTTCAGATCAGGAAGTATGAGTCCTTTATTTTCATTCTTCTTTTTCAAGGTGGCTTTAGCTATTCGGATCCATAACACTTTCTTATAAATTTGATGACTGGATTTCCATTTCTGCAAAGAAGGTTATTAGAGTTTTGATTGTGATTTCAGTGAGTCTGTAAATTGCTTGGGGTAGGATTGAAATCTTAATGATACTTACTCTTCTAATCCATGAATACAGAATGCCGTTCCAATTTATTTAGGTCTTCTTTAATTTCTTTAAACAATATTTTGTAGTTTTCTATATATAAGTCCTTTACATTCGTGGTTAGATTTATTCCTAGTTATTTTTTTCTTGATTTCTTCTTCTAATTGTTCATTGCTTGTGGATAGAAATACAACTGGTGTTTGGGTGCTGATTTTTACCCTATCACTTTGCTGAATTCATTTATTAGCCCTAATGGTTTTATTGTGGATATTTTCAGGATTTTTTTGTAGATAGAATCATATCAGCTGCAAATAGGGAAAGTTTTAATTCTTCTTTTCCAATTTGGATGCTTTTATTATTTTTTTCCTTGTCTAATTGCTCTGATAAGAACTTCCAGTACAATGTTGCATAACAGTGGTGACAATGTACATTCTTGTCTTATTCCTGATCTTAAAGGGAAACCTTTCAGTTTTTTGCCATTAAGTGGGATGTTAGCTGTGGGCTTCATGTTGAGGAATTCTATTTCTATTGTTATAAGTATTTTTTATCATAAAGGTTTACTGGATTTTGTCAAATGCCTTTCTTGCATCAATTGAGATGATCATGGATTTTTCCCTTCATTCTGTTATGTGGTGTATTACATTAGTTGATTTTCTTATGTTGAATCAATCTTGCAAACCAGCAATACGTCTCATTTTATCATGTTGTATAATTCTTTCAATATGTTATTGGATTCAGTTTGCTAGTATTTTGTTAAGGATTTTTGCATCTATGGTCATAAGAGATATTGGTGTGTAGTTCTATTTTCTTGTAATATCTTTACCCAGCTTTGGTATGAGAATTATGTTGGCCTTGTAGAATGAGTTAGGGAGTGTTACCTCCTCTCCAGTTTTTCGGAAGACTTTGAGCAGAATTGAAGTTAAGTCTTCTTGGAAGTTTGGCAGAACTCCCCTGTGCCATCATCTGGTCCCGGGCTTCTCTTTGTTGGGAGATTTTTTATTACTGATTCAATCTCTTTAATAGTAATAGGTTTGCTGAGATCCTATATTTCTTCTTGAGTCAATGTAGGTAGTTTGTGTGTTTCTGAAAATTTGTCTATTTCTTCTAGGTTATCTAATTTATTGCCATGCAGTTGTTCATAGTGTCTTCTTATTGTCCTTTTTATTTTAGCAAATTTGTTAGTAATGTCCCCATTTCATTTCTGGTTTTCCTAATTGGTATCCTATCTATTGTTTAGTTTGTCAGTCTGGCTAAGGTTTGTCAATTTTATTGATCTTTTCAAAGAAACAACTTTTGGTTTTGTTGATTCTATTTCATTTATCTCTGTTCTAATCTTTGTTATTTGTCTAATGTTCTGCTCATTTGGGGTTTATGCTTTTCTTTTTCTAGTTCTTCCAGTTTTGAAGTTAGGTCTCTGATTTGAAGTCTTCTTTTTTGATGTAAGCATTTAGAGCTATAAATTTCCCTCTCAGCATTGCCATTGCTGCATTCCACAAGTTTTGGATGCTGTATTTTCATTTTCAGTTGCCTTAAGAAATTTCTTGTTTTCTTTCTAGTTTCCTCTTTAATCCATTGATTAAGAGTTTGTTGCTTAATTTCCACAAATTTGTGAATTTTCCATTTCTTCCTCTGTTATTGATTTCTAGCTTCATTCTCTTGTGACTGGAGAATATACATTATATGATTTCAATATTTTAAAATTTATTGGGAGTTGTTTTGTGACCCAAACATATGGCCTATCCTGGAGAATGATCCATGTGCATTCAGGAAGAATATATATTCTGTTTTTGTTGGATACAGTGTTGTATATATGTCTGCTAGGTCTAGTTGTTTTAGTGTATCATTCAAATCCAGTACTTCTTCATTTGTCACTTGAATAGATGTTCTGTCCATTATTGAAAGTGGTATGTGAGAGTCTCATACTATTAATGTAGAACCATCAGTTTCTCCCTTCAAACCTTACAATATTTACTTCATGTATTTTGGAGCTTTGCTGTTAGATACAAATATATATTTGTATCTATCTATCTAATTGTCATATCTTCCTGAATTGTCCCCTTTTTCAGTATATAATGATCATCTTTGTCCCTTTTAACTGTTTTTAACTGAAAGTCTATTTTATCTGATATTGGTATATCCGTTTCAGCTCTCTTTTGGCTTCTACTTGCATGGTCTATTTTTTTCCCATCGTTTCACCTTCAACCTCCTAGTGTGTTTGAATTTAAGGTGAGTCTCTTGCAGATAGCACATAATTGGGTCATGCTTTTTAATCCATTCTTCCAAACTCTGCCTTTTGACTGGAGAGTTTAGGCCATTTACATTTAAAGTCACTACTGATAATACAGGACTTTCTTCTGCCATTTTGCTGTTTAG
Organism: Tamandua tetradactyla; assembly: GCF_023851605.1. NCBI lineage: Eukaryota > Metazoa > Chordata > Mammalia > Pilosa > Myrmecophagidae > Tamandua > Tamandua tetradactyla. The sequence continues at coordinate 36,498,926 of NC_135344.1, forward strand.
CGTTTGTAGGTCTTTTTTGTCCCTCACTTCCATTAATGTCTCATTTTACATTTATTTGCTTTTTGTGTGTGTGTGTTGCAGTATGCTGAGTCTTTCTCATGTCTATCTGAATATTTTTTTTATCTTTTTCCTTGTGGTTAACATGAAGTTATAGTTTACATTCTAAATGTACAAAAGTCATATTTGGTTTGCTATCATCTAAATTTCAAGAGCATGCACATATACTTTTCCTGTACCTCCTGTCCCCCCACCATTTTTTTGTACTTGTTGCCACTTATATCTTTGTACTTTAAATGCCCCCAAACAGATTTATCATTACTTATTATTCATTTGCAATTTAGCACTTGCAGCAAGTAAGAAGTAGAGTTACATGCTAAACAATACAATACAATAATACAGGAATTTATAATTATCCAAATGGTTACCTTTACCACAGGTCTTTATTTCTTTATGCTGCTTTGAACCACTGTCTAATCTTCCCTTAAAATCTGAAAAACTCCCTTTAGTATTGCTTGTAGAGCAGGTCTAGTGGTGATGAACTCCCTCAGCTTTTGTTTATTTGAGAACGTCTTAATCTTTCCCTCATTTTTGAAAGACTCATATAAAATTCTTGGCTGACAATTGTTTTCTTTCAGCACTTTAGGTATTTCACCACAGTGCTTTCTTGCCTCCATGGTTTTTGATGAGAAATCAGCACTCAATCGAATCAGGGCTCCCTTGTATGTACACGTTGCTTTTTCTCTTGTAGATTTCAGAACTCTTTGTCTTTTGCATTTCTTAGTGTAATCAGTGTATAACAGGGTGTATTTTCCCTCATGTTTATCCTGTTATACTGTTTCAACCCACTCCAGATAAAGGCAGCAGCAGCCACTGTTTCAGTCCTCCCCAGACAGAGGCAGAGGTGGGTGGAGATTTAAAGGCACAGTTCTTCCTCAGGGATGCTGGGTATAGTTAACAAAAGGACTGCATTTGTGGGGCAGGCCAGGAAAGTAGCTTCTGGATTGTACATATTTGAGCCTTTTGCTAAATTTGGGAAGTTCTCTGTCATTATTTCTTTGACTACTCCTCCTGCCCCTTTCTCCTTTTCTTTTCCTTCTGGGACTCCTGTGGTGCATATACTGGTATACTTGATGGTGTCCCATAGCTGTTTTAGGCTATTTTCACTTTTAATATTTCTTTTGTTCTGCTCCTCAAGCCTGACTAATTTCAAGTGTCTTGTCTTTACTATTTTAAAATGTTAACTTTCGGATTTTTCCCCCGAGATGTCTGCTTTTTGTTTTTTTAACCAGCTGGTGATAAGATAGAGACTTTCTTGAGCTTCAGCCCTCCTACCAGGAAAGTCTGCCTGAAGCAAATGCAGTGTGCAGGGTTTTCCCCATCCTTTTGGGCCTCTGTCTGGTCCTGGGCTTTTGCTTGTTATTTGTTTCGGAGTTCCCCTGTTTATGGGAGTTTGGTTGTCTCCTGTGTTGCCTAGGAGACAGACCTCCTTCTCCTGGGTGTGTGAAGACAGCAGCTCTTTGTCCTAGATTGTCTGCCTCTATAGTTTTCTTTTTTACACTCTTTTCATTGCCTCAAATTACTTTTGCCTGGAGGGCAAATTCTTGGAGGGGGGCCCAATGGAGAGGACTTTCCCGAGTCAGTCGTTCCCAGCGAAAACAGGGCCAGGGACAACAATGGGGGCATAGATCAGCCCCGAAGTGCCCATGGGAGGGGTCAGGAAGGGCTCCAAGTACTTCTCTGATGGCTCCCTATAGCTGAGCTTTCCTGGCCTGCCTCACAAATGCAGTCCTTTAGCTAACTACCCCCAGCATCCCTAAGGAAGAACTGTGCCTTTAAGTCTCCACCCACCTCTGCCTCTGTCTGGGGAGGATTGAAACAGTGGCTGCTGCCGCCTTTATCTGGAGTGGGTTGAAACAGCAGTAATTAGTGAATTTGGAACCAGTAATCCAAATTCACTAATTAAAGGCCATAATCAGTAATTGACCATGCCCACCCATATTCTTGGGGAAGAGGGTTTTTATGTCCCTTTCTTTCCCCCAAAGCTAGCCAGGGACTAGACCATATGGTAGCCTGCTGTGGGCGTGGGGGATGGGTGCCAGTAGTTGCCATATGGAAAGAACAATTTACTGTTCTTTACCATAGTTTATCAGCTTCTTTCTCCCACTCTTCCCTAGAGGCTGTACGTGGTTCTTCTGGTCTCCAGAGTTTCAAATTAGCTCTTAAGGTTGAGCATGACTCCTGGCAGCCACTGTCACATGTGTCCTGACAGGCCCTTACCCGTGCCGTGTCCCCACTTGCAGTGCCTGGGTGCTGTCTTTCGGTCAGTCCAAATCCCACTTCTCTGTCTGCTCCCAGCTCTGGTGTTCGCCCTGGGCTGTCAGTGCTTAGCCCTGAACACCTTCTGCCCAGCCTTTCCTAATGCTGTCTGTGACTGCACAGCCAGGCAGGAGCTGATGCTGGGCCTGATTTGTCCTGCCTTGAGCTGGGTAAATCATACCAGAGGACTTGCCTATGCTTTGTCTTCCCTCCAGACTGCCTCTCTCCTCTGCCTCAAGGGTACAGATCTGGGCTGCCCGCCAGTGGCTGGTGCAGAACTGAGACTTGAAGACATAAAACTGGGTCAAGGAGAAGGACAGCCTGGCTTTGTGCTGCCTACATGTGTGTCTTCTAAGGCTCTCATCACTGCGCCGACTGTCCTCCTAACCCAGGAAACAGAGCCTGAGAAACAGGTACAGCCTCAGGAGATTGGGGCCATGGGGACCAGAGTATCTATCCAGAGTGTGCCCCCAGAGTTGGGGAGGGGCACCTAATGGAGGATACAGTGGGGGTGGAGGCTGCACTATAGAGGAGAAGGATGCTGCTCTGACTGCAGCCTGGGATATGTGCTGTGCTGACAGTTTTGTTGGGGAAAGTAAGTCTCTCCTGCTTCCCGATTGGAACTAAGGTGGGGCAAGGAAGGCACCTGGGATGCAAAATTTTAGAAGGCCCTGACCTCAGGTGTGAACCCTGCACTTGCATGAGCCTAGAGTGAGGGCCTCCTTAAATGTTGTGCCCTGGGTGCCTTGCTGGCTTTAATCCTGGCCCTGACGTGCTGTATGCACCAGGTAATGGTTTCTAGCTTCCTGTCCCTTCCCTTTCCCAAATGTCCTTCAGGGACCCAGTGATACCCTCTTACTCCTAGATTCCATCTTCTTTCCTTTTTGACATTTGCACTTTCCAGGGAAATTTTACCTCTTGGACGATTTAGCTTCTCCTCTTTGACTTCTCCAGGTCCATTTTCTCCTTGTCCAGTAATAATAATGATCGAATTTTGCTCTCAACTCTACCTATCATCCTAGGGGACTCAATTATCTGCCCACCTCCCACTGATACACAGTGAAGGATTCACTAGGTAGTAATATTAATTATCAGCATCCATTAAGGGGTCAGGAGCCAGGCTCTTACCTAAGCTGATAATCCTAAATGAGCATTGTTTCATTTAATTCTCACTGTAGTCCTGTGAAATAGATTCAATCATCCTCAAATGGATGAGGCCACTGACAGTCAGAGAGGGTGAGTAACTTGTTCAAGGTCACACAGCTTGTAGAACTCTTGTAAGAGATGTAAGAGACACTTTGTTCATCTCTAAATCTCCCAGACCTAACACTGTGCCTGACATTAATTATTGAATAAGTGAATGCTACAAGGGGAATCTTGAGACTTTTCTCACCAATTGAGAGAGTCCATTAAACACTCGTTTGGTGAGTGTATGCAGTTTGTATTAGGGGAGAGAATTATTAGGTATGGTTCATGTTGTTAAGGAACTTAGAAAACATTTAAAGAGATAAATGTAAAAAAAATATATATGACAGTGTACAAATAGACTCCTAACTGTGTGGTGTACATGATAAGCCTTGCAGGGTTTAGAGGAGAGGGCCATCATTGTAGTGAGAGGAGCTGGGTGGGGCCAGGCTTGGGCTTTGGAGAATACTAGTGAGTTTCAGAGCCTAGATGGTAGAGGAATTTGGGGGAGCAAGCTATAGTGTTGGAGCTGGAGTAGCAGGTGATGGAAGCCATAGAACAAGCCATTTAAATGTCTTGTATTACCATGTGCTCTGTGAGACTGATGGGCAACATGGTTAAGTGGGCGGACAAGATGGTTGTGCTGTCTTCCATCTCTGATGATGGGGGTCACCAGGGCCCGGCGAGGGTGGGGGATGGCTCCTGGTCCTGCAGAACCCCTTGGCTTCAGAAAGATGGAAATAAGGCAGCTAAGCCAAGAGACGAGTGTGGCAACAAGGGTCCTGGGGCTTGTTGGGAATAAATGCATCGTGCTCGCACCAGCCTGAGATCACATCTTATTTGGGCTGCTTGTACGTCTCTCCGCTTACTTCCCTGAACTTTCTCCAGGCAGTCCCAGAAGTCAGTCAGAGGACTCAATACTTCCTGGATCACCAACACTAGTTCCCTGAAAATAACCCTCCAACCCGTATAAGAAGGCTTAAAGAAGGCAGGACCTCCCAAGAGCGTTCTTTCTTCCACATCAGGCTGGGTTGCTGACCTCATCTGAGTTCATTCCTCTAAGCTCCTTCCTACCACCCCAGTGCCTGTGGAGCTGCTGTCCCTGCACCCATGTGTCCCTCCCACCCTTGGCACTCTAGCCAGTGGGGACACCATTCTGCATGTCCATTCCCAGCCCCACTCTTGGTTCAGGCAGATTCACTGGTTTGGTCATTCATTCATTCATCCAACAAGCATAAATTGAGTCCCTTTATGTGCTAGCCCTGTGCTGCCCAATACATGTGGTAACGGAGCACTTGAAATGTGGCTCGTCTGAATCAAGATGTACTGTCAATTCCAGATGTGACTCATCGTATGTTTTTATTGGACAGTGCTGCTCCACTCATGGGGCAAGGGGCTGGGACCACCTAGACTTACGAAACTCTTAGGAGAAGGGGGCCCATCACCTTGAAAAGCTGACCACCCCTCCCAGGTACTGAGCACCTGGGGGCCATGCCAATAGCCGCCTGGTGCTGCTGTAGTTTGAGGGTGAAGAGATGCCCAGGGCCGAGGGCCATGGGGAAACCAGTGAATTAACCCAAAAAAGGAGTCTGCTTTGTTGGAAACAGATTGGGGGCTCCAGTGCTGCCCACCTGGCTCCTTCTCCCTCGACCCCACCCTTGCCCATTTCCCATCCTCTCCTCCAGGACTCACAGATCAACCTCTAGTCAAGGTCTAGGATTTCGGTGGAGTCTTGAGGGAAAAGTAAGAGTTAATTTAAGCCTAGAGGGTTAGAGAGAGGCAGCCCCGGGGTTGGGGTGGGGGCGGGGGGTGGTGGAGACAGGTACCGGGCAACGGGCAGGTCGGGATGGCTGGAGAAGCTGGGCGGGGCAGCGTCCCAGAGGACTCAGGGGAATGTGCATGCCCTCCCCCTGCAGAATCCAGGACATGCGACATGATGACAGACAGAGTGGTCTGAATGAATACTTGGATGAGGGTCCTCCCTCCCCATCCCTCTGTTTATAGCACCCCACCGCCCTCCATAGAAAGGGAGGGGGCTCTGTTGCACTGTGGTGCACCATTTGGGGCCTGAGCCAAGAAAGCTGGGGTGCCTGCCCCATGCTCTCTTCTCTGCCCCTCCTGTAGGCAGCCCAGCCCTGAAATAAATGATGACCACATATTTAACAAAGACTAGTTGGAAGGGTATGAAATCAGCAGATGCCCAGGGTGTCCTCTTGTGTGTGTCTGGGGAGTTGTGGGGGACGGGCAGGGTTGGGGGTCCAGGGCAGGAGGGATGGAGGCCACCGCTCTGCCTCCCACAGACCCACCTCCCCTCGCGCCCAGGCCCCTCACTCTGCCTGTCTCCTCACCTCGTCCCCCTCTGGGGGCGGAGAGCGCGTGGGCCCAGCCTGGGCATCGGGTAAGCCCCGCCCCTCCCGCAGGTGCTCCCACGCTGCAGCATCTTTCATTTTGCCCCAAAGGAAAGGCCCACAGGTGGGCTCTGGGATGCACCCCGAGGTTCTTCTCGGTGCATGTTACCTTCTGGGGCTGCACAGGGAGGCGTGAGAGACGCTGGGCGTGCGTCAGGAGTGGGGACAGGCAGGAGAACACCTGGCCTGGTAACGACCCTGCCAATCTGCGGACGTGCTTCGCAGCTGGCAGGCACTTCCGCTCTGATCCGGGTGGGAGCTCCGGGCACCTTCTCGAGAGGCCTGTCCCGATCACCCCCTCCACGTGCTTATCTGGCTTGGTGGGGGGTGCCGTGAAGGCTGGTGGGGGCTGGGGGGCAGTTTGAGGGCACCAGTGCATGTGGCCTGCGTGGTGAGGGAGGAGGAGAGGCCTCCAGCGACGGGGAGGGGTTCGCAGGAGCTTTATGAAGGGGGGGAGGGAAGGAGATCCAGATGGAGGAGGGGATGGACAGAGACAGCAGTTGGAGGGTGGGACAGGGGCAACCACGTGGTGGGGGTGGTGAGTTCCAGAGGGTGGGGCAGGAGGGAGAAGGGGCTTGGGGAGGGGGGAGGCAAAAAGAAATTCTAGGCCCAGCTCTCTACCTGCTCCTGGGGTGGCCCAGCTGCATCTTTGCCCCTCAGAAGAGCCTTTGAGGGAACGCAGGAACATGGCAGTGCTTCTAGGAACCGAGGCTTCATCACCTGCCACTCTGCCCCCGGCTCGCTTGGTCCCATCTGCACCCACCGCCCTGCCAGCCCCAGGACCAGCCTGCCAGTCTCATACCACAGGGCCTGTGAGGAGCTGCTCCTCTCTTGGAACACTCTTCCCCAGAGACCCACCTAGCTCCCTCAGTCCCCTCCATTGCCCTGCTCAGTGGCAGGTGGTCCCGGGGCCCCCCTGTGTGGAATAAATAGTACCTCACACCCCCTGCACTTCCCCCTGGCACTTCAGCTTCTGGCTCATCACATATTCTGTTGCCTGTTTGTTTCTTGTCCTTGTATCTGTCTCTCTCAACTGGAAAGCACCACGGGGCCTTGTTTGATGATGCTGAACCCCAGAGCCTGGCCTCGCATGTAGTGGCTGTTTGATAAATACTTATTGAATGAATGGCTGGAGGAAAGTTATCCTCAGGCAGCTGTGAGGTATGATGCCAGTGATTCACTAATAACAGAATAGTGGTTATACTTTCCACAATATAATCACAATAGTGGTTATATATTTCACAAATTAGGTGTGAAAGAAATGACTCATTTCTTTTATTTTAATTAAAAAAGAAAAGTGACTGAATCTTAGTTTCCAGCTGGTGGGAAATTTAATCTAGCATTATTGGGGCGCCTCCTCTTCACCCCCCACCTCCCACCCCACCCCACCCCAGATTGTGTGAAGGTTCTGGGCAGAACAAGCATTTGGGACACTCGACCCCTGGCCTCCCGAGGTGTGCCAGGCGGCCATCCTTCTGAAGCCTTGCTGTCCCTTCTGAAGGGAAGTAGGGGGAGGAACCCCAAATCTCTGCCCTGGGCTTCCTGATTCTGAAGACTCCTCTTTGCTGTGATCTTACCACTTCTACCCCAACCCTCCCCAGACCCAGAGGCTCTTCCCTGTTCTTCCTTCCAGGAGGCCCCACCCCATTTCCTCAGTGAGCTGGAAACTCTTCCAGCCCCACAACCCGGGTGGCCCTGTGCAAATAAAAGAGCCAAGCTACCTTCTTGGAAAGGGGGAGGGAAAATATAAATGAGTAACTTAAGCGATTATCCTCCCACCAAAGTTAGGGACTGATGTCTGTGAATGATTTTCTATGTTTTTCAAACTGAGCTGACTCAAGGTTATCCTTGTAATAATCGCACACTCAGTTATTTGCATTCCGATTCCATGCTTTGTGCAGTGGGAGGGAAAGAGGTAACTGGAGTCGGCACTCATCTGGGCTTCCTTTGAGGGCACTGGTCATGCAGGTGCGCATATGACCAAGTCCAGGATGAGAAGACTCCAAGGGGGTCTGTGTGTAGCTGACCCCTGAAGATGGGATCCAGAGAATGTTGGTAGCAACAGCACTGGACTGGGAGTCAGGATTCCTGTGTTCCAGTCCTAGCTTTGCCATCAGCTGGCTGGGCGGTAACTTCCTCCTGGCTGCCAGTTTCCTCAGCTGTGATAGATGATATACACTCTGTTTTCCTTATAGAACTGAGGTCAGGATTGAGCAAGATGATATAAGTAAGGGGCTACAAATGGATGGTGCCAGGCTGCACACAGCCTACAGCTTGACTTATTTGGTCTGCATGCTGTTCAAAGTTTGAGTTAATTGACAGCTCTTAATCATTGTGAAATTAAAGTAAAAGGCTGGATTTGCTGCATCTCTGGGAAAGGTGGATGATGTGGCAACACAAGACCTATCTTCACACGTGGCCCTGGGGGGCTGGAGCCCAGGGCACCTGTTCTGTTGAAGAAAAGAAAAACTCCCCAGTTCTTGTTGTCTTACTTCACTCCTTCTGGCCCTGCAGAGGCTTGAGTTTGCTCCCTGATGGAATTGAAGCACTTTGTAGCAACATAAAGTATAATGTACATTTGTATTTGGGGTGGTGGATTGACCCAGGATGTGCTGCAGTCTAAAAGGTCCAAGGAGAGTAAAGATGATGTGTAATTAATGAAAAGTCAGGGCATTGTAGGCCTTCATTAACTTGAGAGATTAATGTCGTAGAATAAGAGTGGCTCTCTCACGGCCAGGGTAGTCATGCGGGACCCATCAGGAAGGTGAAGGGACCACGTTCTTGGGTAGCCCACTGGTTTGAGATTGACTTGACTCGAGAGAAAAAGCGGGTTTGGTTTGGCATTTTCTTGGCCAAGACAGACTTGGGTCAAAAACGCTTCCCAGTTAGCTGCTCCAGCTGCTTCTGGCTGCTGGTCCCTGGGGTCCCCATCCTGCACCCTAGCCTTGGCTCTCTTGATGGGATGAAGGAGAAGAAGGAGCCATGGGCTCATGGCCCACAGTGAATAATGGGCCCCGAGGGTGGCAGCAGTAGGTCAGGAGAAGGGCATGTGAGTTCTGGAGCAGCAATTCCTCTCAATCGCAGCGTGAAAAAACTGCCCCACTTTGTTTTTCTCATTTTTCATGTTTGAGTTAATGCCAGTTATCATCACCATTACCATCCCTCCTATCTGTGCAACGCTGAAAGAGCGACCGGAAGGCTTTTGCATCCATTATTCTCTTATATGAGGAAGCCCAAGACTATGTGCCTCCAAACATTTGCAGAGTTTTCCATGATCATTATGATTGCATTGCTTTGAGTTTACATTGTTCCTACTTTTTAGTGTGTTTATAAAAACAATACACATTAACTGTAAAATTTTTAGAGAGAATGGAGAAGTAAAAAGCAGGAACAAAAAATCCCTCATAATCTCACCAGAGACATATGAACTTTTGAGCATCTTTCCTCCCAGGCTTTTCACTAAGCATTTTAAAAATAGGTGAGATTGTAGCATATCTACTTGTATCCTGTTTTTTTGGCTTAAAAATATATTATTTTCCTATGTCATTTAAAAGGTCTTCATCAATATGGTGTTTTGTGATTGCATGGCCACCCATCATTTAGGAGCACTGAAGTTCACCAGCTATTCTCTAAGTGGTTGTTTCCTACTTAATAAAAGACTCCAGACAACAGTCTTCACAATTTTGATTGAGGATAAATTCCTGGAAGGAATATCAGTGAGACCAAAGCTGATATTCTCTCTCCATCCATCAGTCCCTCCATCACCTTCTAAGAAGCAAGCACTGAATTAAATGCATTTAAAATTTATATCATTAGATTTAAAATTTTATATGTTTGCTAGCATTTATGTGTCTTCTTTTGTGAATTGTCTGTTTATATCTTTATATTGAGGGTTATTCCTCCCATTTGGCAGATAAGGAAACGGACCCTTCAAGAGATTAGTTGCCAAGGGTCATGCAGTTAGCAGATGGCAGAATAAGACTCTGGGGACTCTCCATGCAGAAGTCTCTGGAGACAAGCACCACCTGCAGGAGAGGCACCTACGTGGATGGTTTTCCTGCTTGGGTGGTTTTCACAGCTCTGAGCAAAGTGGCTGCATGCAGGGCCTGTGTTCTAGTTTGCTAGCTGCCAGAGTGCAATATACCAAAAATGGAATGGCTTTTTAAGAAGGGAACTTTAATAAGTTACAAGTTTAAAGTTCTAAGACCATGAAAATGTCCCAATTAAACCAACCGTATAGAAATGTCCAATCTAAGGTATCCAGGGAAAAATACCTTGATTCGAGAAGGCTGATGAAGTTCAGGGTTTCTCTCGAGTGGAAAGGCACATGGCGAACACAGTCAGGGGTTCTCTGTCATCAGGAAAGGCACATGGTGTACATGGCATCATCTGCTGGCTTCCTCTCCAGGCCTCTTGCTTCCTGAAGCTCCCCTAGGGACATTCTCCTTCATCTGCAAAGGTCCCTGGCTGGGGGACTCTGCTTCATGGCTCTCGTCATCCTGTTGTCCTTCTCTCGGAATCTCCTGAGGTTGCTGGCTGATGGACTGTATGGTTCTCTTGGCCTCGTGGCTCTGCTGGGCTCTGCTGTGGCTTTCTTGTCATTCTCAAAAGGCTTTCTCTCCAAAAAAAGTCTCCTCTTTTATAGGATCCTGGTAAAGTAATCAAGACTCACGTAGAATGGGTGGAGACATGTCTCCATCTAATCAAGTTTAATACAATTTATTGAGTCACATCTCCGTGGAGATGACCTAATCAAATTTCCAACCTATAGTACTGAATAGGGATTAGAAGAAATGTTTTTTCTCACAAGATTGATTAGGATTAAAACGTGGCTTTTCTAGGGTACATAGATCCTTTCAAACCAGCACAGTAGAAAAGCCCAGCTGTTGGTGTACTTAAACTGCGCTGGAAGGCCCCTGTTACCCACAAATCCTTCCCTCATCAGATTGATGCTGGCGCCTAAGTCCCACCTGGGTCTGCTTAGCCCTGGGGGCCATCTGCTGCTCCCTGGGAGCTGGTGGTCTCACAGTTTAGCATGGCCTCGTCCCGCCCTCCCCTGTGGCAGTCCAGACTCCCTGGCCAGTGTCCCCCTGTGGCCTCACCTTCTTGCCTGATGCATAGTGGTCATACAAAATTGACATTTGAAAACAGATTGTCAGTGCTTGCGGCAGAAGCAGTGTTGTGTAACAGCCCAGCCTGTGGTTCATTGAAATACAGCCGTTCTTTTGAAACTGTGAGAGATAGGCCAATGGGAAAGATATTTTAAGGACAGGGGACAGCCCCTGTGGCCCTTCAAATCATGCCCCTCCCTGCCCAGTTGCCCTCCTAACCTTCCTAGGATTAACTATTTAAAACTTCCCTTGCAGGGTGGGTGAGAGTTTGGATGCCTCTGGGGCCGCAGCCCCTTCACCCATCCCACGAGCCAGAATTTGACTCGGTGACAAATCTTGAGTATATGCCGAGCAGGCTCTGCTCCTCCCTGTTTCTTCCTCTTTCCTGGGGTGGGTGAAACCTCCTGTTCTAATATTCTTCAAGGGGAAAGGGTGGGAGTCAGGATCATGGAGTTCTAGAACGTTGAGGTACCCCTGTGTTCTAGTTTGCTAGCTGCCAGAATGCAATATACCAGAAATGGAAGGGCTTTTAAAAGGGGAATTTAATAAGTTGCTAGTTTATAGTTCTGAGGCTGAGAAAATGTCCCAATTACAACAAGTCTATAGTGATGTTCAATCAAAGGCATCCAGGGAAAGATACCTTGGTTCAAGAAGGCCGATGAAGTTCAGAGTTTCTCTCTCAAGTGGAAGGGCACATGGTGAACACAGAATTTCTTTCTCATCTGGAAAGGAACACGGTGAACACGGCCAGGGTTCCTCTCTCATCTGGAAGGGCACATGGCGAACACAATGTCATCTGCTAGCTTCTTCTCCTGGCTTCCTGTTTCATGAAGCTCCCCAGGAGGCGTTTTCCTTCTTCATCTCCAAAGGTTGCTGGCTGGTGGACTCTCTGCTTTGTGGTGCTGCAGCATTTTCTGCTCTCTCTGAATCTCTCATTCTCCAAAATGTTTCCTCTTTTATAGGACTCCAGAAACTTCTGAAGACCCACCCAAATGGGTGGAAGCTTGTCGTCACCTAATCCAGCTTAACAACCACTCTTGATTAAATCACATCTCCAGGGAGATGTTCTGATTACTGTTTCAAACATACAGTATTGAATAGGGATTATTCTGCCTTTATGAAATGGGATTTTGATTAAAACATGGCTTTTCTAGGGGATATACATCCTTTCAAACCAGCACACCCTGCCAACCCCCACCCCCGGCTCAGCTTGCTTAAGGGACTTTAGATAAGACATCTTTGGGCTCAGGTTTAGATATAGGACCAGGTTTCTTCCCTTGAGAGAATTATAGTCATGCTTAGAGGTGCCTGACACCCAGAGACAGCAGAGATGACCAACAGCTCAGGGCAGGCTGAGAGGTTCCAGGAGGAGCGGGAGGATAATTCAATCCAGTGGGCTGACTCGGGGCTCAGGGGGGCTTCAAAGAAGAGGAGGCACTTCAGCTGGACCTTGAAGGTGGGAGGAGATTTAGGTGAGGGGGGTGGGACATGGGGAGAAAGTGGGTGGAGACTACCAAGAACACAGGTGTGAGTGTGGCAACACCAAAGGTGGCTCATGAAGCTGAGATTTGTATGGGGGTGCACTGGGGTGAAGCTGCAGGGGAGCTTTGAGAAGGACCCCTGAGCTGAGAGTTTGAAACCTTGTCATTTAGGATTCTAGGGAGGTTCTGGAGAGGGGAGGGGTGTGTTAGGCATGATCCTTAGAAAGGCTGCTCAGGCAGGGAGAACATGGAGACCAGGAGACCAGCCAGGAGGTGGCTCCTTCCACTCCTGTCCTGACCTGAGGATGTAGTAAAAGCCAGTGGCCTCAGCCCTCCCCTCCTGAGCCTGAGGAGTCCACGACCTGAAGCAGGGCTTCCCTTGATGTGGCTTGTGAGGATGGGATGCAGCCGTTTCCATCCCGAGGAACCTGGCCAGCCTGTTGGTGACCAGGGCTGTGCATCTGCCTTGAGCACTCAGCATCTGAACCATGGTTCTGGTGTCGTTTCCCAGGGAACCCAAGTGTCCTGAGGTACCCCATGCCCCACAAATTCAGCCTTTTCTGGCTCATCCCCTTTTGTATTTCCAGCACCTGAGTGGGCACTTCCTGACCCAGGCCTGCAGCATGCAAAAGGAGATGGTGCAGGTGTGCCGTCCCCTCTCTGTCCTCTGGCCCCTATAAAAGCATCTTCACCGGCTTCCTCCAGTGCCAGGAATCCCCTGTTAGAAATCTGTGACTTTGGGTCTTCAGTAGAAATGGGAACTGATTTCAAAGATTGCTTAGCCTAGCACCTTCGTTTTCCTACCCATTCTGGCCTGTTTTATATAAAGACTTCAACACTAAATTATCAACACTAATGGCAATATTTTCAAATACTGGATAATGGAAAAGCCATTTTAAAAACTTTTTTTGGGAGAGCATGGGGAAGTGGGGAAATAAGGGAGGAGGAAGAAACCTTGGCCTTGGAGCCAGACTTAGGCTTGAAAACAGAATTTCTGGGCGGGTTATGAATCTCATCTCAGTGCGCCTCAGTTTCCTCAACTGTGAAATGGGAAATGGAGCTGTTGGGAGGATTCAAGAGAACATATAAACCTATGATGGTGCCTGGAACATTTTTTTTTTTTTTTAGTTCTCTGGCATCAGTTTTAAAAAGTAACTCCTCACATTTTTTGGGAAATATTATTAGTGGAGTTAGTGCCACTCAAGGGAGCAGTTTCATTTTTTTTTTTTTTTAACGTGGGCAGGCACTGAGAAACGAAGCATGGACAGGCACCGGGAAACAAATCTCTGTTTTTTGTTTTTTTTTTTTCACATTTTCAAACCTTTAATAACCCCCTAGTGTATGTAACAAGCTATTGAGTTAATTTGCCTTTGGAAATTTATTATGTGATCATCACTGGTAAGATTAGGTACAAAGCAAAAAGAAAAAACTAGGGGAAAGAAAAATGGTCCTAACAAGTCTCCAGACAAAAGGGTCATGTTTAACAGTCAAATCTCTGTTTTTAACTTGCTTCTCTGAGGCGTGGTTTTGTCTTTTGCCCTGAATCAGTTCCCCTTGCCCCCCTCCCCGCCAGTCTGGAAAGCCTGGGGCTGCTTTCATCATCACTCTTAGATGGCTGCAGGATTTATTACCATGAGACCTGGAGGTTAAATTATACGACTCTGGAGATGGTGGGTTACACAACAGGACACTCAGCTAAGCAGGGTTGTCACCAGTGACAACCACCACAACAGAGCAAAGTCGAGCCTCAATGAATTTACCTTAAATTTCATAATCAGAAAGTCTAGACAGAAGCTATTTCAATGTTAACATGCATGCAACTTTTGACCCAGTGTGGGCATGAGGTAGCACCATGAACTTTCAGCGCATGGCGCCTCTAAATGTCAGAATCCAGCGTTGAATAAATCAGTTTAAATAATTCTCTCAGTTTAAGACAACATTCATTGACAGCATTAATTTGCAAGGTAGAAAAGATTCTGCAGGTCTGACTGCACCCAGGAAGCCACTTTGGCTATTCCAAGTTTGTGTTAATGATGGTAAGTTTAGCATACTTAAGCACTTCATTTTAAATTGTTATTTTAAAAACATTTTTATTATGAAAAAATTGAAAACAGAAAAATTGGGAGAACAACATAAACATTACGCCTGAGAATTGACAATGTTAACAAACGTTCACATTTTGCCATACTTATTTCAGATCTTTTCCTTTTCTTTAAAATGAATGATATGTAAAACAGATATAGCACCCTTTTTAGTGTTTGCTTTTGTCCTGTCTTGTTTGCTAATATGTTCATGTGTCCCCAGAGAGCGTGTTAGTTTAATCACCTCAACTTTACAGAAGGGATTTTGAAAGCAAGCGCTTGCTCCCCTTTGCTTCTCATCCCAGCATCCAGCACAGTTTCTGGCCCCTCATGGTTGCTCAGTAAGCTTTGTTGATTAAAGATGAGTAGATAAAACTTCTTTTTTCCTTTGTATCCTACTTTATACCTCTAAATACCTCCTCTGAGGGTTTAAGTTGATTAATATACATAGGATTTCTACACTTAGCCCAGGAATTGGATTTATAGTATAAAATATATTGGTTTTTGAAAATTGCACAATAATTTTTTTTTAGCTTTCAAGGCTTTTAATAAAAGTTTTTTCTTTATTTTTTTCTTCAATATTTTTATTGACAAATCTTCACACACATACATTCCATACATGGTATTATGTAATCAGTGGCACACAATCATTTTTAAAGATAACATTAGAAAACATAGCTAAACAAAAAGAGAGAATAAACTTGTATTGCCACCTTTCAAAAACAAGCAGTTTTTGGTATAAAACCTAACAAAAATGCAATCACTACTACATTTTGCCTTTTATAGCCCACCTTTTTCATTTAATTTATTAAGAGCACCTTTTGATGTTATCATATTTCCTGCTAGAAGATTCAAATCAATGCTTGCCTGGTAGTTTCTTCCTTCTACCCCATGGGAGGGATTTCTCTGGGCAGGAGGGTGGCTGTGCTGCCAGCTGCCCCTTTGGGCATTTGGTGGGAAAAAAAACCTTGCTAGTCAGACTATTTTTAAGGGTCCTGAGAGTTCTGGAGCAGTATGCTGGGCTGGGAATTGACTTGAAAATACTTGCAAGCCAGCTAATTCGCAAAATCCCAGGTGGAAATATTGTAGTTTTCTTGGCCTGTATATGGACAGCCTGCTAAAGGCTTTTAGGGGAAAAGGTTTTAGAGTCAGGTGGTCCTGGTTTGGCATCTTAGTTTGGGCGTTTGTTAGCCTTGTAACACTGGGCATGTTCCTAAGTCTCTCTGAGTCACCTGCTTCATCATCTATAAACATAGACAATAAGGCTTTTTGCCTGTGGCTAGGAATTGAGATCATGTAGGTAAAGTGCTTGCTTTATAGCAGGTGCTCAACAAATGTTTCCCTTCCAACTATACCAAATCCAAATTCTCTCCCAGAAATACCTTACTGCTCTCTTTGAAATGAGACTTACCCCTTTCAAACAAAGGAACAACTATGGAATCAGAACAAAACTGGCGCCCAGCTGTTTTCTGAATAGGAGTGGGAAAAGTGTCCTGCTTTGGCTTCAGGCTGCCTGGGAGATTGGAGAAAATAGAATCAGGAGCCACTCAGCAAAGCATCGATTGAGCACCTCCTGTGTGCAGCCCTCTGCCAGCGGGCCCCTGTGTGCAGCCCTCTGCCAGCGAGCACCTCAGGTGTTTCCTTACTTGAGTCTGGCTGGAAAGCAGAGCTAACAGGCATGTGAGCTGGTCGGGTGCTGGAGGAAATGGCTCAGCTCTGGGACACTTTGGGTTGAGGCCCTGGGAGATATCTGAGACAGTTCTTCACACTCGGAAGATAGAAACAGAGGCCCAGAGAGGTGTGGGGACCTACTTAGCTAAGGTCACTCAGCTTGCCAGTGGTAAATATTTCCTTAGCTCAGAGGCTATTTATGAAAACTAATTATTATTGTTTTTTGTAGTTATTTTTGAAAGTTTTTGTCTTCTTCTGTCATTGTCTTTCTTCCCCCTGAGTTATTTTCTTTTTCCCATTTGGGGTTTGCTCTCTGACTTTTCTCATGTGCCAGTGGCCTTTGCCCATTCATATCCAAGGGCAAGTTAGTTACTAGAAGGGTTCTTGGACGTCCTGAGTGGTGGGTATTATATCCTAGGACAGTGGTTCTTAACTGGGGTGACTTAATCCCCCCACCCCACTCTGCCCCCACCCAGGGACATTGCAGGAAACATTTGACAATGTCTGGAGACTTTTTTGGTTGCCACAATGGGAGGGGCATGAGGTGCTACCTGCGTCTGGCTGGCTGACACCAGGGGTGCTGCCAAACAGCTGGCACTGCCCCACGACAAGAGTTCCCTGGTGCCCGAGGCCAGAAGTGCCAGGTGGAGAACCCTGTCCGGGGGGCTCAGGTGGACAGCAGCCCTTTCCTTCACGGTGTTTTCTTTTGAGCTGGTCCATTTCCTTCCTGAGAAATTCTTCAGTCACTATAGGGCAGGGCAGGGGACCACCATTCCGAAGCCAGGCACGGGTTGGGTGAACCGGCTTTCAGGTGAGCCCAGCTGTTTTCAGTGAGGAAGACAGCACAGAGCCTCTCTGGGCCCGCGTCCCCACAGCGCAAAGCGCCTGATTCCTGCGGTGTGGGCGTGGGCGGGGCCTTGGGAAAGGGGCCTGGTCGGGGTGGGGGCTGGGCATGGTCTACCTGCTCCTTAGACAAACCTAAGATGGTCACTCCCACCTTCAGTGGCCACCTCCAATCAAAACCTTGTTGGGGTTGTACATTGTGAACAGATTTGCTTCTGATGTGCATTCAGGATTCCACTCTCTCTGGTCGAAGTTAGTTACCCATCTGTTGTGTTATTTTAATAGGGTTGGTTTAAAGTGGCTTTAGGTTTATAGAAAAATTGCACAGAAAGTCCAGCGAGTTCCTATATATCCTCTCCCTCCCCCATCCTCAGTTATTAACATCTTGGATCAGTGTGGTACATTGGTTACAACTGATGATCCATTATTCATACGTTGTTATTAACTGAAGTCCACAGTTTACACCAGGGGTCACCCATTGTGTTGTACAGTTCTAAGGATTTTGACAAATGCATAATATCAGGTATCCACCGTTTGGGTATTATAAAGAATAGTTTCACTACCCTAAAAAAATGTGCTCCACCTGTTCGTCCCACACCCTCCCCCATGAACCCTGGCAATCACTCATCTTTTTCCTTTCTCTGTAGTTAGCTTATCTGCTTTTCATGTTCCAAAACTTTGTTGATAGCCCCCTTTTATCGCCTCCTCTCCCCTGCTCGTGTCCTTATTTGTTCCTTTGCTGTCATTTTAGTCAGTTTTAGGGAGGGAGCAGAGATAAGCATGTGTTGAGTCCATCATCCTGAACCAGAAGTCATATCCTCATGCTTTGGAAAACTGCAGAATTAATTAAAAGCTTTGAAATGTGTCTGACCTCTGAACCAGAGGACAATGCACTGAAGAGCTAGAGCTGTTCTGATTTAAGTCTTTCCAGAGGTGGGAATTGAGGGACAAGAAAGGGAGCAGCACCCTATAGGAGGTTGGAAAGCTCAATGACCATAATCTCTCTAAGTCTCAACTTCCTATCTGCAAAATGTGTAACCCCAGCTCTGCCTGTAAAAATGAAATGGATAGATGGATGCAGAGGAGCAGAGAGTATTGCGAAGGGCACTGGTTTATTCTTGTCATCCTCCCATTTGATGTATCACCATCATCTTCACTAAGTATATGATCGAGGAGATGTGCCACTTGGGCATGATAGCAGAATGTGGTTCTCTGGTGGAGACATAACCCCAGGCGGTGAGCATGAGTACCGACTGCCTCATTTTCTTGCCAGAGGCCTCCAGTTTGGTTGGCAGAGTGACGACCAGCTGGCCAATTGGACGGGGCTCTGTAATATCACCGATGACCAAGCAGTGCAGAGCGGCAGTGACTCCAGCTCCAGGTACAGCCCTCTCTGCCCCTGCCCTACTGCCCATCCCCAGAGCTACCCTCAGGGAAGAAGGCTTGTTGCAATGGCTCAAAGCTCCCCTCTTTTCGGGATCACACCTGGTCTCCCTTGTCATGAAGCTGAGTGGACATGAAGGGTGAGGGATAGGACCCAACCCAACAAAGTAGGGCGGCCTGAAGTTTGCCCTTGGTGTCTTTAACCACCCCCCTCCTGCGCCTTGGAGTACCCTCCAGCCATTCCTGTTCCTTGCATGTGTCCAAGGGTCTATCTGTCCCTCCCCATGCTCTAGCCACACCTGTTCTTGGGGAAGGTGGGTGCCGAGTTCTCTTACTGACCCCCCAGCATGCATAAGAATCATGGGGGAGCCCTCTCTATCAGGAGGAGGGCATTTGGGTCTCAAGTCTCCATCTAAGATAGAGGCAAAAGTTCTGTCTCCTGCCATAGGAATTTCTGGCATCAACCTCCAAATGCATGTAGGGGTGGGTGTGGATGGCAGCAGGGGTCGGGGATGGCAGCAGGAGTGGGTGCAGGCTACTCCCTGATGTCCCACAGCACAGACAATGTTACTCAGTCCTCGGGCCAGGCTGAACTAGGCTTGGGAAGCACCATTTCCATCCACAGCGTGCTGAGCTTTGACACTCACCCCACCATGCGGTTACCTCTTCTTGATCCATTGTAGTGCTTGAAGTAAAATGAGTAACTAAAGGTGCTCTTTACAGTCAGGAGTAGAAATTCAATGAGTATTTGTTGAATGAATTAAAATTGAGTATCCTCCAGTGGGACAGAATTCTCTCTCGGCTTGGAGCTGGTGTGGCTGCCAGCTAAGGAGTTTCTGGGGGCTTATTAGGCCGTTTGGTCCCTTATTTATTGTGTTTCCAAGTACATACTAACTCTCAGATCCTTTTCCCTGGGAAAGAGGCCTGAACTTTGTTGCTATTGATTTTGACATCCAAACATCAAATTGGCCCTGCAGAGGAGAAGTAATGTGGTTTTCAGGTGCCCCCAATGAATTATTTTTGTTCAGTGCTTTGAAAAGTAAAGCTATGACTCCAGTGCCATGCCCAGCAGGGGTCGGAGGGTTCTTATTCTGGCCTCTTAGGACTGAAGTTCTTTCCAAAGTTGAAAAATGTGTGTGGGGGGGGAGCCCTGAACACACTTGGCCCCCTGAGATCTTGCTCGGCCTCACACTGGGGGGAGGGGGAGCCCTCACAGGTGTCCCTTCCACATGCTGAGCCCCAATGCTGACCCTTTCGCG